>NC_090941.1:216893652-217199254 GCF_040938575.1 Ambystoma mexicanum
TGTACCACCCGCCCCAGTCCCCGAAGCTTAGCCCCTCGACCTACGGTCCCGGTCAACAGATCACGAGTAACCAGGCCCCGATATATTATCTCCAGACCCCTCACAAGGTGCATTCCTCCTGTGTTGCATTAACCTATTAAAAGATTTACTAAAGAGAATAGAACTGTAAATGACTGAATGACTGTGGTGTGCATGGCAGAGGGCAAGTAAGTCAGAAAAGGCATTCATCTCTGCCACAGGCCGCCTCTGCACACCAACACCGCCCGGATGAACTCAAGCCGACCTGCCAGGCCCAGCCCAACCCACGAGGGTGACCAGTGACGTCCTCCAGCCAAGACCAACCACACCGCAGCAGCACCTATAGTTAGTCGTCGCCACCCAATCCCAATGAACTTGTGCCCCCTATAGTATGTAGGTTTTGATGACGTTTTTTGTAAATATATACGCCTGTCTTTGCTATTGTCAGACAGAGCGCTCTCGGAGTTTGCAGAGTTCTTTGCATGCCCAATTCTGATTGATAAACTCCCATTTACGCTCACCCGCACTCTGTCTTGGCCTTATTCCCATTTTGGGAGAGTCCTTCATTGTCTCTCATTGCGGGGAGGATCGTGCTGTTTGGGGACGCTTGCTTTCAGTGGTGACCCCGATAGCGTGATATTTATTTCTTCCTAACCTCCTTATAACCGTCCCCGTTTGGCACGAGAATCTCCGGTCGAAAAGGGATACGCACGGTGAGCCGGCTCCGGGAGGCTGCACGCCAACGGCGACCGGTACACTAAGAAGTGCGCACTCAATAGAGAGGGGGTACGGGATCCCGGTTGAAAAATCCCCTTTGAGTACCGCTCGCCGGAGCCGGGGCTGACTGTTGAGCTGACGGCGACACTGCCTGGACGGACCCAGTTTCGGAGAGTATCGGTTCAAGACGGGCACGTGAGTACTGAGTGCGAGCGATCTTAAGGGGAGCGGGGAGTGAAGTGTAGGACAGGAAACGAAGAGGGGGTACGCAGATCTACTAAAGATCATCTTAAATTTTCCTTGCTTTTTCTTTGCATATGGCCATTAGGATCAAGAGGTGAATAAGAGATAAAAGTGACGGGAACCTAGCTCCGAAAGGGGGTGGAAGGCGGCGCCGCATAGTGCTATCTTAACTAGTACTGGGAATATATGAAGAAGTGGAATATAAAATAAAAGTGTTCAGCAAAAGGGGACACTGAGAGTACATTAGTGACCGCTATTACTTTTTTTTCTTTTCCTTTTCTTAAGGGTAGGGGGGAGAATAAAGAACTGTGATTAGCACAGACTTGGGGGGACTTTAAGAGAAACAGAGTCCTATTAGAAGGAGGGGAAAACAGGTTAATATCTATATATATATGCGCATCTAGATATTCAAATAAGGCGATCAGGGACAGCCGGCTAGGGAGGAAAGGGAGGGCAGCTTGAATGGTGAATGGTGCCAAGAGGTGTGTGCACCTCGTATGTGCTAGAAGAGATTTTGACGTTGTGAATGTGCGAGCGATTATAAGTGCATAATAGTTAAATGGTCATGATAAGTGTGGTCGGATAAAAGTTTTTTCTCTCTTCAGATAACGTCAATATAGTGGAGTGAGTGAGTACCTTTTTGATTTCCAGTCTGACATTGTCAAACCAAAGGATGGGTTGCTCTTGTATGTGCCCCTCAAAAAGAACATAATAGACATTGTGTACGGCCAGTTTTGTATTGTGCAGCCAGGGAGGGGGAGAGCCCAAGGGGACCCAACATTGAATGTGAAGTAAAATATAAGGAATAATATTGATACTACATTTACATTGTAGTTGCAAACACACTAGGCACATCAGCACCAGGAGGGCACAGAGATGGGGGCTGAAACACCCTTATCACATATTTGTAAGAATCTCCCGGGATACGTGGAGCGGATTAAAAAATATCACGACCAATGGGTGACCGAGCTAAAGGGGGAGGGGTTACCTCAGATTTGGCCCGAGGAAGGGTCGTTTGATAAAAGTGTCCTGGATATAGTGGCCACATGCATTTATCTAAAATACAAAGGAAAGCAGCTGCAAAATAGGAGGGAAATATTAGATCTTTGGAGGTTATTTGAAGAGATACCACCGCCTAAGACACCAGCACTAAATCCTGATCTCCCGTCCACCACAGACAATCCACTGCTAATACAAAGAGATGTCAAAGAAGGCTCAAGTGTAGCGCCACCAGCAGAGGTAATAAGTTTGTACCCGATAATAAAGAAGCCTGTGCCTGCAGAGGGGTACAGTGATCCAACTTACATACCTCCCCCGAGAGATACTACACCCCTCCGGCCTACGGCACCTCCGCCATACGAAAGCACGAGGGAGCGAGCCCAGGCAGGCGCACAAAGGGTAGACATAGAGAAGCTCACAGATGATTTAGAATCAAGACTGACGATAGCAAAGGATGAGCTCTCGAGGATAAAAGACATATGCGAACGAACAGCACTAGATGCAACTAGATCAGGGCGTACGTCCAGAGCGCTAGGTGAAAATAGAAAGCCCGAAGAGGGGTGGAAAAAGGGTGAGATTTTGTTCAGAATTGAGGAAGAACCAACGCGAATAATAGAAGTAGGGCCCGGAGAGGGAGATGCTGCAAGCGAAGAAAGGCGGGGGGGAATTAGAGAGGAGTTGCTGTGTGATATAAGGGACGAGGTAGAAGAAAGCGACAGGTTGAGTATGGCAATAGGAGGGGGAAGCGAAGGGGAGGAAGGTACGTGTTCACTGAGAACCCTGGATGATGAGTGGACGGGGCGACTAAGGAACAGAGTGGGAAAAATGGCATCACTGGGGACATCAACAGCTCAAACATTTCCGGACGGAACGACAAAAGGAAGGCTACAGCTCCCGTTGATACACAGGGGAGGAGGGAGGCCTAACTATATCCCATGGGCACAGATGGATAAAGCCAATTTATTAAAGCTATTGCCCCCGTTGTCAGGAGGGGCAAGTAAGTGGATATATGCCTTTGAGAAACATACTGCCGGGGTACCCCTAGCCATAGGAGATGTAAAAAGTCTACTCGTGTCAGCAGTAGGTGATCAGGCCGAAAGGGTATGGGTTAAGGCCGGTTTCCCGGGAGTAACGTTAGACTGTGACCGCCATGATGGGGCATCCTTTAACACGGTGCGTGCCAGGGTGTGGGATGCCTTACGCGAAACATTCCCAGACACACCGGACTTGCAGTCAGTGATGCAGTGTACAATGAATGACGGGGAAGAGGCTATGGATTATATTTTTCGGGTCCAAGAGATGTGGAGAGCAGAAACGGGCACGCCCTGGTATCAATCGACATCTTTATTTTATTTTATTATAAAGAGAGGGCTCCCAAAGGAAGTGCAGAAGGCGCTTGACAAGATAGCAGGTATTGAAGCAAAGGGATGGCCAGAAATTCAGAGCATAATAGTACACCATTGTAAAAGAATCAAGGAGAGGGAGAAGGAGGTGGCGCAGAAAAGATTGGCAGACGAGGCGAAGTTAGTACAGTCAAAGTTAGTGAAGGTTGCAGCAGCAGTAGCCGCGCTCCCACACAGTAGAGAGGGAGATGAGGAGGAGGAGGGGCTGATAGCACTCCAAGGAAGGGTGGCAACTAATTGGGCAGGACCAGCACAGCAGCAGTGGACTGAGCAGGAGCAAGGTGGAAGCCAGCAGTGGCAAGAGTGGACCCCCCGAGGGGGACGAGGTGGGTACAGGGGCCGGAGAGGAGGCGGACAGGGGTATGGGGGAATGGGAGGAAATGGATGGCAGGGTCCCAGGGGCCCCCAAGGGAGTTGCTGGAACTGTGGACGATGGGGACATTACTCCAGGGAGTGCAGAAGTAGACAAAACAATGGGTTCCAGGAGGGGGAGACTTATGGTCATCCACACCCGGGAAGCCCATACGGTCTCCCAATGGGACAGCAGCAACTAAGAAACCCCGGCCAGGGTACCACGGGCCAGCAACAAGGACACCAGTATAGGACACAGAACCACCCCCAAAACAATGACAGCATGCAATACACGCCAGGTAACCCTTTCGCGACAACAGCAAACGGGGCCCCTGCGCCAGCACCTTACAGCGGCATGTCGGTAGTTTCCGGGAATGTTTTTAATGAGGGAGGGGCGACGAGATACCCCGCATAGGACAGCCCACAGAGAACACTTGCGTGTCCAGTTCTATCCACCATCTACAATGCAGCAGAGGAACCATTGGTAGGGGCGCAGATAGGAGACAAGCAGTTTATATTCATGGTTGATTCGGGAGCGGAGAAATCATGTATCAGAGAGGGCCGATTCCCGTTATCTAACAGGAAGTTAGAGACGCAGGGGTTCTCTGGGGCTGTAGTTGAAGTTCCTTACACAGAAGCTTTAAATGTAACAGTGGGGGGTAAGACTGTGAAGGCACCCTTATTGTATTACGAACATTCCCCAATTAACTTGCTAGGGAGGGATCTCCTGAGTAAACTCAACATGACCATATCATTTACCGAGAGAGGGATAGTGTGTTCCACACCCGGGATATGCCCCTTGCGTGCAATGTTGGTAGTGCAAGCCTACACAACCACGCAGGAAATACGAGGACTGCCACAAAATGAGGAAATGTTTATCAAAGGGCTGAAGACTCTGGCCCTCATAATTCCCGAGCTGAGAAGCATGGACTGGAGGATCCCGGCGGAGTTCCTCTTCCGCCCCATAGTATGCCCCAACACAGCACCAGGGTCAGTGGTATCGTTAGATTTGCACGCTGTGCAAGTGTCAGCAAAAAGAATAGCTGTGATCGGAGTGGACGAGGAAGGGTGTGAGTGGCGCACAGTGCTATGCACAAACGCCAACATCGCCCTGCGAGAGGTAACAGATGAGGATCTCTTTTCAGACTCAGAAGGGGATGGTGAAATAGTGATCGAAATAGCGTTGCCCTGTGATATTTTAATACAAGCAAGGGAGACTCCCGTCCAATTGATGACAGTGGTAGGAGCACCACCGTCGTTTTTTGATGACGACATGAGGCTTGTACCAAACAACTTATGGACAACAGGCCCCCATGATGTGGGACTGTTGCATGGAGTACAGCCTGTGGTAATAAAGTTAAAGCAAGGAGCAATTTTACCACGAGTTAAACAGTATCCTCTGTCTCGTGAAGCTGAAGAAGGGATAAAAGAGACAATAAATGCCCTACTAGCACAAGGGATAATAGTGCCTTCAAACTCCCCATGTAACACTTGTATTTATCCGATCAAAAAAGCAAAAGGGGGGTCGCGGAGGATGATACAGGACTTACGCCCCCTCAATGATGTAATTCAGAAGGAGTTCCCTCTAGTCCCGAACCCCGCATCAATACTATGCAGCATCCCGAAAGAGGCATCACATTTCACAGTAGTGGATTTGAAAAACGCATTTTTCTCTATACCTCTGGCTGAAGAAAGTAGATACCTTACCGCCTTCACACTGGGGGGTAAAAGGTATGAGCATTGCAGATTACCACAGGGTTACTGCGAGAGCCCGAGCATCTTCAATCGCGTATTACATGAAGACCTAGGAAACCTATCAGTTGAGAGCACCATTATTCAGTACGTAGACGATTTACTAGTCTGCGCACGAAACGAAGAGACATGCAGAACAGATTCCATAACATTATTGACTTTGCTGGCCAACAAGGGGTACAAAGTGGACAAGGGAAAGCTACAATACTGTCTGACAGAGGTCCTGTACCTAGGGCAGCTGATTTCAAGAGATGGGAAAAGAATAATACCAGACAGGGTAGAAGCCATAAGATCAGTACAAGAACCCACAACAGTAAAAGACATGCAGAAATTTTTGGGAATGTGCAATTACTGCCGAGCATGGATATTAGATTATGCAGCATACACCAGGCCCTTATTACAAGCACTAAAGGTGGCCCAACAGGAGAACAGGAAGGTGGAATGGACGAAAGAGATGAGCTCCTGCTTCCAAACACTAAAAGAGTTGATTTCAAGCGCCCCAGTACTCGCAAACCCTGATTATGGACGCGAGTTTTACCTATTCTCACACTGCAAAGAAACACTGATGACAGCAGTCCTGACACAAAAAACATCCTTAGGACATAAACCATTGGCTTACTATAGTGGCACTTTAGATGCCGTGATGCAGGGCCATTTCGCGTGCGAGCAATCACTCGCTGCAGCCGCGTTCGCGATTGAGAAAAGTGCCACAATAGTAATGGGCTGCCCTGTGACATTGTTTGTGGAACATTCATTATTTGCAATACTCGAGAGATCAAAGAGCACACTGACCACACAGCGGGCGACCGCCTACGAGATTATACTGTCCAGTGCCAACATCCATATAGTGAGATGCAAGACAGTGAACCTCGCCACATTCATTACAGAAGCGTGCACGCTCGAAGACATACAGAGCCACGATTGCGCAACCTACACAGGAGGAAGCGGGGAGGAGACAGTGGTGTGTGAGAACGCTCTAAGCAAAGGGGAAGTGTACTTTGTGGATGGGTCCGCATCAATTGACGCGGACACGGGAGAAAAACACGTTGGCATGGCAGTGGTGAGGTTAGAAGACGGTGAGTATGAAACACTGGTACAATACCGCCTCCCATCACATTACTCCGCGCAGGCAGCAGAACTGATTGCGCTCATAGAAGCACTACATGCAGCAAAGGGTTGTGCAGTGACGATATACACAGACTCAGCTTACATGACAACGACAGTACATGGAGGACTAGCAAGGTGGGGGCGGAGGGGCTTTAGGAGGGCAGATGGAACACCTGTACAGCATGCAGAATTGTTAAAAGAGTTAATTGAGGCCCTGCAAAACCCCACTGCAGTAGCAATAGTAAAGTGCCAAGCACATACATCCAACACAGATGTTGTGTCTTTAGGGAACGCGGCAGCGGACGCCGCCGCCAAGGAGGCTTCCTATTTTCAGAAAAATGACACAGATGAATACATGCTTAAGGACAAAACAAACGAAGAACCCCCAGAGGGTTATAATGTCATGCCCATACCACAACTAATAGAATTGCAGGAAGGAGCCAGTGCAGAGGAAAAACTATTGTGGACAAAGCGAGGGTGCAGTAAGTCAGGAACAGACCTGCTGTGGAGGCAAAATAACTCGGGGAAGGTGGTAATGCCAATTCAGCTACTAGAGATAGCATTTCAACAGCTACACTTCCCTGCACATAACACCAAACAACACATCGCAGCAGAAATACAGGAAGAATGGTTCGTGCCCTGTCTCCAGGAGCATGTGTCTCGATTGGCAATGGAATGTACAACATGCCAAATATACAATTCAGGGATGACATTACGCACTCTCCGGGGAACAATCCCTAAACCCATTGGCCCATTCAAGGAACTACACATAGATTACGCAGACATGGGGGAAAGGTGTAATGGTGCACGGTACATGATTGTGGTCGTGTGCCCATTTTCAAGGTGGGTGGAAGCAGGACCCTGCGCGCGACCCGATGCCAAGAGCGCCGCCAAGTTCCTAGTAAGGGAGGTATTCCCGCGCTGGGGAATTTGTGACGTGATCCGCTCAGACAATGGCACTCATTTTGTGAATGAGCTTTTTAAGGAAGTGACTACATTGTTGGGAATAAAACATAAATTATGCTCAATTTATCATCCTCAAAGTAATGGCGTAGTGGAAAAGATGAACGGACTGTTGAAGGGCAGGTTATCAAAACTATGCTTCTCATTGAAAAAGAATTGGATTTACTGCCTGCCGCTTGCGCTATTTGAGTTACGAAACCAGCCAAGCAAAGACCACCATTTGTCCCCGCACGAGATCGTGACTGGGAGACGGATGAACACAGCACATTCACCACTGCGCGAACACTCAGACGCTCACAGAAGCGCCGTGATATTGGGAGATGAGTTCACAGACTATTTAAAGAAACTTACAAGGGCAGCGCGCGTGATAGCAAAGCAATTGTCCCCACCCTTCACTAGAGAAGAGGGAAACGTAACAGGCGCTGTCACGGAGCCCGGGCAACAACTGCAGCTAGTGCCAGGTGACTGGATATATGTCAGAAGTTTTGTGCGTAGGTGGAATGCACCACGATTCCATGGCCCATATGAAGTAATATTTTGCACGCCTACGGCGGTAAAGGTCAAAGGGTTGAGGTACTGGGTGCACTTGACCGATGTACGAAAGGCATATAGCAACGTACAAGAGGAGGTAGATGGGGAGGCACAGACAACAGCAAACGCTGCAACTGAGCAGAATGACTGAATATGAACTTGCGTGTATGTGCTGGTACTGAATTTGAAGAAATACACAACTGATAAAGATGCAAAAAAAAAAATAAAAAAATAAACAAAAAGAGAGAGGAAAATTTTGTTTTAACTTTCATCTTGTTGAGTATGAATATATATACATATATTAAATGGAATGCCAAACTATGAGCTTGTATACACCCTTGTCTGTGAATACCCCTCCCCGTATCCCCACCCGCTTCCATTCCCCGTCACATGTATATTGGCACTGATGGTGCCAACAAAATGTTTACATGTATGCACTCAATGCACTTTTATATCTTAAAACAGGAGCTTCCATGGCATCTAACGGGCGGCCTGCAACGGATAGATTTACTAGACTTAGAGAATGGTTAACTATGAAATGTATATATTCGTATGAATGTGGACTATCTGCGTGCATTATATTGTTTTTTACATTATTATTTGGTCTGGTTACATACTGGTTCATAGCGTTCATCTCTATCGAGATGAACGAGGGGGGAGGGGGCAACACAACTACTGGGACCAATTCAACTGCAAGTATCAATGCAACTACAAGGGAAGGTGATTTTTTGATATGGGACGGAACTAAACTTGTGTGGGGCTACCATACTACGTCATCCAGTGTTGTCATCTCACTCGATGGAGGGCCAAAGGGTGAAAAACAAAACAACACACTGTCCCCACCTGAGATGTCTAATTACAATGCTCACAGTTTAAACGACCGAAATCCCTCTGCCATATCCAGGTTGTATAATACCCCCACCAGCCAACCTGCCCCCACGGCCATAGAGAATCAAAGAATGAGAGAAACACATGAAATATTATATGATGACTGGGTGAAGGGGGGCGGGAATGAGAAAGGGGGGTCTAGTTTGTCCCTTGCCCAGGGAATCGGGAAAAATATGAGAAATAAGAACAATAGACGGAAGAGGGAAGCAGGGAGGAGGAAGTATGATGAGTACTATGGGCTAGGTCTAGATAAGATGGAAGACCCACGACACCCCCACCAAACAAATAAGTGGTATGCAGACATGAGTGCCACAGCTAAACAAACAACAAACGAGAGCTGCTATATTTGCTCCCTCATCCCTCACGCATCAGGTACACCCAAAGTACTGTTACCCAAAGAGTTGCCGATTATAGATGCCCAGTGTCTCCTTCATCTCACATTGTGCAGAATTAAGAACACCTTCCAGGCACATGAAGTGACTTTTCAAATGCTGCAGAACGAGAAAACGTGCTACCCAAAACCGTCAGGGGTTGTATGTCTGAAAGAACCATTTTTTGCAATTGAAGGGACACTTTTTTCTGATAACAAGTGGAAGAACGAAGAAGTAATGTGTAAAGCCGAAGCACTGAGGGGTGTGGCACCGGAGAAATTGCAATGGATAGAAGAAACGTGCACGCCCGTATGGAGAGAACACATTTCAAAACTAACCTGGGTTACGCCCATCGAAAAGCCTTTCAAGTTGCAGAATGAAATAGACTATGAACTATGTTTCAAAGGAGAGGGGCGAACGTCCATGGGGACGAACAAGAAGTGCAACAAAACCCTCACTATCCCAGACCTAAGAAAAGGGACTGCGGCCCTTATGGACATGTATTGGGTATGTGGCAACCAGGCATACCTACAGCTCCCCCCGTCGTGGAGTGGCAGCTGCTCAATGGCCACTCTGCACTCAGCTCTAATGGTGATACCAGAAAGCCACATCGATGGAAGCAAAAGGACACAGGAACGCACACAACAGAGTGTGGGCCAACCAACTGCAGAACCACAAATGTATGTCCTGTCTTCTGGAAGCAAGGGAGAGGTGCTGACCCGCAACAGACGAGCATCAAACTATATATCAAAGGCATCATCAGAACTATTGGCCCAGATCCCAGACAAATATCGATTATTCAGCTCAGCAGAAACATTTTTTGCCTCGCTCGTATCAAGTGTCCAAGCAAGGGCTAACGCAAAATGGCTCCAGATAACCCGCTGGGAATTAATTCAGCTGGCGAACGACACTGAAGAAGGTTTTAACATAATAAAGGTCGAACTAAGAGCCTTGCGACTGATGACCATGCAAAACAGGTATGTCCTGGACCTGTTGACGGCGATGGACGGCGGTGTTTGCCGAAAAATAGGAAGTGCCTGCTGCACTTTCGTACCTTCTGAAGACGCAGAGAACGGCTCCCTGTCCCATGTGATTGAAGCAGTCCACAACCTAGGAGAAAAAATGAAGATGGAAGGCGGAGCAGAAGATAGTACATGGTTCGATAACCTCTTCTCCTGGGTCCCCTCATGGCTTAGAACAACAATGACATTTTTGATGCCAGCTGTGGTGTTCCTCCTTTTGATTTTCTGCCTATGCCAGGTGGGTCTTCGAGTCTGTGCTAGCGCAGTACCAAATGGTGCAATGATGATGGTGACAATGGGCAACTCACACGGTACAATAAAAACGATGCAAGAAGCACAAGTACAAACAGGGGTAGACAACACACCCAGGTACCAACTGGTGCCCATGTACCACAACAAGGATATTGTAGATAAGCTTTGGCACACCACCATCAAAGAGCCCCGCATACTAGAATGGTACGAGGAAGTGTGGGTAGATTTGGAAGGAGATGGTGGGTGCATATATCTTACGTGTACTCCAGATGAATACGCCAGGAGAGGTGAGAGTTTAAGGGGGGTGTGCAGAGCATGGATGCCTATCAAAGGAACTCCTGCATGGGATGAGGCGGTGATGGACGAAGCAGAGTGTAGAAGGATAGAGGAGTTAAAGAATTTGTTACTTAAGTAACGAAAGGGGGGAAATGTAGGGGAGGACTGGTCCAGGAGACCCCTCTCGCCTGCGTTTCTTCCCCAGGTGAGGGCTATGGCCCATTGGGCGTTCCCTCATGCCACCCGGGCCCAGGTGGTGGAGGGCTCACCCACTGGAGACATTGCCCACACGTATCGAATGCCCACATGTATTGATTACAACCCAAATTTAGCTAGGCCCAAGAACCATTCTTTGCCCAGTAAAGATGGTGTGAGCTCAGCGCACTGTAGCGCGGTCCCCACCCTTGGAGAACATCCCTTTTGCCGCAGCACCCTGGCAGATCCGCTGCGAGCACGTTCCCACGAACAAGACGGACATGAGCTAGCGCAATACGCTAACATTGTAACAGTTCACCTCCCGCAGTGTACCATCACTATCAGCATGACCCGGCCAGCAGGCCTGAACAATGAAATGAACAGCAAAATGGTCCTCTGATGGCAGACAGTCTTTATATATATGTATATATGAATGTCAAGACCTCTTGCATTATTTCTTTCTTCCACAAAATACAAACGCCTGTAGAATGTATTAAAATGAGAGAGTATGCTCCCATGATATAAGCTATGGCGAGCTCGCACCATTGCAGGTGGATACTAATGATAAAGGAACACTCCAGGGATCTGTTCGTTGCGTGTATCACTGGGCAGCCTACCTCACATGATTTCGCGCCATAACTAAAGCTAATGCTGCTAGAGTACACGAGAAAGCGGATGCAACTATACTATGAACTCATGTAAAGAATGCGCGAGAGTGCACTTATCATGTGTGAATGCCTGAGCCCCTCATATTCCACCACCGTCACGTACAGTGGCGGGTCGTTTTCTATGTACTCCACTGATCTAACCACTACCTCATTTACTGCGAATGTATATGTACGTAACTAAAACACTGTAGCTGCTAGAATATAATGTACAAATATGGTGCTCGGACTGGGTATAATCGAAACGCACCCAGCAAAGGTTAAATGCATGTTTTGAAGTGATTTTAAATAAGTATTATAGAAAGTATTTAAATGTTTGCGATGTCTTTACCTATATTCGGCAACACACGAGGGAGATACCTTTGTGAAAGCGTACAAGGTCTCGATGTATCCCCCTCCCTCCCTCAGAAGACTGCCAAGACATGAGAACAGAGCCCCGCTCTGCGTTATCACGCCTCCCCCGACCCGACTGGAGCCGCTTCAAAGACTTGTAGCCCCACTGCAGCACCCAAGGCCGCGGCCAGCCACCTGCATTATTTACAGCACAGCAGTAAACCTTAGTTTAAACTCAAGCGCCCCCTCGTAAACCCCACAACCCACCGGACTGTCTCAGACTTATGGCCCTGTGCAATCAGGACACCCAACACTTTGACGACACACAGCGAAACATCCATAACCACTTCTAACAAGACAGAAAGACCTGTACCACCCGCCCCAGTCCCCGAAGCTTAGCCCCTCGACCTACGGTCCCCGTCAACAGATCACGAGTAACCAGGCCCCGATATATTATCTCCAGACCCCTCACAAGGTGCATTCCTCCTGTGTTGCATTAACCTATTAAAAAATTTACTAAAGAGAATAGAACTGTAAATGACTGAATGACTGTGGTGTGCATGGCAGAGGGCAAGTAAGTCAGAAAAGGCATTCATCTCTGCCACAGGCCGCCTCGGCACACCAACACCGCCCGGATGAACTCAAGCCGACCTGCCAGGCCCAGCCCAACCCACGAGGGTGACCAGTGACGTCCTCCAGCCAAGACCAACCACACCGCAGCAGCACCTATAGTTAGTCGTCGCCACCCAATCCCAATGAACTTGTGCCCCCTATAGTATGTAGGTTTTGATGACGTTTTTTGTAAATATATACGCCTGTCTTTGCTATTGTCAGACAGAGCGCTCTCGGAGTTTGCAGAGTTCTTTGCATGCCCAATTCTGATTGATAAACTCCCATTTACGCTCACCCGCACTCTGTCTTGGCCTTATTCCCATTTTGGGAGAGTCCTTCATTGTCTCTCATTGCGGGGAGGATCGTGCTGTTTGGGGACGTTTGCTTTCAGGTGCCACTAAATGGACCATGACTGACAAGTTTCCTTGTTCCATGAAGGACACCTTAAGGCAGTTCAGTTATTTTTGTTTCACACACTGCATATTTATGCGAGTTGACAAGGTGATTTAGAAACCCTGATGAAGATGGCAGTCAGGGGAATCTGTTGTTTCAGTTGGTGCATTGCACTCAGGGGAGCACATGGTATGGTGACATTGTGGATGGCGATGAATTCATTGTGTTTTGTGCTTTTGTGTCTGTGATAAGCAGACTGATATTTCTACTTGCTATGATGGTGTAGGTGAAAGTACCTACACTACCTGCACATGATGAGATGGATATGGTGCACACACAATTTACCTCTCCCAGACGCACATTCTCAGTGTCTTATGCCTAAATAGGATTGGCCCCATTTGATCATTGGTGTGAGCAGGAATGGTGAGAGTGAGCAGGCACTGTCCCCTGCAAAGGTGGAAATTGATTTTATTAGCATTGTTTGTCATTGCTTGCTTTTCTGCGTGTCAGGAGACTGATTGTATGTGTGTGATAGTTGATACTTACCCAGCAGCCAAGTGCTTCCAAACGTTTGCAATTCGAGGGCCTGATATATGGGTGAATAATGTGAGATGTAGCTGTCATGCGTGAATCCCGGGTAATTTCCATTCACATGCATGATGTGACCCTTGGCATCACAGATGACCTGCACATTAATGGAGTGTCAATGGTGCCTGTTGCCGATTATATGATCAATCTATCAGGGTGGCTGGAGCGCTACATGGTTTCTGTCAATGGCTGCCAGGACCTGTGGAAACTGTGCAATGGCATATAACTCCTGGCACACTCTCTGCCTTGCCCACAGTGCATGTGACATGTATATGTGCATATGCACCACTTTAATAAGCATCCCAATACCTAGTAAAGGCATCTAGATTGCGTATGCTGGGATATGCCCCTACAATGGCAGTGGTGTGCTGGAATTATCCTATTGCCAGGAAATGTCAGGCTGATAGCACCTTCTCCAGGGGTGTCAGTACATGGGAGCACATGGTGAGTGATGCCAGGTCATTCTTCCATTCCCTGACCAGGTCTAGGATGACATGGGGAGGAAATCTGTAACTTGTATACACCTCCTTGTCAGGCATCCCAAATAATGTGGTGCCTGGATGGAAAATGTGGGCCCTCCTCATCATCCTCCTCCTCCTTCTACCAAGTAGTAGGATCAGTGCTAGTAAAGCAAGGTCTGTCATTGTGGAAGTCCTATTTTGAATGGGGTTGCATTGCGCTTTTATAGTTGGGCTTTCTTTGCGCTTTGTACTTTGCAACGTGTATCATGTGAATGTAAGTTTGCGAGATGTGCACTCTACTTTGGACTCCGGCAGTTTTGCAATGAATTCAATTAATAGGGTTTTCTTTGCGCTTGATAGGGTGTGTTTGTTGTTTGCATGGTGCATCCCTCAACACGCCATTGTTATTCCTCGTTGTTCCTCATTTTGAGCATGCAATGGGTATTGTGCATGTTCTGCCCCCTACTTATTCCTTTGCGATCTCCCTTCCCACAATTTGCGCTGTGTGTTGCACAAAGTGCTAAGCACAGGTCAAAGTCAGATCTATGAATCGCCAGCATAGGTATTGAGCAGCATAAAGTGTACTTTTTCCCTTTGCGCCGCACAAAATGTTCTATGAAGTAGGACCTTAGAGATTCTAGTCAATCACAATTAATTGTTTAAAGACAGTCTGATTGCACCAGACGTGTCAATACTTGATGATGGATTAACATAGAACAGTGGAGGTCAATTTTAGCATCTTACTATTGCTGAAGGGAACAGTTTGTATGAGCATTAGACTAGTCATCCTCTACACTCACGGGAAGTGATTGGTGATATTCTTGAATTATATCAAATGAAACAAATAAAAGGTGCACCATTCACTGACTGGGAAAATAACCTCCAGAAATGTGTTGTTTCCCCTATGCTTTTTGCCACTGGAAAAGGTGGCAGATTACATGATCAGGCAATTCCCATTGCTTCCTTGGAATTCTACTGTACACGTATGCATTCTGAAGATTCCAGATTCTGCACCATTATTGAATATATTTTTACTTATTTTATGAAAGTGAATTTTTAGCACTATTCTGCTGCCCATACACTTCAAACAGGAACTAGATCTTGAAATGTTTCTGCAAATGAGATGGTACAACAGGTAAAACAAAATGATGAAGTTCTAAAAGGGAACATTACCAATATCCTTGCCACTATGAGAGAAACCAAATAATGTTAATGTAGAAGACATTCTGAGGTTTAATGCATGCTGCAAACCATGTGTCCTCCAACTTGGTTTGTGACTTTAAGTTGTGCAGAGTATGGATGGGGTGATTTTGCAGACTGGACTTGAAAACATAATCCATTGAAAGAAGGTGTACAACATATGAAACCAGCAGAATTGTGTGCCATGGACCCTGCTGTTGTATCTAGATTTTCCATCACCAATTTCTAGCAATGTTACATTGTATATACAATAAAGAAAATGGTCCATTAGGCATTGTGGAACATTACTTTTGGAGGAAAGGGTACCAAGCTTGTGGAACTCCAAATATGCCTAAAGATGCTCCACAGTTTTGCAAAGATAGTGCTGCATAATGCAATTTATAAAACAATATGTCACTTCTTCTATTCCTGCTCACCATGTCAATGCTGATTTACGGTACTGGGTGTAAAGGCTTCAAATACACATGTGTGGAAATTATTGTCAAAGAAAATGTTAAAGTAAAGACAAGTACTATACTAAGTGCAGATTTGAATATTCTAGGCCTGTTTCCCTAGTTGGTCAAGCAAATAGTGTTTTTACATCTGTGCAACATCACTGGCAAATTGCCTAAGAATGTATATCAACTAAAAAGCGATAAGGAATGCCAATTTGTAAATTATTATAATCCTCTCATTGCTCAGCTTTAGAATTCCAATACTGATGTACAGTATATTTCTGATCACACAACAGCTGTTGCTTTCTACGTTACAGCATACTTGACAAAAGCTGAAAAGAGCAATCCAGCTGAGGTGTGGGCTGACTTATCAGGAGACAAATGTCTTAGTCAGAAATGACTAAGCTTTGGGATCAAAATGCTCTCACAAAGAGAGTGTGGAAGCTATGAAGCTGCAGATCGACTGACTAGTTTGCCTTTTCTACGGATGAAGCATCAATATACTTTGGCTAAGTCTTGGTCCTGCAATTAGCAGAAAACGGGTACTTAATCCTATGACTGAAATTGAACGGTTAGCGGAATGAATACCGGACAGTACAAAATGTTAAAAACAAATTTAATTAGTACCTACTATCCAAATGTGTTTTCACATTTCGAAAGACTTTGCTTGCATGAAGTACCAGAACATTACTCATACCATAAGGTGAAAGTTAACAATGACAGAGGATGGTATAATGTACATGGGTGTACTGGTTGTCTTGTGAGACATTAACGTTTAAGTCTCATCAACCACATGAAAATGTCTAGCCAAACCTCAGAGAAATTTGCAGTTGTTCTTGTCATGTCTTGTAGAGAGTGACCTGCTTGGAAGTTTTGAAACTTACGAAGAGTCATTTCTTGCAAATAAAGAAAATGTTACCTACACTCATTTTGAACAGTACTTGGAACTACTACAAAAAGAAATACACCAAGATGAACTTTTGGCCGCTGAATTGGCAAAGGATACACATGAGGGCAGTCAAGAATCTGCTGAAGGGAGTGAAAATGTGTTAGGAAACCCTATTATGCAAGCAGATAGTAGCAGATAGCTCAACATGGAGGAAGTGGAGAGTGCAAGGCAACAAATACAATGTTCACATACAAATGTGGAGACATTAGTAGATAGAAAAAATAAATGCATGAGAAGATAAATGATAGGTTTTTACATGGTATTAAACGTGATGAACAAGAATGTTCCTGTCTCCACTACAATCCTTTATTGATGTATGTTAGTGGACAGGCTGTTACAGCAAAATCATTTCTAATTCATACAGTGTGAGCAATGGTACAACACATGACTGATTGATCTGTGTCATGTATTGTGATGGCCCCCATGTGCTTAGCAGCATTCATCATAGGTGGTGGCACCCTACATCGGTTGTTGATGCTACCAGTGGAGCATGATAATAAATGTAAATATCATAACTTTGCATCAATTCTAGCACAAGAAGGGCCAGTTATGAAAATATTTATTAAATGTCTTGATTGTGGATGAAGTGAAAATGCTGTTTAACTTGATGATAGCTTTAATTGACTTGCGAATGCACAAGGTCTTGAGGACTGGCTATGATATTTTGTTTGAAGGCAAACATGTCTTTAGATATTTGTTATGGTTAACACCTGTGAAAGGTCAACCGGTCTTCAAGATTCTTCAATCAAAGGACAGTAAAAAAACTATAGGTAGTATTGAATTGAATTGAATTGATATTCTATTTATATTGCACTCATACACAAGTGTTTCAGACTGCAACAAGGCAAGGGGGGGATAGGGGAGAACAAAACAGCGATCTTACTAGGCCCGGTGACATTGGAAATGTGCAAGTGCATGAGAAAGGGAAAAAGGGAAAAGTGCATGCAAGGAGGGAGAAGTGGAAAGTGCGGAGCAGAGGAAAAACAGATAAATATGCTTAAATAAATACAAGAAATAAATAATAAGGCAATAAATGGTGGTAGTGCAGCCAGCAAGTGGCAAGTAATAAGTTTAGCTGACAGGGTATGTCTGATAAGTGCGGAAGAAAAGAAAGGGGGTGAGGGCTCTATGGGTACCGATACAGACGCCAGTGCAAGGGGTGGCCTGGAGGCTGTGCAGGAGGGTGGAAGGGTGAGCAGGTACCTGGGCCCAGAGGACAGAGGGTGGTCAGGTGCACAGTGCTGAGAGAAAAACAGATCAGCAGAGGAGAAGGGGGGTAAAGGCAGAAGCAAAGAGGAAGGTCTTGAGGTACTTCCGAAAATGGAGATGGTTGTCCTCAAGATTCAGAGTGGCAGGGAGGCTGTTCCAAACGGGGGCCCCAGCCGAAGACACAGGGCAATTGGTAATATTGATCTTTGGAATTATTTTGAATATAAGGAGCCTAGTATTAATGTGATGCATTCTGTGATTTAAAGCATGCAGAAATGCTTACAAAAACATGTATATACGTTTGCTTGAGGATGATACGAAAACAGTATTAAAAGGTAGACGGATTTCTAACATATTTCATGGAGGTTGCGCAGGACCTGATGGCATGTTGAATCTGAAACAAACAAATATTTCTTGCGTTGCTTTGATGTCTACAGTTGCAGAGTGTGAGAAGTTTAACTCTGTAATGATGAAGTCTGAGAACGAACAAATTATAGCAATAATATTGTGCGATGTTCGAAATGGGCACCTTATGCCACTGGAATTGGATAAAAAAAGTGCAATTAACTCAATTAGTAACATCTATTTAAATAAACAGCTGGTCTAGATTCTGTTTTAAAGCTCTGCATAAATACATGGTTAATGTTAAAGCAGAACCTGATGTTAAAATTGGTCTGGTGAACAGAGCAGTGGGGAGAGTTGCTGCATTTGTCACTTTTCCACACAGCACAAGTATGGAATAAATGTTAGTTAAGTTTAATTGTGTAGAGGAACCTCACTTGGTTTGTCATACTTCTGCATGATTTATGATTTTTAAAGACATGTTTGTAAAAAAAAAGCACAATTTCCATTGTGCTCTGCATATGCAATAACCAGATCAAGTCCTCTGCTTAAAATTCTCACTGTCACTAACCAAAAACAACTGCCCCAGATATGTGATGTCAATAATGATGCCACTGGTGATGTCATCTTTAATGCTCTGGATGTCACTCTTCGCAGTGCATGGCAGTGGCACGTGTTATGGTTGCATTGCTTTAAATAAATGATGAATTTCTTTGGTTTTTCAATTTTACCTTGCAACCATAAAATTCCTTTAACAATGTTTTTTTCAATTAATTTCATAGGTTTTTATCAGTGCAACGTAAACATAACTTCCCCTTACAACGTTTTTTCAGTGAAACTTATTAGTGCAACTTAACCATAACATCCATTTAAACAAGATTTTCACTGAATTTCAATAGTTTTTATAAGTGAAAAAGTTTCATGATGTTGCAGCACTGTACATCATTTATTAATAGTTCCTCTTTTAACATATATGAAAGGCCTACAAACCTTATTTAACAAACATATATTTTGCATCGCATACTGATGTGTGTCGTTTTCAGCAGCGCTTTGGTTGAATTGCCTAGGGCATGAGGCTCAACAATGAGCACAGCCTCACTAAACCACCCCTGCTATCCACTGCACCTAGACAGCATCCTGGTCCAGTGTGCACTATACCCTTATAATGTGACCAATGGCCACTGCTTACTTTCAGCCATGACCAGTCTCCACAATCCATGGGGCAAGGGCTCCGGCCATGCCGCAGGGCCCAATAAGCAGATCATGGTAGGCATTTGTCCTTGCTGAGTTCCAAGGCCACTGTCCAGTCGGCAAAGTTATATTACTATTTATTGTGCATACATTTTGACACATTGGAAAAAGTAAAACACAGGAAAGATTTAAATAAACATGCTTTCAGGTCCTTGCTGATGATCCTCCTGCAGGTTTGCTGCAAACCGATCCAGCACTTAGGGCTTTACCCGTGAGCAGAATATTTTTTCCCATTCAAGCGTAAACCTATTTCAAAAATGTTACTGGTCACTGGTGGCTATACCTACTTTAATCCCACTGCCAGTCCACTAAGGCCATAGCCAATGGACATATTGTCCAAGGCATGAGCAATCTGGTCACTGTCCATCTCCATTGGCTATGCCCCAGGCGCCAAAGCTATATCATTATTTTTTGTACTTCATTTTATCACTTAAAAAAAAAAAAAAACACCGCACTGATTTGTAAAAGCGTGCTTTTGGGTCCTTGCCTCTCTCCTCGCACAGGCTTCCTGGAAATGCATCCAGCATTTCAAGCTATGGCCACAATCAGAATTATTTTGACCATTCAAGCCTATCCCTATTTTGAAAATGTTGGGACCCACTACAATATAGGCCCCTCTTGACCAAACCCCTTCAGACTTTACACAAACATTTTAAGTTGGGTCTATAATCATTTTTAAAACTTGTATGTAGATTTGTTAAACGACACCAAATTGATAATTCGTCCAAACGTATTGAGATCCCCCTACAAGTTTGTCCCCTCTTGCCAAAACACCACCAAAGTTTGGAAACTCATTCAAAGTTGGCTCTATATTTTCATTGCAAAGATTCCTGCAGTTTCGTTGAATGGTGTTGAAGTTATAAGCCATCCAAAAACTGTTCTTCACCAACCCTGTCATGCAGAAATATGCATGGTGGTTCTTGAAAATGTGTCAAGTTTGCGAACATCAAAGCAAAGTCCCCGAACATCTGTTGTTGGCGGACATCGGTGAAGAAAAAACACCTGATTTAAAAAATAATCTGAACATATCCCATCCCCATTAACCCTCACCTCCCCAGAGAATGTTTAGTTTGTTTATTTGAGTATCCCTTTACCGTGATGTTTTCTGACTACAAACGCAGATCACGAATCCAACATGGTATCCTTTCAAACGTTTTGAAGCACCTCACATTTTGACCAATCAGCGGGTGCGTATAATGTCTGTGAATGTTATATGACTCGCTAATTGGCTCAGAGGTGTCCATGGACACTGAATTAGCAAGTACGTTCATGGACTAGACTGAGATATCCCTAATTTATTCTACTTACATTTTTGGTGTTTTAAAAAAATCTACTTGTCAGATTAACACCAAATTTGCAAAAGTTATCTTTCATGTCTAGGATGCCACGCCTCAAGCAAGTTTGGTGCAAATGTATGCAGCGGTTTGGGCTGTAGCCTCAAACTAGATTTTCTTCCATTCTTGTCTATCTGGATTTCAAATGTTTTGGGAACCCCCCCCCTATAACATTGCCCCTCATGACGAAATTGCACAAAACTCTGCAAAATAATTCAGAGTTGGCTGTATTCCATTTTTGCAAAGTTTTGTGAGGATGTGACAAATTGCGCCAAAGTTATAAGCTACCCAAAAACTGTTCTTCCTATGGGTTAAGCAACTTAACCATTAACCACAACTACAGGGTCGCCACCGCAGACCCTGTAATACAAACAAAATGAACCTTACAAATTGAGAATTTTTTTTAGCGATGTAATTGGATTTATATTAATTTTAGTTATTTCTTCTCTACATTGTGACTTATTATTCCACTAAACAGATAACTTCCAAAAGGAAATAAATCTTCACATACTATACTATTTGTGTTGTACTTTTTTGTATGTACTTCAAAATGTAGACAATATACTACATTTGAAGGATTACAGCAAATTAAAATGTACCTTTAATTTACAGCAGAATAAAATGTACATTGAAAATATGATTATATATTTTATGTTAAAAAAGTGCTAAAATTTGAAAATGTAATTAGTGTAATCAAAGCTTTACTTAGTCAAGTCATATATGATGTTATGTCTGGTGTCCCCAATGATGGCATCAGTGATGTAACCTGTAATGTCGTCATTGTGGTCACACGCTGCTCAACAGGGGTTGAGAAGTTAAAGGTGGCTTTACCTGAATCATCTACCGAATTTCAGGTGTTTTTGTGCATTACATTTTCACCTTAATGTCCCATCAATTCAAGTTTTTTCACTGAATATACATATATTCAAGGAAAAATCTTTAGTTGCAGGGTTGTTAAGGTGAGAACTTAATGCAACAAAACCCCTGAAATTCAGCTAAAGCCACCTTAACTTTGTGCCCCCTGGTGCGCAACCTATGACCACAATGATGAGATCACAGAGGACATCACTAATTTTCAGGGGGTTTGTTGCAATAAGTTCTCACCTTAACGTCACGCCAACTAAAGCTTTTTTCCTTGAATTTCAATGGTTTTGTTACAATGTATTGCTCACCTTAACATCCCTGCAACAAAAGTTTTCCCTTGAATTTCAAGGTTTTATTATTCCATAGATTTTACATGACCAGTGGCCATGACCGTTGGCCATGCCCACTGTCAATTTTAAAACGCTACCAGAGCACGAGCCATGGCCTTCAACAATGGCCAGTGGGCACATGCACTCTTTATTTGATAACACTTTCAAACCATCGCTCAAAGATAGTCATCAATCGAAAAACTGATTGTGACCTGTTTTAATAGTGGTATGGCTAGGTATAAAAGTTTGAAGGCTTTGAAAAATCACAATGTTTTTAGGCAATGCGCAGTGAGATTACATTATTTGCAAAGGATCACACCCTTGTTGTATGGCTGGTCTATTGGTGACTCTTGTGATACATCACACAATCCCAACTAACCGCATTTAAGAAACACAGAAAAAGGAAACAAATGACCGGCTGCAAGAAAAACATATGCCCATGCATTTTTGGCCCCTTAAAGAAAATCAAAACTTGGCACCCATGAATATACGCACAGTAATTGAGCATATCTTAAAGTGAAATTTACAAATGTAGTACAATTGACCTTCCTCTTGCAAGAAAGCGCGCAGGACAAAATAGCTCTGGACTTTAAAAAAAAAAAGTAATGAACAAAACAACCTGAGATGAGGAAATGTTCCAATAAATATGCTGACAAAGTATAGAAGGTTGTCCCCTTTTAATCGCAGCAATCTGTCGTGAAATATTCCCTGGAAAAAAAAATCCCAACAAACAGGTGCTTCTGGTCTTGTAGGTAAGCGTTTGCACTGAGAACATGACAACATAAGTAAAATCCTGGTAGCCAAGGGGGCGCTTTTGCGCGGCTACGAAATGGCCGCTGCCTGAGAGTGCTTTGGCCGAGGCGCTGACATTTGGCTCCATAACCAGCACTTCAGACATCTCTGCCGCCTCAAGGGATATGGTATTGTGATTCGGAACTGTTCCTGCGCAAGCTGAAGCCAGTGCAAGAACGAAGCTCCGTATAATTTCTGAGAATTCTTAGAGTTGTGAAGGCCCGGCTTGGTGATCCATCCCCCCACCAATGGCTACACGCAAGTCTGCTGCCGAGCCTGCCTGAGGGACTATCCTATTAGAACAACACGGACTGCAGCCTTCTCTTCAGCCCGCAGCGGCTGTGTCCCATTCTACTGGCGGCCTTGGATGCTCAGTGCCCTCCTGTGGGTTGCGGCCTCTCCTTCCGCATCTGGTGTGAGCTGGGTGCCTCCACCGTGGCTGGCAGTCTCCCTGAACTTTGGTGCTGTCCTGCAATCATAGTCTTCTGTGGTTCCTCAACCGCTTCGGGGTGTGGGCGCCGGACAGAGGAGGAACCTCCCACTGCGGCGGTCCAGCATTTGCGTGGAGGGGCGCTGGGCAGGGAATCAGCCAGACACCTGTGGAGGAACGCCTCAACAGATTCCAGGCGCTGCACGGTGAGTGTGCCCCCGGTCGGGGTTCCCATTCTTGCAGGCCCGTTGCCGCTGCTGGACTTGAGGGACACTGCCCCCCGGAGTGGCGGCTGACCCGTGAGCCTCTTGCCTGGTGCCGTCTCGGTGGGTCGGGGGTTTTCAGAGGAAGCAGGGATCCCCTGCACACCGGCCCTTCACCGCCACTTCCTCCCTTATATGTAGGGCAGATTCTGGGGCACAGTTCCCCACCCTTGTGAGCGAGTGGAGTGCGCCAGATCTCACTTTGTTCCCCCCGCTTGGGGGGTCTACAGTCCTGCACGGGGACTACACAGCCTTTACCATACATTGGGGGTATCTGGTTCACAAGTCCACTGCAGTTTACTGTGGCCCGCCGGGGGTTGAGACCTAAGCTTACCTCTCTATATCTCAGCCCCTCAGCACTCTCCAGAACTCCTGGGACAAAATGACATGGTTAGGTGTCCTCCTCAGGGTTTAAGGAATGGCCCTAAGACTCCCCATCTGTACATTGTATTTTCCAGCACAATAACGCAACAATCGCTACACGACTTACACGCCCCTCTGCCCATCTGCGCTGCGGGCTCTGTGAGGGAGAAGAGGGACTGACTCATTTCTTCGGCGCTCTGCCCATTGGACCGACAGTGGCCCCGGTCGCCTGCACACTGGAAGGCCACAACATAGAGGCTACTTCCACCCATCGTCTGGAGCCGGATAAAGTGCAATCAGTGGTGGCTATGCCAACAAGGTTCACATCTACGTCAATTCTTCTGTCCTGTGCCACCACTGTCCACGTTGGGAGGGGCACACCCTGTCGGTACCAGGTTGCATACCTGGAGAACCTGCTGCATCTTACCTACACCCTGTATGTACTTTCTCACGTCTTCTGTGCCTTCCGTTGTGGGTGAAGTGTAGTCTCAATCCGGCTGGCGCAGTCGGGCTCCTATTGGCGCTGGTTAGTATCTCTGGTCTGACCTCCATTTCCAAGCATTCTAGTCAGCTCAGCCATAGCCTTGTCATCAGAGGATCATCAGGGGTCTGCATATTAGATGGTCCTGTGCTGCTCCCTATGGGGGTCTCTGGTGGCACCCCTCTCCCTGGCTTGGAGGTCCTTTGAGGTTTGGGGATCAACTAGCAAATCATCAGCGGGGGTCCCCTGGGATGGGGAACCAGAGGAAACAGGCAAAAATTGACCAATTTGCCAGATCAGACCCACCACCACATGGAGATGACCCGGGCCCCTCACATCTGGACGTCTCCGCCCTTAACCAAGCTTTACTTGCTTTAAAACGCAGCACAGACAACCTGGGCACTAAAATAGACACACTTACCTGCAAAGTGGAATATTCTGCGATTCAAATCGACAAACTGTGTAGCAGAATGGCGGAGGTGGAGCACCGTATTGGCGGCGGCGAGGAGAAGATAGCTGAACTGCAGCAAGAGGCTGCGTCTTTCCAGCAAACGGTTAAAAAAGTGGTGGCCAAGAATGATGATCTCGAAGGCCGGTCGAGCAGAAATAATATCAGAAACACGGGGGTGGCCAAATCCACGCCAATCAACAACATGGAACTTTTTTATCAAAAAACTGCTCAGGGAGGTCCTAGATAATCCAATGGTTACGAGAATGTTCATGGTGGTGCGGGTACACCGATCTCTGGCAGTCAGACCTCCACCTGGGGCCCCTGAACGTTCCATAATTGCTTGCATCTTTAACTATCGGGACCGTGAGATCCTCTTACGGACAATGAGGGAAAAAAAGACTCTGCAATGGGGCTCTGCAACCATACGCTGTTTCCAGACTTTAGTCAACATGTACAGGACCAGAGGAAAACCTTCCAAGTGGCGAAAAACATTCTGAAAAAAAAGAACATTTGCTACACAATGTTGTTCCCCGCCAAGCTCAGGGTGGTGCACGAGGGGAAATCTTTGTTCTTTACATCCCTGGAAGCAGCCGAGCGGTTCGAGACAGGAATTCCAGAGTCTGGAGCCCCCCCACACAATCCCCCTCTAATCTGGCTGGTAGGGGGTGAATCTCAGTGCATATGCAGTCATGCCACGGGGACCCCTTGACATCACCTGGGCCCCACAAGGCAACTACTGGAGTTGTTATGGAGATTGGCATAGACTTGGTGAAAGTCAAATGTGGTATTGAGCCTCAGGCCACCAGGAAGCAAGCGGGCCGCCGGCACCCCCGTTCCCAGCAGCAAAGTACTCAAGTTAAGAGATGTTGGAGGTTACGTGGGAGGGGGGTGGTACGGTTTGGCCGGTAGACTGGTGTTTCTGGCGTGGGTTAGGGGTTTGAGGGGGGTTTGTAGTTGTGCGCAAGTTGTTGTTCAAGGTTTAGAGGGGAGGAGGGGGGGAATCTTCTTTTGTTGCTTTCAGATTGGTTCTCCTCACAGTCTTGATATTGCACCCACCACGCTTTAAGATAATCCAGACACTTAAGACATATCCCGCAGTCTGCTCCCTCAGTCCGGTAGTGACGTGTGGCCTCTGGCCGGGGTCCCGGACCAATCGGGACATCACTCTACTCACATGGAAAATCAGGGAGTTCACAAATGGGAAAAACACTTGCTTTATTACAAACTATGTAAGATCCCACCATGTGAATGTCCTCTGTATCCAGGAAACCCGTTTGGGCAAAGAAAACAAGCTCCCTGCCCTGGCGGGTTGGGGGATTCATAGATATGGCTCGTCCTACTCTACCCACTCTCGTGGGGTTGCAATTTATATTCACCGGTCACTGGAATTCAAAAAACATAAAATGGTAACTGATGAAGAGGGTCGTTTCATCCTGGTGGCAGGGGAAATTGCTGGGGGGTCCATTCTATTTGTGAATATATATGGTCCCAATTACGACTGTCCGAAATTCTTCCAGTACTGTTCTGAGCACTTGAGAACCTTCCCGGGATATGAGGTGGTGTGGGCAGGGAACTTCAACTTGGCCCTAACATTAACACGAGACAAATCCACTTCTGCGCAGTCGTCCCTTAGTCGGACGGCCAACAAAATGGTTATCTATTGCCAAAGATTACGCCCTAGTTGATATATGGCGCCTTCCCCATCCGGATAGTTGTGAATTCACCTTTTTCTCGGGTGTACATGGGAGCTCCTCCAGGATGGACTATATTCATATGTCCCCGGAACTGGTCTGTGCTTCCACCGAGACATTGATTCTACCTCGTACTCTATCTGACCATTCTCACGTCCTGGTGCAGTTCACAGTCCCCTCAGCCCCTCCTAAGCTACTCAGATGGAGAGTTAGAGCCCGGGCACTGGACGACATATCATTCCGGGAAGACATCCGGTAAGCCATCTCAAAGTTTTTCCAAATAAATGCGGAATCCATCTCGGACTGAAGGGGCCCCTGAGGGACCCTCGGATGTGGAAACAAGGCACAGTCACCACACACGAATAGATACGCCAAACACGAGGTTCTGTTCCCAAAATCTAGGGTTTATTGCAATACAAAATAGTACCAGTTGGCCAAGTGGACCCGCGACGTGTGTCTAACAGACCTCGGGGGACGCAAGAGAGTGCGAGACGTACATTAGTTACATATATACAAACGGAGCATCTTACAATCAGTAATGACACATTTTATGCCGCCCCCAATTCATTTCCCTTTGAATTAGAGGCGATGATTGACCAGTGTGACAAATATGACACCTTAGACCACCATATTTAGTAACAGTTTGCAATCTCCAGTTTTACAGAGACCATTCTTTGTTTGCGAGAACACAGCATTTCTGTTTTTCATGGGCAGCTGCGCGTAGGAGACTGGCACATACCAGAACTCAGTATCTCTAAGTTTCGATTCTCGCTCTAGAAGTCAGCCCACTCTCCGGGGCCTCACTAGGCTCAGAAAGGGGGGCCATAAAGAAGATCATAATTCAACTCTTTAAATGCTAGTTTCATACATTGCTATTCTTTCAGGAGACTTGCTGGCATTCGTGTACTGATTAAATGCCTTGCTCCCTGTCTTCAAGGATATGTGAGGGAGGGAATCAGGCATTTCTGTCTGGCTCTCCAGTGTAATGTTTCAACGTGTTTCTTAGCCTTGGACCATTGAAGCGAAATAATATCTACAGCAAAGCAGTTTTACATGAGGCAAAGTGGCAACGTTAGAGAGAGCAGAGAGAGAAAACAAAATGGCAATTCTGGTCATCTTAAAATGGCTTCACTCTAGTTAAACTAATAGCTACGTAATAACTAATGACTAATGAATATATATATATATTCTTTCACTGTAAATGAGGCGGTTGGTCTTCGGCCAACCAATTATCATTCATTTCCGGACCCTCAAGGAGTGTTTGGTTTTTCTGGACTGACAGGACCCTAGGGTTGTCTGGTTAACATTCAAAGTATTTATTAAGGGGTGGTGTATTTTGCCGGAGGGGGTGTCCTGAAGTGTATCCGCAGATCAGTTGCGACCAAGGAAAGAGATATAAAAGCCATGGAGAACCTTCTGGCCTGCAATAATTCCCCTGAGCTACAGGCTAGCTTGGAGGATATGAGATGGGAGATCCGTTTGCTGATGGCAGACGAGCAAAGATATCTGGGAGACCCAATTGAAGCTGCCAGATACAGTGAAGGTGATCACACGAGTAGGTCCCTGGCATGAGCTATTAGGCAAGAACGTCATCCTGAACCTATAATAGAGGTTGAGACACCTCAGGGTGACCCAACCAGGGATTCCAGGAGGATAAATGACGTATTCTGATGCTACTACGAGATGTTATATTCGACACAGTCTACTGCAGGTCATGATGACATAGTTCGATATTTAGACAGGATCGCCTTGGGCTGGCTGGACCTGGCTGTTGGGTCGTTGCTAAATGACCCTCCTACGGATGAGGAGTTTCTTAAAATAATTCAATCCCTTCCCAACGGTAAGGCCCCTTGGACAGATGGCATTACCTCTGAGCTGTACAAAGCTTTCCCTGCCCTTCTCATTCCCCATCTACGTGGCATGTTTGAGGCGGCTAGTTCGGCAGGGGTACTTCCTGAATCCACCAGAACAGCTCTGGTCCCGGTTCTGCTTAAAACCACCAAGAACCCGAGGTATTGCTCATCCTACAGAACTTTGTTGTTGGTAAATACCAACAACAAGATCCTGGCGAAGCTCCTGGCTGATAGGCTCCTCCTCTATATGCCCGTCTTGGTTCTCCCGGACAAGGCAGACTTCATACATACCAGGAGGTTTCACGCAGAATAATCTTCGGCGGCTATTTACCCTGATGCACAATGTGAACCCTGAGATCCCAATAGCAATGGCAGCGCTTGATGCTGAAAAGGCGTTTGACTCTGTCGAACGGCCTTTCCTGTTTGAGGTCCTCCGGCAGGCTGGCTTGGGCACCAGGTACCTTCAGTTGATTCACCTGCTTCACACAGCCCCACGTGCTTAGGTATATACTAATGGTGTTCAATCCGACCCTATTCACCCATTCCGAGGTACCAGGCAGGGCTGCCCCTTTTCCCCCATCCTATTTACCACGCTCACAGAGAGGTAACACTTGGTTCTCACACATCTATAGTTTCTTTATACGCTGATGGCCTGTTAATTTATGTCAAACACCCCAAAACAAACCGCGACCCTGTGGTGGAAGAGATCGCCAGCTTTGGTGCTTTATCCGGCCTCCGAATTAACTGGACTAAGTACGAGGTTCTCCAACTCACCCCAGGGACTTTGCAGCGAGACTTAGGAGAGGCCTTCAAGTGGTCTCCG
This sequence comes from Ambystoma mexicanum, assembly GCF_040938575.1. Classification (NCBI taxonomy): domain Eukaryota; kingdom Metazoa; phylum Chordata; class Amphibia; order Caudata; family Ambystomatidae; genus Ambystoma; species Ambystoma mexicanum. The sequence goes on from NC_090941.1 coordinate 216,922,852, forward strand.
CAGGGTATCCGTTACGTAGGCATTCGTGTGTCCACTTCCACATAGAGGCTATACAAGGAAATCTACGTTGCCGACTTACAATACTTGAAACACAGGGTGGACACCTGGGTGCATCTTGCCATCTCTCAGGCCGCCCTAATATCGCTCTCTTAGATGGTGATCCTTCCTAAATTGTTATATATCTTTAATAATGTCCCGATTTGGCCTCCAGCCGCTTTCTGGAAATGGGTGCGAAGCATGAGGCTCAAACTTATCAGGGCAGGTACTCGTCCCCGCATCTCCTTAGAATTTCTGTGCCGCCCATATAATTAAGGAGGGCTCGAAGAACCCTATTTATTTTTGTACTACTTGGTGGCACAGGCTCAATACGCTGTCTGGTGGTGGACCCCCTCAGATGATCTGCCCCATGTGTGCCTAGAAAGGGCCATAACCCGACCTGAATATCTCAGGGGTCTCTTGTGGGCTGCTAGGGAGAAACACTGGAAGGCAGAAATACAACCCCTGAACATCATCCTTAGGGCTTGGGAATACTTGGCGAAATGGACCGGGCAAGAACATTGGTTCTCCCCTGCCATGGCCATATACCACGTTCAAGGTAAACCACTCACGCATTAAGCCCTTTTTAAGTAACACTTTGTTAATCTTCAGATCCATACATTAGGGGACATAGCCTCTGCCGGCCAATTCATATCCTAGGATGAGCTAAAGTCCAGAGGGGTCTGGTCCCCCATCACACAGCCAGCTGGCCGGACTTCCCCACCTACATCCCCATTCCTAACATATACCAATGCCCCAACTTCCACCAAGAAGCTGGTCTCTACGCTTTATGGTTTGGCTCGGGGTATGAGGGCCCCTCCCCCAGGCCAATGCAGGGTCAGATGGGAGAGTGCCTTGGGGAAAACAGTATCAGACGACCATTGGTCCTTAATTTGATCCCAGACTAAATCCATCTCTTCCAACAACAGATTCTGCCTAATCCACTTTAAATTCCTCCATCAAATGTATTATTCACCTCTCGGTTTACATACATTGTTTCCTCTTAAATTCCTGATGTGTAAAAAATGTCACCAGTCCCAGGCAGACTTTTACCATGTGGCCTGGCTTTGCCCCTGAATCCTTTATTTTTGGTTGAGTATTATAAAAGCCATGTCAAACATGCTTGAATCCCCGGCTCCGTCTACTCCCCAGGTTTGGCTGCTGGCCCTGTTTGAATCCGGATCCCGCGGGGAGAAACGGCTGTTGGGGATGGCATCCACTGCCGCCAGGACCCTAGTGGCATGTACTTGGGGGGCAGTTGCAGCTCCTATGCTTCATCACTGTCTTAACCTCATGTCCATTTGTGAACGCAGAGAATCTCAATATGACCTTACGCTCCCATCTGGCAGCAAGCCTGTGGACTACTGGGGGCTCTTTAGGCACTACATATCCTTGAAGGATGCACAAGACTCATCTCCGGATGATCTGGGGTCACAGGGCGTTCTTCTCACTGCCGGCCACCCCGGCAGACCTCCAACAGACCCTGGCCGGGTCATCGATATTTGAGGGGTTTGTGATCTGGGTTTGAGAGTATGGTGATGACATGGGTTGTGGTTCAAAATGAGGTCTTCGCCACAAAAGTGGAGACTTGAGTGCAAATAAAAAATAAAATAAAATAAAAAATCTGACTGTTAGCATGGAAGAAGGGAGGGTGGGGCGACTGGAGGCTTTCGCCTCATGTTTTGTTGTTATTTTTTCTCTTTCCTTTTCTGTATTGTTTACAGCTTTGACATGACAATAAACACAGTTTAAAAAATTGTACAATTGTGGCATTATTCCTCCCATCTTGACTGGGACACTACAAATACCAAAATGCAATTCAGCAAAAGGCAAAACAATGGTCTCTGAGTACAATACTTTCAAAGACTGACATTAGCACGGTTTTTAAAAAAAATAATGCGGATGCCGTGTGTTTTCTTAGTGTATTGTGAGATATTTAAAACTAAGAAAACACATGGCATTTCGGACTGTGGACTTTCTCTCATCCGTGTAGTAACCTGGACCGACCCTGCTAAGCTTCATAGCAAGAAACAGGGCTCATTTGTTAGGCAACATGACCTGAGGGGGCTGTCCCCTTCTTTGCTTTGAAGCTACGCAGTGTCAGTTCTGGTTATTGCATGGGTGGGAGATATGAATGTCTATCTGGCCACTGTAGCTGTAAACATCTCAGTTTTTTAATGTTCTTTCTAAAGCTGCAGGTACAGAAATAATGATACCCTTGGCTATCTGTAGTCATATTATAGAGACAAATATCGTAAAAACTGCCAGATTTAAAATGCTTTCCTGCCCCCCAAGCCCTTAACCAAATGTCCTCCTTCCTCTGTGTCTGCTCCCCCAGTTCCCTAATAACTTCACCTCCCCTGCCCTCTCCCATGCCCCCCACAAGACAGTGTTTACGTGCCGCAGTTTTATTTGAAACCTCAGCTATTTGCGGCTATTCTGTCCATAGCAGAGTCTTACAGAAATGATAAATGTTGCAAACTCAGCCCCTAGACCCCCCTCAGATTCCCGAATGTCACTTGGTGTCCACGAGCCACCCCCCACCTCTTGACTGCTGGCATTTGCATGTTTTTGGATCTGCAAATGGCTTTTTTCCTGCGTTTCATTTTCTGATAACCTTGGCTATAGCCACAGTGTTATGATTAAAGATGTGATGCCATAATCATGTAAGTAACTCTTCCGACTTTATTGTCCTTAGTTCAGCACTTCCAGGGGAAGACAATATGACACGATAGGATGCTGGACACCGCGCTCCCCACACCCCTTGCAGTCACCTCAATCACCAACTGCCAAACTTCAACCCGGCACTAACATTCCACCAGAGCCTATGATGACATCACATAGATCGCATGAGCGCACCATTAAGACACATCCTCCTCCCTTACACACAGCAACACAACGAAGGCACGGAACAAAGACCTGCAATGAACCGCACACCATGACAACATGAACACTCCAGCACCATCACTAAGTGGCCAACTAAGCAATAGACCTGAAGCACAGAGGAAGAAGAGACAACCTTCACTGAACTAACCACAGACCTCACCCAACCGACCAGAGCAACGGCATCACAATATAATAACTGCAACACCGTTCCCAACACCACTGAACCACAATAAGAATCACCAAAAACAACCAAACACCAAGCAGCTAACCGAGCACACCCTGCCAATCTCAACTAATACCTCGAACAACCCCTTGCCCATGCCAACCACAAAATAAATAAGGATAAGATCCACCGAAATGTAGAAAGGACCCAGGTATCCCCCAATCTGTCCCGTACTACATGGACCTTCAAGGACCAAAAACAAAGCACAACCACCAGTCCTAAGATCCACCTTAAGATCCCAGGCCTACCACACCTGGACACTCCACAACCCACCAAGGGGGCACTTAACTAACCAACCTAAACCTGCAAGCACCTACTCCTTCCGCTCTGGTCTGCCCCCCAGACCTTAGGCCTGCCACGCCTAAGCACTAACCAGCTCGCCACGAGCACACCCAGCACTTCCAACCACGTAAAAAAACGGGAACCCTGCTGCACACCATCGCACCCAGACAATTCATAACCACAACCTAATAACCAAAAGCACAACCAAAACCCTTCACACTCTACCATAAAACCCCATTAATCCTCAATATGCCCAATTAAATACAAGCAACTCATATAGATGGTAAACCTCCCTTACCACTTAAGGCTAAAGACTAACTCCAATGAACACCTTTAAAAACAATAAAAAATGATGCCACTAAATCCAACACCACAAATCACCCCAAACCATAAAATCCGTTGTGGCAAGTTCTCAACCACTGCAACTACACTACTCCACTAAAACATATGGTAAGACTCCCATAATAGCAATTGCAGAAATAAAAAAAAAAATAACAAAACAAAAACAACCTTAGTGGCAACCACCATAGGAACCATTACTACACTGGTAACTGATGCCAAAATACCCAAAAATGCCCTTATGTAGCCCCCACCTGAGCCACCCCTCTATTGTGACATGGCACATACCTGCACCAGCCAACGAAAATACCTTGGAGCAGCTACTAACTGAGCAAATGTCTCCACAATGCAAAATAGCGCACCACAACGCCAGTCAAACCGCCAATTCAGCAACCCTGCAATGTTAAGCAAAATACATACATCTTACATTGCCACACACTATGCTCCACACCACACAGACCTGCATGCAGCATGCAACGTCAATAGAACAGATATATTCGTTAACATAACAGATATATTCATCAAATAAACAGATCTATTCATCACCTTCCCAGTGTTGCCCCGCACATGGCACACATCCCACGAAAGTTCGTTGTAGATACCAAGTCCCATGTTCAAAATCCCAATGACCCTACCGCTGTTTGACAACAAGCGCTGACTGGACCCTCGGCAACTCCCTAAAACACAGTAAAACAAAATTTGTCCCAATAAATGTTCAGGGATAAACCTTAACCGACCCCGCACCTGAAAAGGAATTAGCACGTTAAATACAGTAAGCCTTTTCGTTTTTTCTTTTATTTTTATAAAAGGACCTAACACCCGCGGCTACCACATACATATACCACATGCGCACACAACACAGGACAACAGCCGCCACAGCTAACACCCCGCACCCCAGAACCGAAATACCTAACCCCTAAACAATGGGCCACACACGAACATAAACGCGCACACAGAAATACAGTCCAAACATACAAACATAACTACGGCCCAAACAACACCTACCTCCCCGAAGTCACTTGAGCATCATATTCCGATAATCCCTCCACCAGGATCCTCACGCCTCCCTTGTATGTCGTCAAAACTGTTCCAGAAATCAGGATCTTCGCCAACTTCCCCTCCGGGGTGCCCTTGGACCGAAAGCTCATGATCCAAACAACCATGGACAACGCCTCCACAGCACCAGCACGTTCTCGTCGACCTGCTCACCGAACTGTGTACCGACCATTGCCCAGCACCTCCATTGCCGCAACACTCCTTAGCCGCTTTGGTGTCCTCAATGCGCGCCGCCCAGTTCCCATACACACGACACCGACCATGGCCTCCATTTAGAGTGACAATGCCCTCCATGACCGGCAACATTATCTTCATGCACTGCGCCCTGTAGACACCTTCACAGTACCAGCTGCCGATCGCACACCTGACCGGGACAGGCCTGGGCGCTGCAAGTCCCAGAAATCACCGGAGCAAACCACTTCCGGAAACAGATGGAGCGCTCCCGAAAACACGGCCCTCGACACTCCTGAAGGGTGACGCCCCTTGACAGACATTTTTTTTTTCCTCCACCTATCAGGACCAACTGGCATCCAGAATTGCCTCCCCGCCCCTCAACAACATGAGCGGTATGCTGTCCTGTTGGGTGAACCCCAGCTCCTCTTGGGCCCAGGCAGAGCCAAACCATACACTGCCTTGACAAATGAAGCGCAGGGCTTCCTGGGAGTGTGGGTGTGCAGAGCAGAACTGTAAGCTCCTCTGCTCAGGGGTGTGGGGACACACCAGGGGGGACGGTGTCCGGCCAGATGCACCCCCCCATAGCAGCGATGGTAACCGTACCGTCCGTTTCAAATCCTCGTTGCAAGTGTTATGATTAAAGATGCAATGCCGTAATCATGTAAGTAACTCTTCCGACTTTATTGTCCTTAGTTCAGCACTTCCAGGGGAAGATAATCTGACATGATAGGACGCCGGACACCGCGCTCCCCACACCCCTTCCAGTCACCTCAATCACCAACTGCCAAACTTCAACCCGGCACTAACATTCCACCAGAGCCTATGATGACATCACATAGATCGCATGAGCGCACCATTACGACACATCCTCCTCCCTTACACACAGCAACACAACGAAGGCACGGAACAAAGACCTGCAATGAACCGCACACCATGACAACATGAACACTCCAGCACCATCACTAAGTGGCCTACTAAGCAATAGACCTGAAGCACAGAGGAAGAAGAGACAACCTTCACTGAATTAACCACAGACCTCACCCAACCGACCAGAGCAACGGCATCACAATATAATAACTGCAACACCGTTCCCAACACCACTGAACCACAATCTGGCACTAACATTCCACCAGAGCCTACAATGACATCACATAGATTGCGCGAGCGCACCATTACGACACACAGCTATCTCTCACATTAAGCAAAAACAAAGATGGTGGCTGTTTCATTTCTAAAAACACCCAGTTTTGACAATTTATCTGAGCTACAGCTCTCTATATTGGAAAAGTGGACACCCCCTTCTCTGTGAAATAGAAAAAAAACGACTAGATCACGAGTCCCTAATTGATGTTAACATTTCAGCCAAACCCATCAAAAGTTATTAGCAATAGAATTGTTCGACGTTCCTTTGGGAGACCGATTCACCTTAACTATAGGCCAGAACCCGCCACCCTGTAGTGCAGAGGAACTCAGGATACTACAGCAAAATGTGTATGTTTCACCTCCTTAAATATTAACGAATAGTGGATATAAACGTTCGTTGCCCATGTGATAAGTCCCATCCTCAAATAGCCAAAGCGCCCATTGGTTTATTGTTCAATTAAGGAGGAAGGATGTTCTCGGTCTGCGAATGTTGCAGAAGGTATTGTGAGTAATAGCCATGTTGCGACAGTGAATTTTAGGGGGAACTCTTGAGTCGGGTTTTTCAATGTAAGGAAGAATTATTGTTAAGTTCACTTCAATTCAGAAAGGGTTATAGCAAGGCTTCCCTCCACAAGGCTGCATGCAGCAGGGCTGCCCACGGCAAGCCTTGTACTCGATATATGGCGCTGACGACGGAAAACCAACACAAAATGGAGGAGGCAGCAGGTTAACCCCTGCAGGGTCATGCCGCCGGCAACCTGCGACCCTCCCCCTGGGATAGGAGGTCAAGGGGCGGAACGGCGCCAAAGGACAAATAGCCCAAAAACCCGCAAAGGGCTAAACAAAAGGAAAGGGGCGGGACCAGCAAGTTATAAGCAGGGAGAGCCGGGGTGCAAGGCATCTCGCTCCTGCACTGGGACCCGGCCGCCGTCTCGCCAGTAGAAAGGATTTCGTTTTCAGGAGTATGCCCGCCGATTTTGGAAGAAGTTCTGTTTTGTTTCCTGCTCCGGTTTGATTTGGTTCGAGAGGCGGTGCATTTCCAGATCCAGAGGTTGATGGGTTCCGGTGTGGTGGCAGGTTCCAGTCCTCCCAGCGAGGAGAAGGCGTAGGGTAAGGAGTGGGGTGAATATAAAGAGGAAAACGGTACTAGGCACGGGTGTGCCTGGATAAAGGTAGTGCAAAGGGCTATATAGGCGCTATTAAGCAGGTATTAAAGCAGGCGGGGATGCCGCCTTGGGATTAGCAGAGTGCGCTCGTCGGATAAGATGTTATAATAGGGCGGTTCCTCGGCGGAGTGTCGTTGTTGTGGTTGCTGTGTGAGCCGTCGGGGCTAATGGTAAAATGGGCAGCTTGGCATGGGTTGCCTCGGGTAAGGAGGCGGCGGTCGCCTTTTGTGTTAATATCTGGGCGACCGGTCTGGGAGTTTCTAAAGAAACAGGCTCTGTAAGGAAAGCATGCCTCGTGAAAACTTTAAGCACTGAAATGGTAAGGGGCCTGCGGAGAGAGGCAGCCAGGGACGGTTTAGGGCTAGTGTTAAGGCTAGTGTCATCCCGGCATGCAGTTGGGCTGTTTAAATTGGTGATGAAATGTGTATTTCAAATGGGGAGAGGCAGTCTGCTCGACGGAACGGCTAAAATGTTATTGGGATGCCGCACATGTGGAGTGCTGCTGTTTTAGTGGTGATGAGATGTGTATTTCAAAGGGGGAAAGGCAGTCTGCTCGAGGGAGCGGCTAAAATGGGTTTTATAATGTCGCATATGTAGAGTGCTTGCGGGCCCAGGTGTGGGGACAAGGGCTCTGCGGGCGCGAAGTAGTCAGCGCATGGGTCACAACAATAGCGGCGGGCGTTCACACCGCTGAGCAGGGACGGATATTTTAACATGGAAAGGCGCGAACTTTGCAGGTGCTCTGCTTTCCTAGTGGAAAGTGAGTCAGAGCCCTGCTGACACCTCGGGTTTCAGGATCCCTGACAGGGGTTGCGTGGGGATCAGGTGTGCAATACTCATAATATAGCTCAGCGGGCGGTGCGGACGTTTGCTTTTTGTGTTCATTGCAAGGTGTGGGGCACGGGTCTCAATGGTACAAGGAAAATGCCGGTGAGCAACCTGTTTAATGGCAGTAATGTACGCGGTGCAGCGAGGTAGCGACCTAAGCTAGGCGCCACGCAGGCACAGGCTGGCAAACCTTATGGGAAGTGCAGGTACTGGGAGACGGGCCCAGAGGGTTTCAGGCCCTAGGGGCGCAGATGGGAGTCCACGCTGTCTTATGGGGCAGGGTGCCTCGTGCTAACAGTACGTGGACTACAGTTGCTCTATGGGTATTAGAATCTGAAGGCAGTGGCTTGCAAGATTGAGGGCGAGCAGCGTTCTCTGTCGCGTACCAGCTTTGTTTGCGCGGACTGGCCTTTCAGGGCATTTACCGGTTCAGACTAAGCTGTGTGTAGTTAGGACGGGATCCGGCGGTTGGATTCAACGGGTGTTATCGTGGCATGGAGCAGCGTAATGATCGAGCAGCAAATGCCACAGTAGGCAGCACCAGGGTGCAGGTAACTGGACGAGTGCTGGCACTGCTCTGCTCTAGGCTCACAATGCGTGGCAGAAAGCTTTTACAGAGAATGCTAGAGGTATGCCGACTAGCAGGACTTTAAGGATGATGGGCCAGGGCGTGGGGTGCGGCACACCGTTTTCAACCATGGACACTAGGAGGAAGTGTTGATATAATGGGGGGGAATTGAGGCCGATGTAAAACAAGGGAAAGATGTGGGAGGGCAGCCTCCAGCACTAAGACGTGTAATGGCAAAGCAAGTTGGCTAGGGGTGTACAGTCATCAGGGAGCAGGCTTTGGTGGATTTCAAGGGTGATGTAACTTGCTGGGTTATTACTAGGCTTCCATTTGGCATCTTTTCTGCTTATGGTTGTTGGCGGGCTCCCGGGTCACTAGGTGCAGGAGTAGATCTTTGTCAAAGATAGCACACTTCAGTCAGCATACTAAACTGGAATTATTGGGCGATAGATCAAGGTGTGGCAGGGGAGAATCACACGAACAGCGTTGATGGCAGCGCTGCATGACCTGAGGTGCGCAACCCCGAGCAAAAGAACAAGGAAATGAAGGGGTAACGAGAGAGGTCAAAGGGAGCAAGCTGTTAGCTAGTCCTGCATAGTGGTCCCTCGGGAAGAGGTAGCCCCAGGGTAGGAATATAAAGGGATAGGTTTGGTTTAAGAGGTACAGGTTAAGGGATGTAACCAAGGGAACTGCAATCTATTCTCTACTGCGGCTGGATGACACAGCTTTCGTTACCGGACGGAGCAGGCTGTAACAGGAAGAGAGGTGAACAGCAGAGCCTAGTTTAGGCATATGCCGGATGAGAGGTGGCTGCTGGTAAATAGTGCAGATAGAAGTGCGGTTATGGAGGCTGGGCATGGCTATGGGTCGTTTAGGGCAGGTGAACTTTGGGCGTGGTAAACACAGAGTAAGGATACAAGGTTGCATGAAAGGACACTTGCTGGCCTTGGGAGCAAAATCGGGCAGTGGGAAGTGGTTGGTAGCTAGCTAACCAGCGCCCCCCAGCGTCGAAGAAGGAGCTAAGCGCTTAGTGGCAAGCTCTGCACATAGGGTCAGGGGTTTCCCACTGCTCCTGTCATTCATAGCAATAGGCTTCCCTATTCGCTGCATTGCACAGGTACCCGTAGACGGACATCACAAAAAATACCACAGGTAGCCAAAGGGGCATCACACAAGCATTTACCGCTAATGAGATCACAAGAAAGGATGTCAGTTGACCCCACCCCTAAGTGACAGCACGGGAAGCAATGGAACGCTATCCTTCCCCACGCGGCAAGACAGGAAGTGGCATCGATAACATTGTGTCTAAGTACGCTACGGAGAATATGGTTATGATATCTCTGCAGAGTGATATACATTTAAGTGCAAGATTGCAACACCATAGGGATCATCAATATCAGTGCGTATAGGCTCAGATTACCAAATCACTGCATTTGTAAGCGGGCGGCCATGGCCAAAAGGTAAAGGGGTGTTATTAGAAAGCAATTACGGTTAGCCCTTCATATAGAACAGAAGCACATACAGTATAACCTGCGTGGCACTCAGTTGTCAAACTCTGCAGGAGTAAAGAGGAACAGCATTAAGCTGCCAGAAGGGGGAAGGAAGGATGTGGGACACCTTCCTAGTAGAAGCCAATGGGGTGGCAATCTGGAGGGAGGACTGGGCTAGCAGTCAGAGGCTCAAACTTTTTTCCGATTCCTCTGGGTCCCTGGGTTTTGGGGCAATCTTGGGGGACAAGTGGGTGGCAAGGCATGGCCACTGGAATGGCACAGGGAAGGTGTTGCAAAGGAAATTACGCTGTGGGAGCTATTCCCCATAGTAGTGGCATTCAAGTTGTGGGGAGAACTCCTAGGAACAAAAAAGTTGCATTATGGTCTGATGATTCTGATGTAGTCCAGACCATCAACACGGGGTCAGCTAGCAATCTGAGGGGGTTAAGGCTACTCAGGGAACTCACCAAAAACTGTTAAGTTTTGAACATTGAAGTCAGGGCACGGCACATTCCCGGTATAAAATACACGGCCGCTGATTCTCTGTCTCGTTTACAGTGGGACAGGTTCCGGGGAAGCTGCCCCGAAGCAAGGAAGGAAATGGCCCCATTCAAGGATCAGTGGTGGGGGATGATTGGGGTGATCTGAGCTCCTGGGTGGAGACAGCACTGGCGCCAGGTACAGCTAAGAGGTACAGGGCATGTTGGGACCGTGTTACGCAAATCCAAGAAGAGGTGCTGTCAGGCGACCAGGGGGAGGACCCAGTACGGGCCATTGTGGGCTGGTGCTGGAAGACGGGGAAAACCCGGGCATGGGTAGGATACCACTGGCGTCCATAGCGCATTACGCTAAGCTTAAGGAAAAGAAGGACCCCCCCAAGGAACATTACATCACGCTGGCCATGAGAGGCTGGGCAAAGCAAACAGTAACATAACCAGATGAGAGGCGGCCAATTGACATGTTAAAAACTACATGGGTTGATTAAATGTCGGGGCACAGGTAGCAATGAGGCGGAGGGGGTGCTGTTCACGGCTGCCTATACGATGGCATCCCTTGGGGCTCTTAGGGTCAGCGAGCTGGTGCCAGAGAATAAAAATGGCAAGGGGAGCGGGTTTTTACGCTTAAGGGATGTACAGGTAAACAGCACCCAGGTTGTCATCCATGTGAGAAGGTCAAAAACGGATCAGAAGGGGAAGGGGGCAGCATTAACACTGCAGGCCATTCAGACAAGCAGAGTATGGCCAGTGACAGCAGTGGCCAACTTTCTCCGGCAGCTGCTGCCATCAGAGGCGGAGGCGCCGTGGCTCTTGCACAGAGACGGGTCCGCATTAAGCCGCTTTCAGTTTCAAAAAAGTGATGGCACAGGTTCGGCAAAGATGGGATTGACGGGGGGCCGGTTTGGGACACATTCATTACGAAAAGGGGCTGCCAACTCCACGGCAGTCGGGGATTGGGGGCGGAGGACATCCTGAGATTGGGGAGATGGTCTTCGGGATGTTACAAACAATATATCAGGCCTGAAAAAATGTAAGTTAACCAAGCCGTTCCCTCCATTTTTCATCTCCCAGCAGCACAAGGAAGGAGGAAACGCACCGTGTGGGTAGTGGGGCACTCATTCATCTCAAGGGCCAAGACAAGCTGGACTCAGCAGCAGGAGGCGCTGACGGCCGGCGAGTTCAAGATTGAGTGGCACGGGGTGCCAGGGATGAGGTGGGCGCAGCTAAAAGGGCAATTGCGGAAATTACTGAATAGGCAACGGAAGCCAGATGTGTTGGTGATACACTTGGGAGGGAACGACCTGACCAGCCTGGGGAGAGGTGTCCTGCTGAAAAGCATTACAAGCTCACTGCAGGAAATATCGGCACAGGGGGGTGAAACAGAGATTATATGGTCAGAGGTGATTCCCCGGGCGCAATGGGGAGGGGCAGAGAGCCATTCAGCAATAGAGAAATCAAGGAGGAAGCGGAACGGGGCCGTTGCCAAGTCCTGCATGGGCAGAGGTTTCCATCAGGTCAGACATGGCCAGATTGACGGGAAGACACCCGAGTACTTCTTAACGGATGGGGTGCACCTGTCCGCAAAAGGAATGGAGCTCCTTTTCGGGAACATTTGTACCAAATTGCTGGAGTTTTGAGAAGGAGTGAGGAAGGGGGGAGCCACGGTGGGCGAGAACCCACCAGTTGGTGTGGCGGTGTTTGGGCAACCAAGCACAAATGATAGACTCCGGACGAGCCAGAAGGAAACGGAATGGGTCTTCGCTCTTCCGGACCAGCGCCTCTTGGGGGCCTAAACGGCGGGGGTGTCTGGTGGTGACTAATAAGGCTCAGCTTCCCCCAAAACAAACAGCGCTCTCCCCACCCACGGACACCTGCCCGGGCAGGATAGGAACAGGTACAATGGGTCGGGGGAGTTGGGGGCCTACTATACCAAGTATAGGGGGAAGCAAAGGAAATCCGGCAAGCATGCGCCACACGTACAGACTGAAGTTCACAAATGTGTACAAATAATTCTGTTGTCATGGAAATAAAACTGCAGCCAAGTTTGCCATTTGAAATACTGTGTCATGCCAATTCATTGGGGATAAGGAGAGATGCAGCGGGGTGCATGCGCAAAGAATAATTGGCAGAAAAGGCAAATGGACGGCTGCAGGGGTTATGGCGCTGACGACGGAAAACCAACACAAAATGGAGGAGGCAGCAGGTTAACCCCTGCGGGGTCATGCCGCCGGCAACCTGGGACCCTCCCCCTGGGATAGGAGGTCAAGGGGTGGAACGGCGCCAAAGGACAAATAGCCCAAAAGCCTGCAAAGGGCTAAACAAAAGGAAAGGGGCGGGACCAGCACGTTATAAGCAGGGAGAGCCGGGGTGCAAGGCATCTCGCTCCTGCACTGGGACCCGGCCGCTGTCTCGCCAGTAGAAAGGATTTCGTTTTCCACCCACCCACCCACGAAAGACAAGGAAGGAGGAGGACACCTGGGAGTCGCTGTCGCAGGACGGCCAGGGCAAGATATGAGAGGTTGGCGGTGTTTGGGCAACCAAGCACAAAGGATAGATTCCGGATGAGCCAGAAGGAAACGGAATGGGTCTTCGCTCTTCCGGACCAGCGCCTCTTGGGGGCCTAAACGGCGGGGGCGTCTGGTGGTGACTAATAAGGCTCAGCTTCCCCCAAAACAAACGCCGCTCTCCCCACCCACGGACACCTGCATGGGCAGGATAGGAACAGGTACAATGGGTCGGGGGAGTTGGGGGCCTACTATACCAAGTATACGGGGAAGCAAAGGAAATCCGGCAAGCAAGCGCCACACGTACAGACTGAAGTTCACAAATGTGTACAAAAAATGCTGTTGTCATGGAAATAAAACTCCGGCCAAGTTTGCCATTTGAAATACTGTGTCATGCCAATTCATTGGGGATAAGGAGAGATGCAGTGGGGTGCATGCGCAAAGAATAATTGGCAGAAAAGGCAAATGGACGGCTGCAGGGGTTATTGGTGAACTGCCTAATCTTCTCTGGGAAACTAGTGTCTATGGCTCTGTCTGAGCATCCCTTCGAAACAGCATAGCTCTTAGCATGCAGGTTCACAAAAAAAGACAAAAACAACTCAGAAATGCGTTCAGCCTTCCAAGAAGTCTATATAATAAATGCTCTGGTGACATCAGAACTCAGGCATGAACACTATACCAAAACAGTGTTTTTTCGCCTTTTTATATATAAAAAAGGCAATTCTATTTCATTCGATAAGGTGTTGTTTCACTTTCAGATGTATGGTGTATTCGCTGTGTCTTTCTTTTATTTCTTAAATCGCCAAAATTGCGTGTCTTTATTAAGTGAATAGAAGTTGAAAACGGACACTATGACCGGAATAGAAGGATTTCAATTTAGGCCGAAGAGATTGCCCGAGATCCCGGCTCGTTGCATTGCTTGGCCTCTGGATAGCACCATAAATTACATCTCTTGACAGCTGCTTCAGGCGAGTCAAACGCGTAGCTGGGGTCTCTCAAAGATTAAATCAAAATGACGATCGCGTATTCTCTGCTCGCATCGCCATGAATACTGCATGACCCAACGTACAAACGCGTTTTGACAAAAGAACAGAAAACGGTGCGTTTGGAAGGACACTTGACATCAGAGCTAATCCACTTTCAGTACTGATTACGTTTTATAGCTCGAAGTCTGCGACATGTTATATAATGTCCCATATCATGTCACATAGCGACGTCCAGACGCAGTCATAATAGTGAGTACTCCATGAACCGTCACTGAAAAGGTCACCCACTACAACAATGCTCATTTGTTTTAAAGGCAATTAATTGAGACACTTGGTGAACGCTGCGCGCGAGGACCTGTTTCTGAAAATTATCAATTTTCCTTTTCAATGCCTCTTCGGTTAGTACGTCCCAGGTACACGTACAGTAATCAAAAACGAATTTTCGCTATAAAAGTAATTAATGTAAGAAAAGGTTAAAGAGAAATTGATCCGTGCGTAATGGAACATTTTCGGAGGGTGAGCAATATGTTAGTGCAGTTCTTCAACCACTGATAATGAAAATAGGGAAAAAAAAATATCCGTCCTCACTATCCAATCCCGAAGCTGGATACAGCTGAAAACTGTACTTATTATTTCACTATTACCGTTTCACAAGCTTTGTAAAGATGCAGGGATGTCATTTCACCAAAATGCCAGGGGTAGCAGAAGTGACATCACATGACCCCTGACCCCCATGACATCACAGGAAGTGATGTCATTTGACCCCACCCCGAAGTGATATTGCGGGAAGTGATGGAACACAACCTTTCACCTGTTGACAAAACAGGAAGTGGCATCACATAGCATTGTGCACTACGAAAAATATGGTTATGATATCACTATAATGTGATGTACATTTCATACAAGAATGGATCTCCATATGTATCGTTAAGATTACTGTGTATAGGCCCATGTTACCAAATTACTGTGAATGCAAGCAGACGTCCATGACCCAATGGTAATGATGTGTTATTATATAGCACTTACGCTTAAGAGCTTTATATAGAAAAAATAAAAACCCAATATCACCCATCCTGTGTTGGTACTCATTTATCGACCTCAGAAGGATGATAAACCTTTAATGAGTCAAGCAATTAGTGTATAGAATTCCAGAAAGACACATTATTTGGTATCCCTATTCTTTCTTATTTAGGGTCAGTGCTGAAAGTGTTAGACTTGTGGCACTCCTGTTCTTATTTTTCTTCTTTTTTTTAAGGGGCCTGAACAAGAAAGCCAGCCACTGCAGAAGTAAATAGCCACATGATGCTGGCCACAGCCCAGGAGCTTGCATTACAAAAAAATCCAAAAACTTGTTTTTCTTTTTTTTTTGGAGGTTGCAAAGAGACCACAGAGGTCGCACTTGCGACCTCTGGCGATCCCTAAATGACATCCCTGTAAAGACGTATTTCTTGTCGATATTGTGTTAACATGTAACTGTTTATCTAAACAGCTGTCGATATCATAGTTCAGACACTACTCTAATCACTTGATTAAAATCATGTAAATCATTATATCAGTATGCTGACATTTTCCGTCATGTGAATCGGAAGAGACACATTTCAAAATGTCCAGCTTGTTGCGGATGTCAATCATACAGTATTGCAACAAACAACAATCTGTGCTAGAAAACTACACATTACGCATATCTATTTAAATGCCTATTGGCTGCTAACCATTCCATTATGTTTGTAGCGTCTGTGCACGGTTAGTGAATGGGTAAAACCACATTGCAGTCAGTTTGGGTCTTCCCTCTAAAGGAGCAGTCCTGCCAAAAAATACTGAGCAGGAGCACAGCCAAACACAGATTTGTTTTGGCCTTATGGGGGCTCATAAAAGTGGTGTAACTTCTTTTCTGTGCACCTGTGAGGAATTGCTATGTCGCAAGTGTGTAGAAGCCTTGGCTTTTTTGATCTTTATATCTAAAGCTGAATGTATGTATGTGTGTTTGTCCGGCTGTACAAATCCACACTGTTGAACCGACATCTACCACATTGTGCATCGATTCCTCTTTTATCTGGGGCAAGATCGTAGTCTATGTTTGAATGCAAAAATCTTATATGGAAAAAGAAATTTGAAGAAATTAAATTACATTTTCTTTATCACGCCACTCCAAATATGGGAAATGACAAGGTTGCAGTTTACTTAAGTACATTCACAAGAAGAGAGCACAATCAATCAATCGTTCTTGGACATTTTCTCAAATGTGCTGAAGCCATTGAGTGACTGAAACATGCTTCACAAAAAACAAACATCACTTGGAAAAGCTCCATCTAATGCAAAGTGAAAATCAATATCAAGAGCTTCTGAAACACAACAAAAGGAAGCACAACTTTCTGACCTGTCAGGGCAAATGAGATGCCAGAAGTGCAATGCAAATGAGATGCGCACCCAGAAGTGACCGCAAGTGAGCTGTTTGGCCGGACTCACTGCTGCTTCTTGCGTCTTGAGTACCAGGTTTACTGCAGGTCCTCAGTCGCTAAGAGGAATCATCCCTGTGAGAAAACGTGGCGAAACGTGGCAAAACTCTGTGCAATCTTGTTGCAAGTCATTACACTGTCCTATTGTGTTGGGACTTTGGGACTTTCTTGGATCTTTGTGGGACCTGTGAATAAGTTACTTCCCTCGCTGATACTTTCCTTCTTTGTCCCGCAGCGTTTCTACTGCTTTTTTGGCCATGCCCCCAGCTCCTGCCAAGTCTACAACTGTGGAGTGCACGCACACCCGTGCGCACCCGGAAGTGACCGCAAGTGAGCTGTTTGGCTGTTCGGATGAGCGGGGGTGCGGGTCGGAGAGGATTGTTCAAATTTGTACTTGCATCAACTCTCAGTTAGTGAAGCATTTATTCGATGAGAAGCGTGATTTCACGCAAGTGCTCTAGCAAATGATTATTGTTGCCTGCCTAACCTGCTTCCTTAGTGTGCGATATAAAAGTGTTGTGTACACAAGATTGTAGCCGTGAAATAGAAAATCTGTATCTGGTGTTGCAGGTGTCATTGGAAATAAGTCTATGCACAACAGTAAAGGCAAATAATGATTGTAGATTGCACTTTACACTACACACGGCTTACGTATCACAGTGATCTAGCCTTGTGTACATGGCAATGGCCACACAATCCTTATGGTGATCTAGATGTTGTATCCTACCATTACAACAGTATCTCTTCCTTATGGTCAAGCACACACGTTATAGGGTATCTGGTAGTCTCTCCACGAGACGTGTGCTTTTGAAGAAATGCTTATGTCTGTTATCTTTTTCATTCTGAGTGTGTTATTACAACACCAGTTGCACTTTGTGGTTATAGGCTCCTGTTTTTAATTGCTTTTTCTTGCTGGTAAGTGCAACCGTCTCTCTTTGGTCATGTGTTAAGGCATAAGTGTTTGCTGTGCTACAGAGTACTCCCTCGTTGCTACATGCCCCTTTAGTGGTGTATTCACAGCGTTTCAAACATCTTAAACACTTCTACTGTTTAGAATGGTGAAGGGCTTGCATAGTGGGAGGAAATTACAGAATTACAAAAGTGTGTCTCCTAATAAAACCATGCCCGCTGCCACACAGCAGGCTTCTTTTGCTGAGGAGCTTGTTGATAAGGTTCCTCTCCTTATTGGCCTGCGTGATGGACCGACCAGTTTAGCTGGCTCTTTGCCTACAGGTGTACATGTAGCAATGACTGTGGGATCTCATACTGCCCATGTCCATCATCCATCTGGTGCCCTACCACTAACATTGGCTTGCACAAAATGAATAGCATTGACGATGGCATGTTTGAACCCTTTGCCCCCTCTCATGTCATTATGCCTCTAAATGCCCTTTATAAAAACACACAGCCAGAGGAAGATTTTACTAATCACATCTCTGACACTTCTATTATTGCACCGGTGATAGAGGCGAAGCTGGGTAAATGCATACGATTATCTTTGGGTTCCTCTATCTCAGCCTCGCAGAAAAGGAGGGGTGTAGAGAATGTTTTCCTGTTCCATAACAATTTCGTAGGTGCAAAGCCTGATACTTTGGCCAGTGAAATTAGATCCGTCCTACTAACCACCAGCTATCTCCTAGCTCTCCATTGTATGCTAAAAAAATCTCAACCAAAACATGGAGTTTGTAAAAGAACCCCAGTGACAACATTGGAAGGAAATTATGAATCCATGGCAAATGCCCCACAAGGTTCCACAAGCTCTTCCTCCGAAGATCCCGAAAATAGTGCTATAGATAACTATCTTTTTCCTGTGCTCACAAGGATCCTTAACTAATTGGATAAAGGTCATTAGCAAACACATTGGGAAATTCGGGAAATTAAATTAACTCTTGCACACATTGTGGGAAAACTAAATAAACTCGAGGGCTTACTCTTTGCATATGATACCATGCTGGCTCTGGCGTCAGTGGTGAAAGGAGGCACTAATATGTGCTCAAAGAACACACATACCAGTGATTACACTTCCCTCCCTGAAACTGATGCCAGACCCTATGCCGATGTTGCAGCTACAGTGTGTGTGAATACCAAGAGTGATATAAAGTTCAATGAGACCAATCTACTACAAACTGTTGTAGATAATTATGAAAAAATAGAAGCCAAGCTACAGTTATTGTTGGATTCGCAAGGGGCTAATTTGTCTGTATCGTCTGTTGTGCCTATTCTTCCTATGGCCAAAGTACATAACACTGATGAGGGTCCGAGTAGCCCTTCGGCACTCACTGACCTGATTGAATCTGAAGAAAAAAATGATGACCTTGATGAAGGATGTGGTGCCGGAGTTACTGATTCTGACGGTTTGGAGTCTGCTGGCTTATGCCTATCTCGTAGAGAGAAATGTTTGGCACAAAGAGCAAAAAAAAGGTGACGTCACAGAAAAAAATGCTACAGGTAGCAGAAAAAAACAAACAATCTCCCCTCTACAAAAATCAGTGGACACAATGGCAATATAAAAAAATAGCTAATATTTCTCCTGAGGACGTTATCTTAATCTCCAGCAACTCAACGATGAGAGTAAATCCTTTTTAGATATCAAAAAAGAGAATCGCTAACGCCTTCCTATGAGTGACAAGTGTGCGGTTCATACGGTTCATAGGGTTCTGGCTTATATGATCGTGGGTATGCTGAGTGGTAAGGAGCCATGTAGCTCAAAAGCGCCATTGTGGATGATCCTCCATTAGGCCACTTGGCACTCTCTGATGGACACAAACAAACTGAATTACTGAGCTATTATGCAATTGTTGACAGTAAAAAATGTCATGGGACAGGTGGTGCATGAATGACTGTGCTAATGCTAATCTGATATGGGTAGGCAACATGCGGACCAGCCCTTTGAGTAAAGATCAAGCCACTACATGTAATCTGTCCTCTCGGGTTGGCCTCCTGCAGCCATCTATTAAGTGTGGTCGGTCAACCAATGGGATGCTGGCCACTCAAGTAGAATCTGATTCTAAAATGTGCTTGGCTGCGGTTATCGGGACTTTAGCTGCAGTGGTTAACAACACTGTCTCTCCCTGTAATCCCATAAGTCTCTCAGCTCCTCCATCAACACTGAACGGTGATACGTCAACAGACCACCAAAATAACAAATCTTTTAGTCCAGCAAATTGCTCTGTTGATGATGACAAGACTGAAGCCTTGTCCTGTCTCTCATTGGCCCCTGATCTTCCTCTCATCATGGGATGGGAGAGCGACCCTGTGGTTAATGGAAGATCTAGTCTGAATAGGACATTTCTGTTGAAGGGATTTTAATCTATACCTTCACTTTGTACGTTGATATCCAAAGATATAAATAGGATAATATTACTGACTGTCAAAAATAACCGGATGATTTGCCATTGCCATTTCCAGAGCAGTATGAAACTGATATGGGAGCAATGCCTTGACTTGGCTAATAGGCATTACGCCTTATATATTTAAGACCAAAGAGGAGGCTACCATACTTGTGGAAACTGATCCTCCCAAGGTTGTAACACAGATTGGAAATTCACAAGTCATGCTACCTTTGGGCACAAATGAGACATACTAAAACAATGTTCCGCACTTGCAGTCGCGATTAAAGAGCTGACATGGCTTGAACCCTTGCTGCACAACATACCAGAGAAAAAATCCTCCTTAACTCTGTAGCAATTATGTGCTTAATCTGACCTACTGGAACACATCTTCGGAACATTCGTATGTGGTTGGGTGGGATGTCTAATCATTCCAAACCTGATCTTCTTTTAGTCCAGGAGACCATGAGCCCTTCTCATTTTACTATAGAAGGGTATGTAATATATGATCTTCCAGCTATTAAAGGAGTATTGGGTTGACCCTCGGGGGGTGTTGCTATATTGGTTAACAATGCTATTAGAGCATCCTCTAAAATTATGTATTGCAAAGATTATATAGTGGTGGTTGAACTTATATGACACTCTGATCCTGGGGAACCATTCCTTGTGGTATGTACTGGAACCCCCTAAAGCACTCCTAATTGGAGATGTTCACCAACTTCGATTGTATTCTTGATAATGCAGTAATTAGATACCTAATATAAGATCATTATAGGTGGTGATCTTAATGCAATGGAGACCATATGCGGACTGAATTAGCAATCAGAGCCACACACAGCTCTTGGGAAGTGGAACCCATTCTGATGCTGACGGAATTTGATTGTCCCCTACTTTCTTTTGAGATGGTCACCGAAACTTTGCAGAAAGCTGACCTGTGCTATTCATCGCAATAAGCTCCTTTTTATTCTTGGCGAAGTGGCCAGCTGTAATGCAGCACAAGTTGAAGAAAGCAAGGTTGCAATTATTAAAAATTGTCTTAACCAACTTGTTGTCTCAAAAACTCATAGTAGCTAGGTATTGTCCCGTGTTCATATTTACAACATGGACATGGCACAAGCCAAAAGAGAGACATATGCATTGATTAGGCAGGCAAAAAAATGTCCTTATACATTTATGGAGTATCTTAGACAGAAATGACTAATATGTCAATCATATACAAATAAGCTAAAATCTTTAAAAAGGGATCTGTACATTATGGATAATCAGAGAATTTTGCATAAATTATTTAATCATAATTCTAGAGACTTGTGGACGGCACTTCGAACCATCACTGGTGATTCATACAGGCAGTCTGAGGCACCTATATCTGCAGATGTATCGGCTGAATTTATTTTTGCCAAATACCAGATTTCCAAAGTCATCAGGATGTCTTATTTGAAAATCTTGTAGGTTTAATGGTTGATGTCTCACCGTGGTCCGTACTAGATGTAAAATGGGCGATAATACAGCTTAAAAATTCACTGGCCCAGATGGAATACTTCCATGTGCTTTAAAAACTGACCCCGATTTATGGGCATCTATTCTAAAACTTAAATTTGATTATATTTTTAAATCAGAATCTCTTCCCCACTCATGGTGCTCCGTGCTTATTATTCCTGTATACAAGAAGGGTAACCCCAATGGTCCAGACAATTATCGGCCGATCGCCCTGATGGACGCTGCCTCGAAAATATTTACCCGCATAATTCTCGAGGACTTGCAAAGATACATCGTCCAAAATTACGTACTTTCACGTTACCAGGTGGGGTTCTGCAAAAATGTGGGGTGTCCCTTAAATGCCACTATTCTGGCCCTGTCTACATGGCGGCGCTAGACATGACTGCTGCCTTCGACAAAGTCATTAGAAATCACTTATGGAAAAAGAAAAATCATTTTAGGAATACCTGCTAATTTGATTGCCATAATTGCTCTGCTACATACTAACACCTCTTACAGGGTGCGGCTTAACAGAGAAGGTTCTCTTACTGAACCTATACCGACGAGTACTGGTGACAAACAGGGTTGTAATTTAGCCGCTGTTTTACTTAATCTATACATGTGTGACATGGATGATTTATGGAAGAATGACAACATCTACCTGGTCCGTTTGGGCCAATTGAGGCTCCACTGGACGGCCTTCGTGGATGATTAAAAATGTTTTGATCGCCATCATTTTGGGCTACTGAACAAACTGGACCTATTTGCAACGTATGCTAACTTGTTCAATTTACTTCCTAACCCATCTAAATCTCATATTGTTATTTTTATGAATCGTAAAAGAAAACTCTGCAAATACGTGTGGACATTAGCTGAAACTCATCTAGCAGGAACCCCTTTGATTATATACTTGGGCTATAACTTAATGATTCGACATCTATAGACATGTGGCAGGAATCCTTAAATTTGAAAATAATACCATAATACCTCTTATGAGACAGATGAAACTCATCTATCATGAATATTGTAAATTTTCCCTGCTTCCTCTCATCCAATAATATCTACTAAAGGTTGAAGTGATAATATTATATCGATTAGCTTTGTGTTCAGTTAATATAGAGCATATCTTGGATGTTACTCAAGGCAAGATATGGAAGTATACCCTGGGGCTTGAAATCATCTATACTTAACCCAATCATATGCCATGAACTTAATATATTTTCACTTTCATACAAGTGGCATTGGCGTCTGTTGTCGAACTATGTTAAAATATTTTGTCCTCCAAGAAATTCTTTATATGAGGACTTGTCTCTAATGGTAATTGCTGGTAATCCTCCATCTCTTGAGAAATGTACAGAAAAAATGAATAACTTCTTAGACGAGGTTAATGTGTCTACTGTTGACCTATGTGCTCTATTACAGGGAGTAAAGAGGAAATTAAAGGATCTTGATTGGTGCAAGCTTACAGAAAAGATCTATTCTTACAAGTATTATACTGAACATGCGAAGTGTATTAGGAAACGTGGTGATCGTGCAATGTTTTTGGTCAGATTTCCATGTGAGAAGCAAAGAACGACATATATGCATTTTAAATTAAATCAACTTGTTACAAATGAGCAGATTTCATCTTGGCACAAGAATGAGGTAACCAGTGATGACAGTAAATGTTGTATGTGTTCTAACAACATTGATCATGAACGTTTAAAACACCTGGTAATCTAATGTGAGTACTTTGAGTGTGCTTGGATGCCATTCCTGATAAATATTTATCCAATGACTCTCAGTTGGTAAGAGCAAGTCTATGGACTAAGTGTTTGTGGGGGGACAGTCAAAGACTGGTCCTTGCCCTTATATGATTACTAGATTTAACTGACAAAAAACTCCAAGATTTATATAAAAAAGCTTAGATCCTAGGCACCGGTTTGTTGTACCTGATAAGGGTATGCTCTAAGTGTAGATAAAATGGGTCAGTCTATCTTGTATGGAATTCTTTCAATTGCTACAATCAATCTCTAGTGGAGAATATAAAAGCACTTATTCTTGGTCTATATTTATAATAAAATGTTTTATGGGTTCATGGTATTTTATGCATACTTATATGTGTTGAATGTGATGATGATTTAGAGATTGTAAGTAATATGTGTGCACTTGTTTTTGTGACAGAATTGTTATAGTGGTGCCCTCAAAGACTCAAATTTGTGAAACATTCACATATGATTTGAAAGTACGGTTTCGCCTATCAAGGAACGATTCATAGACTCACCAGGTAGGCTGTGACTAATTAATGAAATAGAAAAAGGGTGCCTTGCACATCACAGTGCACTACAGTGTGAAATAGAACTTGTGTTTGTAATGTCATTTGTATTATGATATGATTCCAGCATGATCTAGACCATGGGTGCACACCATACGGCCCGCGGGCCAGTTGCGGCCCGCCATGATGTTTTTTCCGGCCCGCGAGGCACAAAGACTTTCCTAATGGAAATAAGCAGCATCGGCCGCCCTCCATTAGGAAAGTCTTTGTTGTCTTCCGGGCTGGACAAAACACTGGCCGTCATTGGCTCAGCACACACGCACCACGTCACTCCTACGAGCCACGTAGTGCGTGTGTGCTGCACCAATGGAGTGCCAGCACTACGGCTGGCGTGGCCAGTAAGGCTTGATGCCGGAAGGCATTTCAGCCTTGCTGGCCACGCCAGCCATAGTACCACTCACCTCACCAGCGTTCCAGCTTACCTGCCTTCCAGCACGTCTCTGGTAAGTGGTCTGTGTGTTTGTGTTTGCGTGTCGGGTCTGTTCTGCTGTATGTTTGTGTTGTATATGTTGAGATGCGGGGTGGAGGGTGTGTCGGATGTGTATGAAAGTTTGTTTTTGAGTGTTTGTGTTGTGTATGTTGAGATGGGGGTGGAGGGGCATGTCGGATGTGTATGAATGTTTGTTTTTGAGTGTTTGTGTTGTATATGTTGAGATGGGGTGTGGGGGGGCGTGTCGGATGTGGATGAATGTTTGTTTTTGAGTGTTTGTGTTGTGTACGTTGAGATGGGGGGGTTGGGGGCGTGTCGGATGTGTATGAATGTTTGTTTTTGAGTGTTTGTGTTGTGTATGTTGAGATGGGGGGTGGGGGGCGTGTCGGATGTGCATGAATGTTTGTTTTTGAATGTTCGTGTTGTGTATGTTGAGATGCATGTATGGGTGCATGCTTCAGAGTTTGTGTGCTGAGTTGGGGGGTTTGGGTCTGTATGGGTGCATGTTTGAGAGTGTGTTGATTTGGGGGGTGGGCGGTTTGGGTCTGTATAGGTGCATGTTTGAGAGTGTGTGTGCTGAGTTGAGGGGTGGGGGGTTCGGGTCTGTATGGGTGCATGTTTGAGAGTGTGCTGATTTGGGGGTGGGGGGTTCGGGTCTCTATGGGTGCATGTTTGAGAGTGTGTGTGCTGAGTTGGGGGGTGGGGGGTTCGGGTCTGTATGGGTGCATGTTTGAGAGTGTGCTGATTTGGGGGGTGGGGGGTTCGGGTCTGTATGGGTGCATGTTTGAGAGTGTGTGTGCTGAGTTGGGGGGTGGGGGTTTGGGTCTGTATGGGTTCATGGTGTATGCTTGAGAGTGTGTGCTGAGTTGAGGGGGTGGGGGGTTCGGGTCTGCATGGGTGCATGTTTGAATGTGTGTGTGCTGAGTTGGGGGGTGGGGGGTTCGGGTCTGTATGGGTACATGTTTGAGAGTGTGTGTGCTGAGTTGGGGGATGGGGGTTCGGGTCTGTATGGGTGCATGGTGTATGCGTGAGAGTGTGTGTGCTGAGTTGGGGGGTGGGGGGTTCAGGTGCATGAATGTTTGTTTTTGGATGTTTGTGTTGTGTATGTTGAGATGCATGTATGGGTGCATTCTTCAGAGTTTGTGTGCTGAGTTGGGGGGTTTGGGTCTGTATGGGTGCATGTTTGAGAGTGTGTGTGATGAGTTGGGGGTGGGGGGGTTCGGGTCTGTATGGGTGCATGTTTGAGAGTGTGCTGATTTGGGGGGTGGGAAGTTCGGGTCTGTATGGGTGCATGTTTGAGAGTGTGTGTGCTGAGTTGGGGGATGGGGGTTCTGGTCTGTATGGGTGCATGGTGTATGCATGAGAGTGTGTGTGCTGAGTTGGGGGGCGTGAGGGGTTCGGGTGTGCATGAATGTTTGTTTTTGGATGTTTGTGTTGTGTATGTTGAGATGCATGTATGGGTGCATGCTTCAGAGTTTGTGTGCTGAGTTGGGGAGTTTGGGTCTGTATGGGTGCATGTTTGAGAGTTTGTGCGCTGAGTTGGGGGGTGGGGGGTTTGGGTCTGTATGGGTGCATGTTTGAGAGTGTGCTGATTTGGTGGGTTCGGGTCTGTATGGGTGCATGCTTGAGTGTGTTTGGGGCATAGTGTTTGGTTGGGGGTGACGGGGCCATGGGGCATAGTGTTTGGTTGGGGGTGAGGGGGCCATCAGGCATAGTGTTTGGTTGGGGGTGAGGGACAGGGGGCATAGTGTTTGGTTGGGGGTGGGAGCCATGGGGCAGAGTGTTTGGTTGGGGGTGAGGGGGCCATGGGGCATAGTGTTTGGTTGGGGCTGAGGGGGCCATGGGGTATAGTGTTTGGTTGGGGGTGAGGGACAGGGGGCATAGTGTTTGCTTGAGGCGTGGGGGCCATGGTTTATAGTGTTTGGTTGGGGGTGGGAGCCATGGGGCATAGTGTTTGGTTGGGGGTGAGGGGGCCATGGGGCATAGTGTTTGGTTGGGGGTGAGGGACAGGGGTCATAGTGTTTGCTTGGGGGGTGAGGGACAGGGGGCATAGTGTTTGGTTGGGGTGAGGGACAGGGTGCATAGTGTTTGCTTGGGGGTGATGGGGCCATGGGGCATAGTGTTTGGTTGGGGTGGGAGCCATGGGGCATAGTGTTTGGTTGGGGGTAATGGGGCCATGGGGCATAGTGTTTGGTTGGGGGTTGAGGGAGCCATGGGGCATAGTGTTTGGTTGGGGGTGGTGAGGGGGCCATGGGGCATAGTGTTTGGTTGGGGTTGAGGGAGCCATGGGGCATAGTGTTTGGTTGGAGGTGAGGGGGCCATGGGGCATAGTGTTTGGTTGGGGGTGGGAGCCATAGGGCATAGTGTTTGGTTGGGGGTGATGGGGCCATGGGGCATAGTGTTTGGTTGGGGGTTGAGGGAGCCATCGGACATAGTGTTTGGTTGGGGGTGGTGAGGGTGCCATGGGGCATAGTGTTTGGTTGGGGGTGGGAGCCATGGGGCATAGTGTTTGGTTGGGGTGAGGGGGCCATGGGGCATAGTGTTTGGTTGGGGGTGAGTGGCCATGGGGCATAGTGTTTGGTTGGGGAATGGAGCCATGGGGCATAGTGTTGCACTCCAAGAGTGAACTCAATAATAAAGCTGTTTTTGGATGTTTGTGTTGTGTATGTTGAGATGCATGTATGGGTGCATTCTTCAGAGTTTGTGTGCTGAGTTGGGGGGTTTGGGTCTGTATGGGTGCATGTTTGAGAGTGTGTGTGATGAGTTGGGGGTGGGGGGGTTCGGGTCTGTATGGGTGCATGTTTGAGAGTGTGCTGATTTGGGGGGTGGGAAGTTCGGGTCTGTATGGGTGCATGTTTGAGAGTGTGTGTGCTGAGTGAGGGGGATGGGGGTTCTGGTCTGTATGGGTGCATGGTGTATGCATGAGAGTGTGTGTGCTGAGTTGGGGGGCGTGAGGGGTTCGGGTGTGCATGAATGTTTGTTTTTGGATGTTTGTGTTGTGTATGTTGAGATGCATGTATGGGTGCATGCTTCAGAGTTTGTGTGCTGAGTTGGGGAGTTTGGGTCTGTATGGGTGCGTGTTTGAGAGTTTGTGCGCTGAGTTGGGGGGTGGGGGGTTTGGGTCTGTATGGGTGCATGTTTGAGAGTGTGCTGATTTGGTGGGTTCGGGTCTGTATGGGTGCATGCTTGAGTGTGTTTGGGGCATAGTGTTTGGTTGGGGGTGACGGGGCCATGGGGCATAGTGTTTGGTTGGGGGTGAGGGGGCCATCAGGCATAGTGTTTGGTTGGGGGTGAGGGACAGGGGGCATAGTGTTTGGTTGGGGGTGGGAGCCATGGGGCAGAGTGTTTGGTTGGGGGTGAGGGGGCCATGGGGCATAGTGTTTGGTTGGGGCTGAGGGGGCCATGGGGTATAGTGTTTGGTTGGGGGTGAGGGACAGGGGGCATAGTGTTTGCTTGAGGCGTGGGGGCCATGGTTTATAGTGTTTGGTTGGGGGTGGGAGCCATGGGGCATAGTGTTTGGTTGGGGGTGAGGGGGCCATGGGGCATAGTGTTTGGTTGGGGGTGAGGGACAGGGGTCATAGTGTTTGCTTGGGGGGTGAGGGACAGGGGGCATAGTGTTTGGTTGGGGTGAGGGACAGGGGGCATAGTGTTTGCTTGGGGGTGATGGGGCCATGGGGCATAGTGTTTGGTTGGGGTGGGAGCCATGAGGCATAGTGTTTGGTTGGGGGTAATGGGGCCATGGGGCATAGTGTTTGGTTGGGGGTTGAGGGAGCCATGGGGCATAGTGTTTGGTTGGGGGTGGTGAGGGGGCCATGGGGCATAGTGTTTGGTTGGGGGTTGAGGGAGCCATGGGGCATAGTGTTTGGTTGGAGGTGAGGGGGCCATGGGGCATATTGTTTGGTTGGGGGTGGGAGCCATAGGGCATAGTGTTTGGTTGGGGGTGATGGGGCCATGGGGCATAGTGTTTGGTTGGGGGTTGAGGGAGCCATCGGACATAGTGTTTGGTTGGGGGTGGTGAGGGTGCCATGGGGCATAGTGTTTGGTTGGGGGTGGGAGCCATGGGGCATAGTGTTTGGTTGGGGTGAGGGGGCCATGGGGCATAGTGTTTGGTTGGGGGTGAGTGGCCATGGGGCATAGTGTTTGGTTGGGGAATGGAGCCATGGGGCATAGTGTTGCACTCCAAGAGTGAACTCAATAATAAAGCTAAAACAGGCACAGTTAGGAGATGTACATCCTTTGCTTTTTTGAGGAAACCTGACTCAACGAAGGCCATACTCCTCTTGGGTAACCCAAACAGCAAACTATAGCAGTCCAAAATAACGGAATGTCCAATAAAGGGTCAATAAAATATATATAATTTAATTAAACAAACGATATACAATAACTAAATCGAAATAAATGATAACAATGGAAAATGTGTAGTACAAAATGTAAGTTTGAAATGCAATAAAAATCGTTACCCCTCAAAAACATATTCTTTTTCCATGTGTTTAATACAAATTGGGGGTTGAAAAAGCCTCCTGACATGTCCCGCCTACCGCCCCGCCCACTTTTCCTTTTCGGCCCACTATAGCCCTCATGTAAGGTACTTTCGGCCCTCTGTCAAAATCAGTTGTGCAAAGTCCACTTCTTTCAAGAACAGGGATTGGACCCCTATAGGCGGCTAGCGTTAGACCAGTCAACTTTGGACTTTTACCTTTAAACGAAGGGATCCCACACCACTACGTTAAATGAATTGTGGACTCCAACCCTTGAAGAAGATTTCACTTGGACTCTGCTTGGAAAATGTGAGTTGATGGCAGGTGTTCAGAGGCAGAAGCAACCTCTGTACCCTAACCATGCCCAGGAACCATTGGGGGGGAATCTGCTGCTAGGAACAGGAGCTGCTTCTCTGCCAGCCACAGTGATGCCCACGACCTCACAGTGTTAAAGGACCCCTGCTGTCGGCAGGGGAGCCTGCCTGTGTCCGGGAGCCCATCCATAAGGACCCATCTTTTTTTTTATTGCAATATGGTTTTACATTAAAACCTTACACAAACCATACAACAATATATTACAATAAATGTATTTCAAAACATTCACAATCATAGTATAACACATATATTATACACCTATGAAATTCTGAAAATCGCTACCTAAGACTTGCTAAATCAATTATTGCATTCATTTAAACATAAGATATGTTAAAGTGCATGTCAAACAATATGTTCATCATCTTGAGACTATTAGTACCACTATTAGTACCAATTCTCAAATTGTCAAGTTTCTTTAGTGCTTTTAGGAGTCAAGCATTTCATTAACAATTTTAAAAAATATAATTAAAGGTAATAGCAATTAAATATTTTCTCCCACCATAAATGTAAACCTTAAGCGTTCCCCAGCATGCGCAAATGCAGAATCTAAAAATCCTTTAATTAATCTAGGATTGAGAAGTTATGGGCTGTATATAACAAGGTGCTTCAAGGTTTCCTGCTGAACAGAGAATCAGCAGTATGTACATTCTCTCTTCCTTTGTTAAACAAATATTCTAAGGTTGGTGCTCGGTTTAACTTGAACCTCGTATAAATCCTTTTTGATAATTACAAGGCAACATTTTTTATGTATTTCAGAAGTTCTTCACGCTTTCTAAAAAATAGAGCATTTTCTGAGTACAGGAAGTACGATTGTAGTTGCTCTATAGAAAGCCTCCTGTCATATTGATACCACTTTCTCTTGGGCTGTGCTGGGTTATGGGTTAGTTCCCAACATTAGAACCAATTTCCAGTAATAGTTTTTCCAAGGAATTTGCATAACCCGATAGAGACAGGACTGTTTTATCAATAAGGACCTGGTTGAGATCACAGAAGAGAGAATCTGCTGGTGGCCTAAGACTTTTTGAATACAATGTTAATACAATGTTAACATTTCCCATTTTTCATGTCTAAGGAGGCAGTTCAGAATAGATGACGCAAAGCCCAAAACTTGCTTCGAGACTGAATCTTTGAAAGAATTAAGAAAGGGGCCTAAGGCCAAGAGATTAATATAAGGAACGTAAGTTAAAGCTGGCACAATTTTTGTAGAATAAAATTGTATCAATGGTAGTGAGGAGTACTTGTAAAGTCCCACAAAGATGCATTTTAATTGTGCCAGCAAAGATTTTATGTTGTGCCGCATGATTTCAATAAGGAACTTACGGAAAGGTGATTAGAAATCTTAAATCCCAAATAAGTAAAATGTCAACTCACTCCAATTTCGTTGTGCAAACAGACCAATGTGCCATTTTAGGAGCTCGCTTCTTTGTGAAGATTACTATTTTAGATTCATTTCTATTTACCCCCAAATTGTTATGTTCGATGTAAAGCGTATATGCATTTAGTTTCCTTTGCAACCCAATCAGACGACAATAGCTGATCCTTCCTGTCCGGCTAACTATTACCCAATTTCCATTACCCCCTTTCTGGGCAAACTCCTGGAAAAGGTGGCCATCTCTCAGCTCAACCTTCATTCAGATTCTGTTGGTTGTCTCCATGACCACCAGTCTGGCTTCAGAGCGGCCAGAAGCACTGACACTGCTCTCCTGAATGTCCATGATGATCTGCTCTCCAACTTGGACTCTAACATTCCCTCTGTCCTCATCCTTCTTGATCTCTCTTCTGCCTTCAACACGGTGAACCACACCATCCTGCTCAACTGTCTCTGTGATAACCTGGGTATCACTGATCAGACTCTGGCCTGGCTGAACTCTTTCCTCTCTGATCGACCCTCCCAGGTCCAACTGGGGTCCTTCCTATCATCTATCGTCCTCTCTACCTGTGGGGTTCCCCAGGGATCTAACTTCTCACCCTGGCTTTTCAACCAATACCTGTCAACTCTCGCTCACTGCATTGCCATTTTCTGCTCAAATGTCTGGTGCTACGCTGATGACACTTAACTCATTTTCCGGCTGCCCTTGTCCACCTCCTCTCCCTCTCTCATCTCTGACTGCCTAACTGCCATTCAAGATTAGTGTGCCACCAATGATCTTTGTCTGAATGCCAGCCAGACGGAGATACTCCTCATCGGCACACCATCTCCATCCTTTTCCCTCACTCTCTGGCTGGCCTCCCTTGGCCATCCTCCTACCCCTACCTGCGAGGCTAAGAACCCTGGGCTCATCTTTGACTCCACACTTTCCTTTTCTGGCCATATCTCTGAGGTCTTTAAAAAGTCAAACTTCTTACTGCACCTCCTCAGAGGCACTTTGCCTTTCCTCTCCTTCCCTCAGTAGCTCACTGCCTCCCAATCTCTGGTTCTCTCTTGGTTGTACTATTGTAACAGCCTCTTTCTAAATCTAAACCTCAGATCATATCTCTCCAGCTCTGAAATCTCTCCATTGGCTCCCAGTGGATGCAAGGATTAAATTAAAAAACCTCTGCATTGTCCACAAGGCTTTCTGGGGCCTGGGTCCAAAATACCTTCAGCTATTCCTCCACAAATACCTACCTCCTCGAGCTCTTCGCTCCTCTACCTCTAACCCCCTCCGGGTCAATCGTTTTTCAAAGAAACAAGCTTGGGGTAAATCTCTATCTTCAGCTGGGGCCTCCCTCTAGAACAGCCTCCCTGCCACTCTAAAACTTGAGGAGAACCATATTGGGTTCCAGAAGCACTTCAAGATCTTCCTCTTTGCTTCTGCCTTCGCTCCCCTTCTCCCCTGCTGATATGCTCTCTCTTGGCATCCTGATATGCTCTCTCTTGGCACTGTGCACCTGGCCAACCTCTGTCCCCTGGGCCCAGGTACCTTCTCAGCCTGCCACCTTCCTGTGCTGCCTCCTGGCCACCCCTTGCGCTGGGGACTGTATCTGTACCCATACAGCCCCCATTTTCTTCTTTTTCTGCACTTATTAGACTTACCCAGTCTGCTGCCATAAACACAGCACTTGCCAAGTGCTGGCTGCGCTACCACTGTTTATTGCCTCTATTTTCTATTTATTTGTATTTATTATTATTTATCTGCACTCCTCTGCTCCGCACTTTCCACTCCCCCAGTCCATGCACTTTTCCCCTTTTCCCTTTCCCATGCACTTGCGCATTCTCAATGTCACTGGGCCTAGTAAGTTCGTTGTTGTGTTGTGCTGTGTTCTCCCCTATTCCCCTCCCTTGCCTAGTCCTGCTCTGATACACATGTGTACGAGCGGGATACAAATAAAATATAATATCATATCATATCATAGAAAAAGCAAGTCATTGGTGAATGCAAACCAGTGAAAGCATACTGGCCCTAATTTTGCTGCTGGACAATTTACCTCAACCCCACAATTTGTCAAACTCTGCAGTATATAAATTAAAAAGCTCAGGAGCCAAGATATTACCTTGCTTTAAACCAATATGAGGATGTATGACTTCAGACAGGAACCCTTTTTTATTTAATCTTACCAGTATGAAAGTGGTGTCTTGAAGGAGAATGATTTGCTTAGAAGACATTCAGGGATCTCCCATCCTTCAGTTTTCACCAATTTATTGCCCTGGCTAATGCATTCATCATGTCTTTGCTGGCTATATATATATATATATATATATATATATATAAAACGGCTTATAACTTTGCTCCCCCTGGACGAATCCTCACCAAACTTTGCAGAAAAAGTATATGGGCCACTCTGAATTTTTCTGGAAAGGTTGGAGATGTTTGGGCCAGGGGGGGAAAAGTTATAGGGGGGGTCCCAAAACTTCTTTTTTTCCTATAGACTGAATGGGGGAAAAACTTTGCGCACGGCTACAGGTGAAACTGCTGGACGGATTTTGACGAAATCTGCGGCAGGTACAGGGGCTTGGTCCAGAAAGCGTGCTTTTGTAAATTTGGTCACCATCCGTGCAGTATGTTTTTTTATAATTATCAAAAAGTAGGTCTGAAATATTAGTGATATCTATGTTCGCTCCGCGGTCACACTTCCCTGTTCGGTCGACGAACAAGATACTGATTGGCTAAGGGGCTGGCGTTGTGACCGCGGACACGCAACGTCTCTGCCCATTGGCTGCTGCGAGACGTGTTCTGTGTCAGATGGTTTGGTTGCGCCTGACATCTTGGATCTGCGGAAAGCGGAGCAACAACCAGCGTACACACGCTTTTTTCATGTAACTATTTTGCAGAGCATTGGGAAAGGTTCAGACAGTAAGACATGGGTGATCAATGCATTTGTTCTTCGGTCGTCATGATGTAATTTCTGTGGACACCTTGTACGCACTGTAAATGTGGGGTGTAATAACGATAGCACTTCAGTCCATGTAGTGGGCAGGACATTTGTAACACTTCAGTCCATGTAGTGGACAAGAAATTTGTAACTGTTGAAAGCACACGTGTATTGGTAGGCAACATTGAAATTGACAACATGCCGTGAACGCATTATTTTTTCCAATGGCTATTAATATATTCATTAGTACGCTGCCATGGGTGGCACATGCTACGGTGGTTGTGGCCAGGGGCTAGGGTCTTAAGATATGGGTGATCAATGCATTTGTTCTGGGGGTCGGTCATCATGATGTAATTTCTATGGACATCTTGTGCGCACAGTACACTTATACCTACTTAATGACGTATGTTCTATGGCCTCCTTGTACGCACAGAAAATGAGGGGTTCAATAAGGCCAGTATTTCAGCCCGTGCAATGCACGGGGGAGTTGTTACAATTGTAAGGACACGTGTCTGTTAGGGAACATTGAAATTGACAACATGCCGTGAATGCATTATTTTTTCCAATGGCTATTATTCTTCAACTTGATTTTTATTGGCATTTCAACAACAACAATGAAACTGTCAACAGGACAGAAATCCCCATACCCCCACCTCCTCCCTCCCCCTTACTTGATCCTGGAAATACCCCCCCCCCATTGATGTCACCGATAAGTTCCAGGCATCCGAACAAGGGCTGAGACCCATAACCCTAAATGATAGATCCTTGAAGCCAGACTAATCTTGATTCATCTTATATGTCCGATTCCTCTTGCGGGTCTATAATTCCCAAAAATGTTGTAGATTTCGGGCACCAAGCCCTGCGCGCGCCCTCCTTTAAATAAGCAATTAGTTATTATACTCATTAGTACACCGCCATGGGTGGCACATTCTACGGTGGTTGTGGCCAGGGCCTAGAGTCTTGGATGCATGGCCATCGGCCAAAGGCCGAAGGCCTTACTTGCAAGACTGTAGGCCCTGGCCACAACCACCGCCACATGTGCCACCCATGCACACACCCGTATTGTTGCATTTTGATTGGCAAGTTGTGGGGAGTGCGTGCAGTCTTGGGTGCGTTGCCGTTGGCCATGAAACCAAGAACAAAGTTGTAAGTATTATATGTGGAAGACACTGCACACCCATCCCATGTAAGATCCACAGACATACAGCTAGGAGTGAAGCCTCTGGGCAGATGCACTGAAGGATAACACACCTACAGAATAACCCCACCTACCACACATCACTGAGGTGGTTGTGGGGAGACCCTGCACTCTTGGGTGCATGGCTAAATCCTGTGCACGCAAGAATTAAGTCATAAGCAGTGGAGTTACAAGTCAATGTGGGTGTGGTGAAATGTGCTTCATGGCTGTAGACGATGGTCCGAAAAAGTAAATTTATAAGCAGCTAATTTACAAGGACCATGGTTTGCATATGCAGCGATGGTTGTGGATATGAACTATACTCCTTATACCTTGGTTGTAAGGCGTAGGTGGTAGGTTACTCACCAAAGATGGAAGGGCAGCCTACAGGCACTGCAGCATATTAGTACCATAGATTAGATGTGCAGATTCCCATGTGTAGAGTATACCTGCCAATATACTTGCTGCTTACTTTGTTCAGATTCGACATACTTTTTTTAAATTGGCTATCGTACTTGGCGGAAGTATCACTTTTTCCATTTCTGTCATGAAAGAAAAAGGTGTGTTAGTGTTTGCATTTTTTTTTAAATTTACTACATTGCATAATAGACAGTTAACTTTTTTTTTTCCCCTCATATTTAGTTTACAAACCAGTGTACTGTGTATTGCGCTCAGTTTCTGTGTTTGCTTTTCTAATCCTTGGGTCTGGGGAAAAAAATCCTTGTCAGATTAAAAAAAACCTTAATTTCATATGGTACTAACTACTTAATTTTTTGCTTTCAGTATTTTCTTCATCTTTCTGATCAATGTTATGTTTGTTGCCTTCCTGCCCATTTTTAACAACAGTTAGATACCAGTAGGGGTATTCTAACTGTGCACTTGTTCCTACAGATTTGTGATACTCATTCATTTGTGTTGTTGTCATATCCTGTTTCCTTTATCTTTCCCATTAATGATTTCTTTGTTGCCTTCCTGCCGATTTTTAACAACAGTTAGATACCTATTGGCGTATTCTACCTGTGCATTTGTTTCCAATGATCTGTGATAATCATTTTTTTGTGTCATTCTTCCATCCTGTTGGGTAGTTAGATACCTGTGGGCATATTTTAACTGTTTGTAGTCTTTCACAAACTTTGTTGACAATTTTGAAGTACACATTATTTTGTAAATTTTGGCTTCAAGAACATTAAATACGCATTTGTTATGTTAGCTGGCAACCTCTGCTTTAGAGTAATGGTGCTATCATTACATTAAAACCATCCAGAATTCTTTTTAATATATGCAGTGTAGTGACCTGCATTGGTTGTAGCTCCTGCATGGTAGAATATTCCTACTTTGTAAAGTTTTTTTTTTCCAAGTGACACTTGACCGTGTGTGAATCCAGTCAGTTTGCAGTTGTTTTTGGTGCCACTTGCATTATAACATAGAAGCAGAAGTATTATGCAGGCACTATGTGATTGTATCAGTAAGGTAGAGCAATTGTCTGAATTGCAAATACTACATAATCTGCCATGGTTTGCATTTTGTACAAGTTGCTGAAATGGAATGCTCTCACTATTTGGTATGGAAACATACACAAATCGCTCATTTGGGATTTCTTCCTGTATCACTTTGTTACAGAGAGTGCATGTATGTTTCCACATGTACGAAATTTGGAAGATTTCATTTACAGGTATGTTTTTTTTTCCAATACTAATAGTATGTACATTAGGAATTCTTGTGGATCTTCTTGTGAGTTCATAGTGAATCTCACCATTCCAGCACAGTCGTCCAATTGTTGCCTTACTCCATGAACACTGTATGTGTTGTCAGGATTGCTTGTTGCATTTCTATGCAGGACTAACATTTGCAAACACAAATGGTCTGTGCTGTGCAGGTAAATATTGTTAACAATTGGTGGCAATTGAAATAGAATATTCATTGCTACATTTGCATAGCAATTTACCCCACTTTCATTTGTAAATTTGAATGGGCCAACAAGTTCTGTATCTGAGTGCATTTTTCGGTTTTTCTGTTGCTTCTTTGCCGACGTGCCTGGTTTACATTCCCTAATAGGTTCTTCTATGTTTGCGGCAATTGATGAAACTTTAGCTTCTTTTCTTTTCTTTGCGGAATTTGCTGTGCATTCTGTTGCATTTCTGTTTCATTTACTTTTCTTTTACCATGTTTCACTTTATCTGGAACAGGGTATTGTTTCAGATGAGGGGTGTACAGTGAACGCAATCTATTGTATTCTAGAATGCAAGGAATATCAGCTTTGACTTTACTTGAATCAACGTTTATTAGCAATAGACCGTCGAGTGTATGTAAGCGTGATAATGTTACGTAGCTCATGCCTTCCTTAAACACTGTCTTTCCTATATCTATCAATGCTTTCTCTAGGGTAAGACCTTGGGATTTATGAATGGTAACTGCATATGCAAGAGTTAGAGAAAATTGCTCTCTACGTACATACATGTCTTTGAAGAGAAGGAATTGAGCAAATGAGCGCCCTATTCTTTTCACTTCTGAAACTTTATCAAAGCAAATATTTACAAACTGAATGTTGCTATCACGTGTGTATGATTGACAGCCAACAAGTGTGCCCAGTGCTCCATTAACTAGCCCTTGCTCTAGGTCAAGGTTACGTTTAAGCATTACTCTACAATTTAATGATAATTTCAATATTTTTCCAACCCAGCTCTGTTGGAGTTTGAATTTCTAAACAATTTACTCTTGTTGTGGCTTGCTCACACATGGGTACTGTCTTACCATGTACGTCTAGTTTGTCTGTGGCACTAATTTCTATTATTGCTTGCATTTCTTTCTTTAACATTGTTTCATTGAATTTGAAACAGCTTGCAAGACTTGGCATTAAGGCCATTCAATTGACATTTTTGTGCGCTATTTGTTCCATAACATCAGTTGCACATGCATTATCACCATAAAGTGCATGTATATGCCGGTTTTTCAATACAGCTTGTGCTTCTTGCAATAATACATCAAATACTTTTTAAGATGTTGGCATAAGTGAGATCTGCAGATTGCCGCATGTTCTCAGTTAATTCTCTGTATTGGAAAAGTTGCCAAAGGTTAACATTACCTATGCTACCAACAGTTTTCCGGCAGAGTTTGTGGCCTAAGGTTTTAAATATCGGTTCACCTTTCACTGGTGTCAATTGTAGAAGATCTCCGAAAATGATAATGGCCCTCATTACGACCCTGGCGGAAATCGAAAAACGATGGCGGAAATGCAATACCGCCATCGAATAGCGCTCGGTGCGATCATGACCCGTCACCGTAAAGTACGATGCCACTAGCGACACCGTAGTGAACGCCAACGCTAACTGCACCAAGTACGCGCACGCGCGCCATGCCAAACCGTAATTACCACCATGGCGCAACGGTACGCGAATTCTGACCCTAGCGGACATGCACCTAACGCCATCAAGCACGGCGGAAAGTACCATTCCGCCATGGTGAGAAGTACGGCATCGCGAACCAACCGTAAACGGCCCTACTGAGTGCCTGTACACCACTCCCTGGCCACATTGCACAACTCCTCGTAGGTGCAATGAAGTCACACAATGCAACCAGTGAAATGTACAAGTCATCCATGCCTGCCAACGAACAAATGAATCTAGGGGCTCCAAGTGCCTTGTGAGTGGCCATCCATAATTGCCATGGCACCATTGCCGCACTGATGCAGCACAGGCATGTGAAGGGTCAAGTCCAGCAACATGAACAGAAAAATGACACAAACAAAAACAGGCCCCCCCATCGACTGACACCAGTGTAAGGCAACATCCAAAGCAGTATCCTGAGTGAGGCTGCACCAGCCCTGTACTCCTGCCAGTAAACAAACCAACCATCAGCATAAGCATGTACCACACAAGTTGGCAGAGTGACTGAGCAGCCAGGCTCATCTCAAGAGGGGCCAATGGGAGCTGCAGGGCACAGATGGCACGAATACAGAAGCCATTCAAATGGACATGACCACAGTCTCCCTCCAAGAAACGCACGCAAACACAGGCACCTGTGACCAGCCATATTCTGATAATCACATCATTCCACCAATCCACCTGGCTGACCGGCATCTGTTACACAAATGCTAATCCCCCGCCCCTGAGCATGACATCATTAAAACAGTCATATTGGCAGCCCCTATCCCTGACCTCACTGGGCTTCGTAGGCAAACGCGCCCAGTACAGTACCACGCAACTATACTCAGAAGCTGGAACCCAATGCAGATCTCCTCACAATACATCGCTCCACAAATAGGAATATGCCACATCACTTGCAAAGAAGAACGCTACACGGTTCATATCAGAATAGAAATTTAATGCACAACAAAATCACCAAGCCCATACAGCCATCAGGTCATGAACTCCAAAACATATTTCATCATTGTGGGCTGCATCCGCAACAAATGACCAGCTTCTTCTTGTGTGACGCCCTGTTCCTTCATGGTACACAGGGGCTACATTCACGTTCAAAAAGGCAACATGGAAGCGCCTAGAACCGCAGGGCCGTCCCATTAGGTAGGCACTAGTCCAGCTGAAAGGCCGAAATGTTGCTCCTAGCCACTAGTACTGCGTAAGGGCATGTGGCCCATTGGCGATCGTCCCATAAGATCAAATGGTGCTCCACTGATTAACACGAAGCAGCAGGTGTCGGGAGTAAAATCCATCTGCAGGAGTGGCATACAGATGGCAGCGGCAAAAGGGGAGGAGATACCTGTCAGCCAAATGAAATGAAAAAGAATAGTATGGGCATCCGAACTTCATTTGAATTACTCACTTCAATGATCACACTAAATCAACAGCCATATGCATGCTAGCCCACTCCAAAGGATTATTTCCACCCAAAAACCACTTGCGAATCATAACTATATATATCGAGGTGAAAACACTATTACAAAGGAGTGTTTTTGTGCATGCGTCTGTTAAAACAGAATCCATCAGATGGGATTAGTAACGTGCATAGACACAAGTGTTTGAAGGCGCATCGAGACAGGGAGGGTTCAACAAGGGCAGATAGACGATGGTCCCACTATGGCAGCACTGCATCACATAGCGCAGGGGAGGTGGATAGATTCCAAAAAGCCCTGTACATGGCAAACTCTGTATCAAATCATCTGTCCATGCATCCATACATCATTCCCTCATCCCGTAATGAAAACGCCTGATTTCATACTCACATAACATGTGAAATTTCCATTGAGTCTGTGCGTTATGCAGTCTGCAAAATCCACTGTGCTC
Source organism: Ambystoma mexicanum (assembly GCF_040938575.1). Taxonomy (NCBI): domain Eukaryota; kingdom Metazoa; phylum Chordata; class Amphibia; order Caudata; family Ambystomatidae; genus Ambystoma; species Ambystoma mexicanum. Next base: position 216,962,598 of record NC_090941.1, read on the forward strand.
CAGCCCGTAATTCCAGTGTTGTGAAGTAACATGTATTTGGGAACGTCCGGCCTCATCGTCCACTACGCTATTGCGCATCCCATACTATTCATATCAATCATTGCATTCTCGCCATGGCCTCTGTCCCAAGGACATTGAACAATAGAACGTTATATTTGCAGTCAGACCTGTGGGCATCTCCTCGCCGCTAGCTGAAAACCGAAAGTGCCGTCCTTCGAATTCCTCATTTGCAACATCACGTCGAAAAGGCAACTGTGACCGCTTGAAATCACAAATTCATCCATCTAGTGCGGCAGTGTGTGAAAATGGCAACTGGCTTCACTCACAAATGGGACACCCCGCCCGTCGGTGAACCTCGGTACAGTGTTGCATGAGGGTCCACCGTTACTCGAGTACTACGTTCCACTGACCCTTCACAAGTCTGTTCGCGACTGCAAAGATAGTATGTGAAACAATGGGACCATAGCAGAATGAACATATCAACCAATATTACACTGCCATCGGGAACAAATACATGATTGTAATAGCAAGATGCCATTCGTGGAATTGCAGCGTTGTGTGCGGGACGTGCTCGCCCAAAGGGGATTGCAGCTTGCACAGGTGGAATGAATCACCACAGGTGGAGGCTATACAGCCTGAAAACACATAAATTGCACACCCAACCCCCTCCCACAACCACACCCACTCCGAAATACTACCGGCAGGACTAGCGATGTTGGCCCTGGGGGACCTGATAGCACTGCAAGTACTCCAACTTCAAGAAGAAGACAAACACCAACTACTACAACAACCGGCCGCACGGAGGAGACGCAGGAGGAGGAGGAGGGCAAGGCAGGGCCAGCAAGGGCCGCCAGCACAGCCACTACCACCACAGAGGCAGCCCGCAAACCCACGCCTCCGAGCACATCCGTTCAACCTCACTGATGAGCAGATCCACACCCTCTACCGTTTGGACCGGGACACCATAACCGCCATTGTGGACATGACACAGGCTGACCTTGTCAGCATGATAGATAGCCCAACCGCCATCCCACCCCTACTGAAGGTGGTGTCTGTACTCCACTTCCTGGCCACAGGCACCTACCAGCACACAGTCGGACAGTTGCATGGCATTTCACAGCCACTGTTCTCACAGACACTATTGCAAGTGCTCGATGCCCTCCTGAGGCACGCAGACGACTACATCTCTCTACCACGCTCGGAGCAGGAAATTACGAACGCAAAAGTGGGATTCCATGCACTTGGTGGCATACCGGGTTGCATTGGTGCCATCGACTGCACCCATGTGGAATTGGTCGTCCCACATGCCATGGAGGCCCAGTACCGCAACCGAAAACAATTTAATTCTCTGAATGTACAAATGGTGTGTGACTCCAACAGGATCATTACACATTGTTGTGCCCGATTTCCTGGATCAACCCATGATTCTATGGTCTTGAGGAACTCTACAATACCACGCTACATGGAGCGACACGCAGGGAACAGATCCTGGCTACTCGGTGAGTCTCATTTCATGCATGATAATGTGGGGTATGTGATGCGGCAATGACCTGGCAGGAAGGGGGGGGTGCGTACGTAGCAATGTCATTCCACAAACATCCTTTATTGTCCACATACAGGTGATGCCGGGTATCCACTGAAGAGATGGCTCCTTACACCACTCCGTACACCAGCATGAGGAGGACTACAACCATGCCCACTCACGTACCCGTGTAGTCATAGAACAGGCATTCGGCCTACTGAAGACTCGTTTCCGCTGCCTCAGCAGGTCTGGCGGGGCACTCCTGTACCGCCATGAGAAGGTTGCAAAGATGGTCATGGCATGTGTCATGCTACACAACATGTGCGTACGTAGAAATGTGCCCATGCCCCCTGACGCAGAACTGCAAGCACCTGAAGATGGTCATGATGAGGGTGGGGATGTGGCAGCACCTCAAGGAGTCTACGAGGCACAGGAGGGCCGTGACATTCGTCAGCATATCATAGATGCATGCTTCTAGCACTCACGCCTGGTGGCTGATACATGGACACGGGACTTGTGGCACTGTGTGTGTCTGGAACATGCACAATATGGACTGTACGCCTATAATGGCCTCGTACACAAAGATCAATGTCCACACATCTCATTGGATGATCGTGCATTGTTTATGGCATATGTGAAATTATGTTACACACCCCATCGACCCGCCACCCAAGTGAGCCCAACACACCCCCTCCACCCTCCTACCTCCCCCCCGAACACCAGTGTCCAAAGATGCTCATTGTCAGTGGGCAGACGCTATTGCAAGCCCCCTCTCCGGGTATCAGGGGCACCCCTGCCTGTGGAGCGCAGGTTCCTCCCAGATCTACGTTGGGGGCTGCCCTGGGCGGAACTTGCAACGGATGATGTCTCTGCCTGCTCACGTCCATGCATGTCCCTAAGGGTTTGTGAGAGCTCAGTGAGCACACGGCGCACAGCGGCAAGTTCAGCACATACGTCTTTGGACGTCGCATGCAGTTCCCCCCTCAGGCTCTCAGTGCTTCTCTCCATTTGTGCCCTTAGTGTCTCTGTACTTCTCTCCATTTCTGCCCTAAGTGTCTCAGTTGATGTTTCTATGGCTGCCTTAGTACCCCCACATTCATCAGCATGGTCCTTGAGGAGCGTGGCCAGTTGCTGCTGTTGCACGATCACCTGGTCGAGGGACTGTTGCCTCTGCTGTGCCATGGCCATTTGCGGTGGTGTCACAGAGGGGCTGGTCACCTCATGTTGCCTTGCCACAGGGCTTGTGGGGGATGGCCAGTCGTCGTCTTGTGGGTGCCCCTGCGTGGTATCCTCATGGTGTACGGGATGGAACAGACAGCGGGATTGAGACAGGTCATGGATAGATCTTACTTCGACATCCCCGTTTTCTGTGTCGGAGCATGCTGCCATTAATGCAGTGTCACCTATGGTGCTGCTGCCACCAGAAGCAGTGCCTTCTGTGGCATCCATTGGGGGGACCTGTGGTGGTGCTGTTGTGGGCATGCTGGCTGCTGGGGTGCCTGTTGAAGTTCCCTCCTGTGTGCTGCCACTTGATTTGTGCTGCTGCCGTGTCTTGATGCGGGCAGCTGAGGTGGAGGGTCTTTGGCCGTTGGTCTTGGCCCTCTTTGCAGGTGTGCTGGTAGGGCTGTCCTGGAGCTCGTCGTTTGAATCGGACCCTGTGGTGGAGTAAAGGAGGGCGAGCGTTATTATTGGGTCTGTGGAAATTGGAATGGCAATGTATCACATGCATTGGGGTGGTACCTGAGGGTGATTTGGGTTGGGGCCTTGGAGGTGGTTTGATTTTTGTGTGGATTGAGGATGCAGTTGTTTTGCAGCCTGCAGTTAGGGTGTGCCTGCTGCAGGTGTAGAGGGTGTTTTTTGGATTTTTAATTATTTATGTATTTAATGTGACTTTTAAAGTGTGCTATCAGGCCTATGTATGTGGACGTTCTCCTGGACATGTGTTACTGTTGCACTATGTGGACACATGGTACTTCACATGATTGGACATTGTGGATTTAGCATTGTTTTATTTGGCCCACCTACCTGATTCTTCGGATGTCTGCACTCCTTTCTCCATCCCTCCGACTCCCTCTATACTCTCCATTCCAATGGTGGAGGCACAGATTTCTTCCCAGGGGGTCAACTTGATGGGTGATTCCGATCCTCCCCCGGTAGCTGTGGCAATGTTACGGTTGGCGGATAGTATGCTCCGTACGCGTATCCGCAAGTCGTCCCATCGCTTTCTGCATTGCTGTGGGTTGCGGGGTGCGGTCCCCACCGCACTTACCCGCTGTGCCACCAGGGCCCATATGGCCTTCTTGTTCGCAAGTGCCGTCCTGGTCATTTGCGTCGAGAAGACGACGGCAGCATTCTCCTGGAGGGTCTCTGTGAGCACGGTGAGTTCCTCACGGGAGAAGTGGACCTGCCGCTTGCGGTCGCACGCTTTCTTCGCTACTTTTCCCATTTTTCTTGGTTTCACTAGGGTGGATGACGGGTTGGGATGAGTCTCAGGGTAGTATTTTTAATGGTTGTGTGGAAATTGTGTTTTTATAGGTGTACGGCGTGCTGTTTCCCGTTCTGGGACCATGTTTTTACTTCCGTTTCCGTATATTTACGGTCACCGTACTTTCCGATTGCCGCTCATTGCGGTGACCGCTAAGATGGGTGGCGGAATTGCACCTAGGGCGCCGTACGGCGGCGGTGTGGGCCGTTTTGGGGTCATTTCCGCCATCGCGGACTTTGCACTTCCGCCATGGCGTGGTGCTCGTGCCCGATGGGTCGGAATGAGCCGCACTTTGCTCCGTCGTGCAATGGCGGAAACGCTATTTACGCTATGGCGGTCAGGTCAGTCACTTTCCGCCAGGGTCGTAATGAGGGCCAAAGGCCCTCATTACGACCCTGGCGGAAATCGGAAAACGATGGCGGAGATGCAATACCGCCATCAAATAGCGCCCGGTGCGACTATGACCCGCCACCGCAAAGTACGAAGCCATTAGCGACACCGCAGTGAACGGCAACGCTAACTGCACCAAGTACGCGCGCGCGCGCCATGCCAAACCGTAAATACCACCATGGCGCAAGGGTACGCGAATTCCGACCCTAGCGGACATGTACCTAACGCCATCAAGCATGGCGGAAAGCACCATTCCGCCATGGTGAGAAGTACGGCATCGCGAATCAACCGTAAACGGCCCCACTGAGTGCCTGTACACCGCTCCCTGCCCACAAAGTACAACTCCCCGTAGGTGCAATGAAGTCACAATGCAACCATTGAAATGTACAAGTCACCCATGCATGCCAACGAACAAAAGACTCACAAGAGGGGCCAATGGGAGCGGCAGGGCACAGATGGCACGAATACAGAAGCCATTCCAATGGACATGACCACAGTCCCCCCCCCCGAAACGCACGCAAACACAGGCACCTGTGACCAGCAATATTCCGAAAATCACAACATTCCACCAGTCCACCTGGCTGACCGGCGTCTGTTACACAAAACCCAATCCCCCGCCCCTGAGCATGACAACATTCAAACAGTCATATTGGCAGCCCCCATCCCTGACCTCACTGGGCTCCGTAGGCAAACACGCCCAGCACAGTACCACGCGACTATACTCCGAAACCGGAACCCAATGCAGATCTCCTCACAATACATCGCACCCCGAATAGGAATATGCCACATCACTCGCAAAGAAGAACGCTACACGGCCCATATCAGAATAGAAATTTAATGCACAACTAAATCACCAAGCTCATACAGCCATTAGTCCATGAACTCCAAAACACATATCACCATTGTGGGCTGCATCCGCAAGGAATGACCAGCTACTACTTGTGTGACGCCCTGTTCCATCATGGTACACAGAGCCACATTCACGTACGAAAAGGCAACATGGAAGCGCACAGAACCGCAGGCCCGTCCCAATGGGGAGGCACTAGTCCAACTGAAAGGCCGAAATGTTGCTCCGAGCCACTAGTACTGCGTAAGGGTATGTGGCCCATTGGCGATCGTCCCATAAGATCGTAATGCTGCTCCACTGATTAACACGAAGCAGCAGGTGTCGTGAGTAAACGCCATCTGCAGGAGTGGCATACAGATGGCAGTGGCAAAAGGGGAGGAGATACCTGTCAACCAAAAGAAAAGAAAAAGAACAGAATGGCCATCAGAACTACATTCGAACAACTCACTCCAATGATCACACTAAATCCACAGCCATATGCATGCTAGCCCACTCCAAAGGATCATCACCACCCCAAAACCACTTGCGACTCATAACCATCTATATCGAGGTGTAAACACCATCACAAACGAGTGTACCTGTGCATGCGACTGTCAAAACAGATTCCATCAGATGGGAATGTTAACATGCATGGACACAAGTGTCTGAAGGCGCGTCGAGACAGGGAGGGCTCAACAAGCCCAGATAGACGATGGTCCCACTATGGCAGCCCTGCATCACATAGCGCAGGGGAGGCGGATAGATTCCAAGAAGCACTGTACATGGCAAACCCTGTATCAAATCACCTGCCCATGCATCCATTCATCATTCCCTCATCCTGTTATAAAAACGCCTGAAAATTTACTCACAAAACATTCGATTTTTCCATTGAGTCTGTGCGTTATGCAGCCTGCAAAATCCACAGTGCCCCAGCCCGTAATTCCAGTGTTGTGAAGTTACATGTATTTGGGAACGTCCGGCCTCATCGGCCACGTCACTATTGCGCATCCCAAACTATTCATATCAATCATTGCTTCCTCGCCATGGCCTCTGTCTCAAGGACATCGAACAATAGAACGTTATATTTGCAGTCAGACCTGTGGGCATCTCCTCTCCGCTAGCCGAAAACCGAAAGCGCCGGCCTTCGAATTCCTCATTTGCAACATCACGTCGAAAAGGCATCTGTGGCCGTTTGAACTCACAAATTAATCCATCTAGTGCGGCTGTGTGTGAAAATGGCAACTGCCATCACCCACTAATGGGACGCCCCGCCCGTCGTTGCAACTCGGTACAGTGATGCATGAGGGCCCACCGTTACTCGAGTACTACGTTCCACTGACCCATCACAAGTCTGTTCGCGACTGCAAAGATTGTATGTGAAACAATGGGACCATAGCCGAATGTACATATCAACAAATGTTACACGGCCATCGGGTACAAATACATGATTGCAATAGCAAGATGCCATTCCTCGAATAGCAGCGTTGTGTGCGGGACGTGCTCGGCCAAAGGGGAGAGCAGCTTGCACAGGTGGAATGAATCACCACAGGTGGAGGCCATACAGCCTGAAAACACATAAAGTGCACACCCAGTCTCCTCCCACAACCACACCCACTCCGAAATGCTACCGGCAGGACTCGCGATGTTGGCCCTGGGGGACCTGATAGCACTGCAAGTACTCCAACTCCAAGAAGAAGACGAACACCAACTACAACCGGCCGCACGGAGGAGACGCAGGAGGAGGAGGAGGCGAAGGCAGGGCCCGCAAGGGCCGCCAGCACAGCCACTACCACCACGCAGGCAGCCCGCAATCCCACGCCTCCGAGCACATCCGTTCAACCTCACTGATGAGCAGATCCACACCCTCTACCGTTTGGACCGGGACACCATAGCCGCAATAGTGGACATGACACAGGCTGACCTTGTCAGCATGATAGATAGCCCAACCGCCATCCCACCCCTACTGAAGGTGGTGTCTGTACTCCACTTCCTGGCCACAGGCACCTACCAGCACACAGTCGGACAGTTGCATGGCATTTCTCAGCCACTGTTCTCACGGACACTAATGCAAGTGCTCGATGCCCTCCTGAAGCACGCAGACGACTACATCTCTCTACCACGCTCGGAGCAGGAAATTACCAACACCAAAGTGGGATTCCATGCACTTGCCGGCATACCGGGTTGCATTGGTGCCATCGACTGCACCCATGTGGAATTGGTCGTCCCACATGCCATGGAGGCCCAGTACCGCAACCGAAAACAATTTCATTCCCTGAATGTACAGATGGTGTGTGACTCCAACAGGATCATTACACATTGTTGTGCCAGATTCCCTGGATCAACCCATGATTCTATGGTCTTGAGGAACTCTACTATACCACGCTACATGGAGCGACACGCAGGGAACAGATCCTGGCTACTCGGTGAGTCTCTTTTCATGCATGATGATGTGGGGTATGTGATGCGGCAATGACCTGGCAGGAAGGGGGGGGGTGTGCGTACGTAGCAATGGCATTCCACATCATACGTTTATCGTCCACATACAGGTGATGCTGGGTATCCACTGAAGAGATGGCTCCTCACACCAGTCCGGAACCCACGGGACCAGCAAGAGGAGGACTACAACCATGCCCACTCACGTACCCGTGTGGTCATTGAACAGGCATTCGGCCTACTGAAGACTCGTTTCCGCTGCCTCAGCAGGTCTGGCGGGGCACTCCTGTACCGCCATGAGAAGGTTGCAAAGATGGTGATGGCATGTGTCATGCTCCACAACATGTGCGTACGTAGAAATGTGCCCATGCCCCCTGACGCAGAACTGCAAGCACCTGATGATGGTCATGATGAGGGTGGGGATGTGGCAGCACCTCAAGGAGTCTGCGAGGCACCGGAGGGCCGTGACATTCGTCAGCATCTCATTGATGCATGCTTCTAGCACTCACGCCTGGTGGCTGATACATGGACACGGGACTCGTGGCACTGTGTGTGTCTGGTACCTGCACAATATGGACTGTACGCCTATGATGGCCTAGTACATAATGATCATTGTCGACACATCTCATTGGTTGATCGTGCACTTGTTTATGGCATATGTGATATCATGTTGAACACCCTATCGACCCGCCACCCAAGTGAGCCCAACACACCCCCTCCACCCTCCTACCTCCCCCCCGAACACCAGTGTCCAAAGATGCTCATTGTCAGTGGGCTGTCGCTATTGCAAGCCCCCTCTGCGGGTATCAGGGGCACCCCTGCCTGTGGAGCGCAGGTTCCTCCCAGATCTACGTTGGGGGCTGCCCTGGACGGAACTTGCAACGGATGATGTCTCTGCCTGCTCACGTCCATGCATGTCCCTAAGGGTTTGTGAGAGCTCAGTGAGCACACGGCGCACTGCGGCAAGTTCGGCACATACGTCTTTGGACGTCGCATGCAGTTCCCCCCTCAGGCTCTCGGTGCTTCTCTCCATTTGGACTCTCAGGCTCTCGGTGCTACTCTCCATTTGGACTCTCAGGCTCTCGGTGCTACTCTCCATTTGTGCCCTTAGTGTCTCTGTACCTCTCTCCATTTCTGCCCTAAGTGTCTCAGTTGATGTTTCTATGTCTGCCTTAGTGCCCCCACATTCATCGGCATGGTCCTTGAGGAGCGTGGCCAGTTGCTGCTGTTGCATGATTAACTGGTCGAGGGACTGTTGCCTCTGCTGGGCCATGGCCATTTGCGGGGGTGTCACAGAGGGGCTGTTGACCTTATGTTGCCTTGCCACAGGGCTTGGGGGGGATGGCCAGTCGTCGTCTTGTGGGTGCCCCTGCGTGGTATTCTCATGTTGTACGGGATGGGACAGACAGGGGGATTGGGACAGGTCATGGATGGATCTGACTTCGACATCCCCGTCTTCTGTGTCGGAGCATGCTGCCATCAATGGGGTGTCACCTATGGTGCTGCTGCCACCAGAGGCAGTGCCTTCTGTGGCATCCGTTGGGGGGACCTGTGGTGGTGGTGTTGTGGGCATGCTGGCTGCTGGGGTGCCTGTTGATGTTCCCTCCTCTGTGCTGCCACCTGATTTGTGCTGCTGCCGTGTCTTGATGCGTGCAGCTGAGGTGGAGGGTCTTTGGCCGTTGGTCTTGGCCCTCTTTGCAGGTGTGCTGGTAGGGGTGTCCTGATGCTCGTCGTTTGGATCGGACCCTGTGGTGGAGTAAAGGAGGGCGAGGGTTAATAATGGGTCTGTGGGTATTGGAATGGCATTGTATCACATGCATTGGGGTGGTACATGAGGGTGATTTGGGTCGGGGCCTTGGAGGTGCTTTCATTTGTGTGTGGGGTGAGGGTGCAGTTGTTTGGCAGCCTGCAGTTAGGGTGTGCCTGCTGGACGTGTGGTGGGTGTTTTAGGGGTTTTTAATTATTTATGTATTTATTGTGGTTTTAAAGTGCGCTATAAGGGCGATGTGTGTGTACGTTCTCCTGGACATGTGTTTCTGTTGCACTATGTGGACACATGGTACTTCACATGATTGGACATAGTGGATTTAGCATTGTTTTATCTGGCCCACCTACCTGATTCTTCTGATGTCTGCACTCCTTTCTCCATCCCTCCGACTCCCTCAATGCTCTCCATTCCGATGGTGGAGGCACAGATTTCTTCCCAGGGGGTCAACTTGATGGGTGATTCAGGACCTCCCCCGGTGGCTGTGGCAATGTTGCGGTTGGCAGAGAGTATGCTGCGGACGCGTATCCGCAGGTCGTCCCACCGCTTTCTGCATTGCTGTGGGTTGCGGGGTGCGGTCCCCACCGCGCTTATCCGCTGTGCCACCAGAGCCCATATGGCCTTCTTGTTCGCAAGTGCCGTCCTGGTCATTTGCGTGGAGAAGACGACGGCAGCATTCTCCTGGAGGGTCTCTGTTAGCACGGTGAGTTCCTCACGGGAGAAGTGGACCTGCCGCTTGCGGTCGCACGCTTTCTTCGCTACTTTTCCCATTTGTCTTGGTTTCGCTAGGGTGGATGACGGGTTGGGGTGTGTCTCGGGGTAGTGTTTTTAGTGGTTGTGTGGTTTTAGTGGTTTTATAGGTGTACGGCGGGATGTTTCCCGTTCCGGGCCCATGTTTTTACTTCCGTTTCCGTATATTTCCGGTCACCGTACTTTCCGGTAGGTGCACTCTGCGGTGTCCGCTGTGTTGGGTGGCGGTATGGCACCTAGGGCGACGTACGGCGGCGGTGTGGGCCGTTTTGGGGTCATTTCCGCCATCGCGGACTTTGCACTTCCGCCATGGCGTGGTGCTCGTGCCCGATGGGTCGGAATGGACCGCTCTTTGCTCCTTCGTGCAATGGCGGAAACGCTATTTACGCTGTTGCGGTCCGGTCAGTCACTTTCCGCCAGGGTCGTAATGAGGGCCAATGTGTTTCCCTGCAAAGAGTTCTTCGCTATTACTTTTAAGTACTTCTTGCAATCTGAGATGAATCAAAGCCAACATTAGGTTGGAGACCATGCTCACTTCATCTATTAGTAGCATTTTCATTTGTTTCAATACTCTACGTAATTCCATTGCAGCTTCTGCAGAAAGTTTGTAGTAGTCTAATTTATTTTGATGCTCTACTGGAAGCAGTAGTAATCAGCGTAAAGTCACACTGCCTATGTTGTAGGCAGCTAAACCAGTGGGGGCTGTTACAACAGCTGACAGTTTGTTGTTTGTCAATTGTTGAAGAAACTTGCTGATAATTTTGATTAAGAATGTTTTCCCTGATCCAGCTTCACCACTGACGTACAGCAGTATAGGTCTGTAATTTTGGCTGGTACATTCTTTATTTTCGTGTTGTACACCATGTACAATTTGTTTTGTTACATCTTCAAAAATGGTGCGCTGATCGTTGTTAAGTTTTGCTTGTTGTAGAGTTAAGTCTTCTGTATCTTCTTGATACTGATACATGTGTTCTCTACTTCTGCCATAGCTGCTTCAGCCTCATTTGCTATTGGTGGTTGTCCTAATGGTTCTTGACTTCCTGTTACAGAAGGTTGACCACTGTCAGAAGAGTCTTTATCTAGTTGGGCCTGAATTTCTTCTTCCTGTTGCTGCTCATTGTGTAACATTGTTTTGTACTGCGTAAAGTTCACATCGGTGATAGTGCTTTCATTTGCTATGAAGGCATCTTCATAGCACTCATACTTATCTAGTATGTCTTCCTCTTTTCTCCATGGATTGAAAAGTTGTAACAGAGACATGTAATATAGTTCTTTCTGTTGAGGAGTTTTTAATGACAATTTCACATGATTAATTAAGCTTCGTTTGTTAGGTTTCACTAAGCTCCCTTCACAATTGGTCACTCTATATCTACGTTTGCTTTCATCAGGTTTTACATCATTTTTGTATGCAAAGTTTTGAGCTATGTGGTATAGACACATGCTTTCCAGAGTGGTACTCCTGTTCGGATAGTATGTGTCCAGTAAATTGTTTTTTAGAATGTCCTGGCTGCTGGGATCATTTCTGGCAATTGTTTCTATGTCCTCATATGATTTTAGCACCCTTTTTCTAGATTCTGCAGGACCAAGACTGAGCCATACTATATTGTCTGATTTTCCATACAAAGCAGTGCCGGTTAAACGATCTGCTGCTTCATAGGCCCCACATTCTCTATGAGAAAGCATTTTTATGCCTAGGCTGTACAATTTCTGCAATAATGTTTTGTCTGATGCTAGGTCATCCCAGAGGTCTTGAAGCTCTGTTTATTCTGCTTTTGTTAAGTAGGCTGTAACATATCGTGCAACAGCAGTTGAGTTGTCTGCAATGTACTGCACATCTATGTTTGCATTCCATAATAGGGCAATGATTGCATTGTAATCATTGATATATTCTGATTCTTCCCTTCTTTTTATGTAATACGTATTTTTAGGTGATTTACCTTTAACACTATGTCGAACTGAAGACATGAAGTTGTTTACTTCACCTGTTTCTGTAACTGGTCTAGGGAAACCAAAGCGGCATTTGGTGTAGTATTTATCTTTGTTTTTGTATTTAAGGTGACAATATTTGCCACATTTGTGTCTTTGAAATTGTAAAATCTGCCCATGCAGCTCACTATGTGTCTGTTGTGAAGGGATTTCATGTGTGACATATTTTTGGATAAACTGCAAAACAGTGCTATCACTGTCGTGCCCAAATTTCAGTGCTTCTTTGATCCATAACAGCATGTGAATATGTGGTGCTCTTCTCGCTTGATATTCTTTTCTCCAAAAGAAGTGTTGCACTTCTCCAAGGGGAGGAACAGTTTTATTGCAAATAAAGTGTAGCATTGCAATGAAACAATGATGGAAATATCTTGAGAAGTTAACAGGATCTAGAGAGCAAAGTTCTCCAGGTGTTAATATATCTATGTTGTTTTTGTTGCTGTTTGCTATGCGTAGGAACTCATGTAAATCTTCCCATGCATATTCTGCACAACTTAGCGTAACAAGCCAAGTTGGTGGTTGAAGGTTTCTGATCATGCAACGCACATCTCCGTGCCGTCTGAACCAGTATTCCTTTGTACCACACATGTTTGCAAACAAATTTGTTATACTTGATTGTAAAACCTCATCTTTTTCTTGTACTTTTTGTTATAACTGCGTAGCTGACATATTTTGAAAGTGCGTTCCTGATTTAAGAATGTGCAACTCCATAGCATAGTGTTGCTAATTCACTTTCATAGAGTAGGTGGAATATGTATTCCACATTTTGTCTAAATCTGGGATCTTGCAAATACATTCGTAATGAGCGGTGTTCTGATGCCCCAATCTGAGTGGGTCTATCATCGTATCTCCCACCTTTGCCAGTAGGAAATAGCAGTGGAAAAGCACGTGCTTCTATACTTTTTTCCCAAATACTCATTGATGACCCTTTTGTTTGTCGCATTTGGTAAGTTTCAAGTGCATTGTCTATGCTTTCATTGGAATGCAATGGATGAATTGTTTAATGGTCCAAAAGAGTGGATACTGTAGCTGGATGAAGAAGTTCAAATTGTCCAGTTTCTGATGGCTCTTGAATTATTTCAGTTGTTTCCCTTAAGCTTTCATCAATATTTATTTCCTTGTAGTACTCATTATTGTCTTTTAGATAGTGCAATGCTTGTCTAACTTTGTGTAAGTCCACTAATTGTTGCCAAATTTTGTTGTCCTTTGTTGTTACTCCATTTACCAAGACTATTAAAGAATGCTCTATTGAACATTCCACTCCTAGAGTGTGTACATTTTCTGTTAGATCTAATGGCAAGTAAACTACTTTGCCACAAATGCCTTTCATCAATTCAGAGGAAGGTAATTTTGCTGTTTTTGGATGAAGGCATATAATTGCTTGAAATGGGTGAACTGTTTGAATTATTATGCTCTCATACAAATTGAGCTGTTGCAGGATTTTTGGTAATGGAAACAATTCCAAATTATTTGTAATAGCATGTGAAGGAGTGTGGTTGTTGTCTAATTTTGCAGTACAGTAACTGCAACATCTTAGGCGTTCAGTTATTTCATATTTGTTTTCAGCTAAAAGGTACAAAGCTAATTCAAACCATTTACAGGGTAATTCATAGAATTTCGCACAAAAGTGGCGCACGCGGCTGGCGCACAGTGTCCCCGTGCGATACACTGCACCAGCCGCGTGCGATAAAATCCATTTCATCGCACAGCGTATTCATGGATTTTAGCCTCCGAAACCAGCCGTGGCACAGAGTGGCGCAGTGACCCTGCAGCAGCGCCAGTTACGCCCCCAAGAATGCCCTCGCGCAAGGAAAAGCCATCAAAATCCCCAATTCATCGCAAATGTCTGTGCTAACCCTGGACCAGTTCACAGGGCTGCCAAACAGCAAACGCCAAGCGGGGAACGTGTATTTCAGGGGTTCGCGGGAAGTTTCACACGCGATTCTCCTGGGTACATGTATTTCAGGGGTGCGCGTGAAGTTTCACACGCGATTCGAAACGGGGCACGTGTATTTCAGGGGTGCATGGGAAGTTCCACACGCGATTGTCCTGGGTACGTGTATTCCAGGGGTGCGCGTGAAGTTTCACACGTGAATTCAGCAGGGTACGTGTATTTCAGGGGTGCGCGGGAAGTTCCACACGCGATTGTCCAAGGTACGTGTGTTCCACGGGGTGCGCGTGAAGTTTCACATGCGAATTCAGCAGGGTACATGTATTTCAGGGGTGCACGGGAAGTGCCAAACGTGATTGTCCTGGGTACGTGTATTTCAGGGGGCGCGTGAAGTTTCACACACGATTCCATCAGGGCATGTGTATTTCAGGGGTGCGCGGGAAGTTTCACACGCGAATACAGCAGGGTACGTGTATTTCAAGGGTGCGCGGGAAGTTCCACACGCGATTGTCCTGGGTACGTGTATTCCAGGGGTGCGCGGGAAGTTTCACACGCGAATTCAGCAGGGTACATGTATTTCAGGGGTGCGCGGGAAGTTCCACACGCGATTGTCCTGGGTACGTGTGTTCCAGGGGTGCGTGTGAAGTTTCACATGCAAATTCTGCAGGGAACGTGTATTTCAGGGGTACGCGTGAAGTTTGACACGGGATTCGATTAGGGCACGTGTATTTCAGGGGTGCGCGGGAAGTTTCACACGCAAATTCAGCAGGGTATGTGTATTTCAGGGGTGCGTGGGAAGTTCCACACGCGATTGTCCTGGGTACGTGTATTCCAGGGGTGCGCGGGAAGTATCACACGCAAATTCAGCAGGGTAAGTGTATTTCAGGGGTGTGTGGGAAGTTTCACACGCGATTCCATCAGGGCATGTGTATTTCAGGGGTGCGCGGGAAGTTTCACACGCAAATTCAGCAGGGTACGTGTCTTTCAGGGGTGCACGGGAAGTTCCACACGCAATTGTCCTGGGTACGTGTGTTCCAGGGGTGCACGGGAAGTCTCACATGCGAATTCAGCAGGGTACGTGTATTTCAGGGTAGCACGGGGAGTACTACACGTGAATTGGCTGTGTGGGTCCTCCCAGGTGTTCCCTCTACACCCTCCACGGCCCCTGCAGGCAGCCCACATGTAACGCTCACCTGGCTCCCACGGAGGCGCTGGTCTGGTCTGGGTTGCTGTGGCCTCTTCAAGCGTGATGCGCAGAATTCGGACCACCGATTGAACAGGACCCCCAAATCTTGCTTGTCTGGCCCATAGGAATATCCTTCTGCAGATGAGAAAGGGGATTAACTGTCTGCTGAATAGTGTGCTTGCTCCCCCCTTTAGCCCTTCGTTCTTCTTGGACTTCCTCCAAAACCCCCGGTTTAAGCTCACCTTATGGTTTGGAAGGATGAACTCTCCATCCTGCTTCTGGTGCAGGGGCACGCGTTCGTCCAGTTACTTCACTGGTTTTCAGAATGGCGCTGGCAAATCCACTTGACTTTTCTGAGCGATACGCCGTAAGTATGAAGATGCAAAGTTCAAGTGTGAGCCTCCTTTTATGTTGTTTTTTCTGTCCTTTATTCCAGGTGCAGAACAAAGGCGATGCGTTGAGGGGTTAAATTGCCGGTGGTAAAATCAGGTGAGTTAGTGATGAGGGCAACCCCTCTAAATGTCTTTATAATTCCGCAGTAATGTCTTTTGTCCTTTCCCCATAGGGGCCGGGGTGCGGTACCTGCCAAAGATGCGGCGCCGACCCGAGATGTGGAATGGTTCACCAAGAAAAGCCGGTAAGTAATATGGCTGAAAATTCGGCTTTCCTCTTGTGTTCCCTTGCTCACCTTTTGTCTCTTCTTCTCTCTCCTAGGTGCAGAGATGTGGCGACCGGTGCTGAGAGCCGCGATGGAGCCGGATGGCGTCTCGGGAACAGGTGAGTGAAGCGCGGCGCTGCAGCGAGAAATGCGGTGCTTTTAAATGGAAGTCTTCCTTCAGGAATGCTGGCGTGAAGATTCCGGATGCAGGTAAGAAGGTTGAATAAGTTCTTTGTTTTCACCTTTCTCTTCTCTTATTCCCTTACTGGTGTTCCAGGTTCGAGGCGGGTGTGGCTGGAGTCCAGGTGCAGGAGCAGACACAGTGAGCGTTCAGCTGCTGGGATGCAGAACAAAGCGAAGCACGTGTGGCTGTCCGGGCGTGGCTTAAATAGCCTTGGAAGAAGTTCCAGGTGAGTATTCTTCCACAGCCCCACCCAAGTAACAAAATAGTTCCTTCAGAAAAATAGTCCCTCCTAAGCCTCATTTGGCTTGGTTTTTCATGCAGCATGGTCTGCATCAGGTGAGTGTGCAGCATGGTCTCCTTCAGGTAAGTGCACCAAACACTTCCCCTTATGAGCCTGGCGCCTATGGCACCAGGACTGATGTCCAACATGAGGACAGAGTCAAAAGAGCCCCAATAAAGGGCCGCTGGGCTTTTACCTGGGGGCGTGATGCCTGCTCCCGGGGGTGTTGGGCCTGGCCTGGTGCTCCGGGGGTATGCATCATGACACCACACCACAGGGGCCTACCCTGCACAACTGCTCATGTCCCGCAGGCAGCCCATCCACCATGGGCATGCCCCCCAGCCAAGCCACATGTCACCTGGCACTACTGATCAACAACGCATGTCTCCCAGCACCCCCACCCCCCAGCACTGTGGACCACCTGCCAGCAGGCCCCCACTCATGTCCAACTCATGCCCCCTGCACCCCCACCCCCAGCATTCAGGAGCACCCTCAACCAGGCCCCCACACATGTCTCCCTGCACCCCACCCCCCAGCATCCAGAGGCACCCTCCACCAGTCCCCCACTCATGTCCAACTCATGTCCCCCTGCACCCCCACCCCCCAGCACTGTGGGGCACCCTCCACCAGGCCCCCACTCATGACCCCCCAGCAGTGCAGGGCACCCTCCACCATGCCCCCAGACATGTCTCCCAGCACCCCCACCCCCCAGCATCCAGGGGCACACTTCAGCAGGCCCCCACACATGTCCAACTCATGTCCCCCTGGACCCCCGCCCCCCAGCAGTCAGGGGCACCCTCCACCAGGCCCCCACTCTTGTCTCCCAGCACCCCCACCCCCCAGCAGTGCAGGGCACCCTCCACCAGGCTCCCACACATGTCTCCCAGCACCCCCACCCCCCAGCATCCAGGGGCACCCTCCACCAGGCCCCCACTCATGTCCAACTCATGTCCCCCTGCACCCCCACCCTCCCGCACTGTGGGGCACCCTCCACCAGGCCCCCACTCATGTCTCGCAGCACCCCCACCCCCAGCAGTGCAGGGCACCCTCCACCATTCCCCCACACATGTCTCCCAGCACCCCCAGCATCCAGGGGCACACTCCACCAGGCCCCCACACATGTCTCCCAGCACCCCCACCCCCCAGCAGTGCAGGGCACCCTCCGCCAGGCCCCCACACATGTCTCCCAGCACCCCCACCACCCAGCATCCAGGGGCGCCCTCCACCAGGCCCCCACTCATGTCCAACTCATGTCCCCCTGCACTCCCACCCCCCAGCAGTCAGGGGCACCCTCCATCAGGCCCCCACTCATGTCTCCCAGCACCCCCACCCCCTAGCAGTGCAGGGCACACTCCACCATGCCCCCACACATGTCTCCCAGCACCCCCACCCCCCAGCATCCAGGGGCACACTCCACCAGGCCCCCACACACGTCTCCCAGCACCCCTACCCCCCAGCAGTGCAGGGCACCCTCCACCAGGCCCCCACACATGTGTCCCAGCACCCCCAACCCCAGCATCCAGGGGCACCCTCCACCAGGCCCCCACACATGTCTCCCAGCACCCCCACCCCCCAGCATCCAGGGGCACCCTCCACCAGGCCCCCCCTCATGTCCAACTCATGTCCCCCTGCACACCCACCCCCCAGCAGTCAGGGGCACCCTCCACCAGGCCCCCACTCATGTCCAACTCATGTCCCCCTGGACCCCCACCCCTCAGCAGTCAGGGGCACCCTCCACCAGGCCCCCACTCATGTCTCCCAGCATCCCCACCCCCCAGCAGTGCAGGACACCCTCCACCATGCACCCACACATGTCTCCCAGCACCCCCACCCCCCAGCATCCAGGGGCACCCTCCACCAGGCCCACAATCATGTCCAACTCATGTCCCCCTGCACCCCCACACCCCAGCAGTCAGGGCACCCTCCCCTCCACCAGGCCCCACACATGTCTCCCAGCACCTCCACCCCCCAGCATCCAGGGGCCCCCTCCACCAGGCCCCCATCCATGTCCAACTCATGTCTCCCAGCACCCACACCCCCCAGCAGTGCAGGGCACCCTCCACCATGCCCCCACACATGTCTCCCAGCACCCCCCTCAGCATCCAGGGGCACACTCCACCAGGCCCGACTCATGTCCCCCAGCCAACACGTCATCACAATCTAGATCCCTGGCCCTTATGGGCTGCCTCCGCATGCCAAACACCCACCCAAGTATTGCATCCACCCACTTAGAAATGCCAATTACATGATACAACCCCAATGGCAAATATGTAAATGAACACATGTCCCTCACATACACACAATGGGTGTCAGTGAATGTCAAAACCCATATCATGATATGCATGAAACCAATGAGATGATACTACACATTGAAGTTTGATGAAGAAAATGTATTAAAAGCAACATAAATGCAATCAAAAATAAACAAACGACAATGGGAAATAAAAACCAAAAGCAGCATGTCCGTAAAACAATGTAAAACCACAAATCATAATCCAAAGGAAAGGTGTCCAAAGTCACAGTTCAAAAAAGTAAATCCAATGGAAAATCAAAACCGAAAACCATTGCTCCTTGGGTAAATTCCAAATAAAAAAATAAAATCCAACTGTCAACTATATACAGATAAACAATCCAGGGTCCATGATCCCAACAGAAGAAATGAAACCTATCTAATAATACTACCTAATAAAAAAACTATATACAAAAATGTGGTCCATTGTCCAAAAGGTCCAAAAAAAATTAAAAAGCAAAGGAAACCTAACACTAACTACATAACTATTTACAAGGGCAGCGGGCTAGTCTGACGGCTCGCTGGTTGTTGTCATGGGCCAGGGCATCATCGAACTCCTGTTCAATGGCTTGGAGGCAGGCATGTTCCCTGGCCCGAGGTCTCGCAGGGATAATGCAGTGTCCAGCTCCAACTCCCTGCGAATACCCTCGAGGCACTCAGCCCGCCTCAGCGCTCTCCGCCCTGACCATTGTGAGCCGTTCCTCCTCTGCCCGCTGCCGCTCCGCACCTATCTGCTGGCCCAACCGCTCCCACACGGAAGACACTCCTATTCCAGGGTTCTCCTGCCCTCCGGCCGATGCCTGCACCCCTGATGTTGATGGCCCCGAGCCATGATGCCTCCCACGTCGAGCCTGCCGCTGCCTCCGACACAACTGCCTGTGCCAGCACAACGGCATCCAGGGTGATGGAATCCACCGAAACCGTCGTGCACGTGCCCTGCCCGATGATGCCGTCACATCCTCCATCTGCTGGGGTCCAGTTGCTGGTGTGTCCACCCCTGCTGGACCTCCGACTCCCGACTGTGGCAGGGATGGGATCCCCACCGAGTTGGCTGTGTTGGTTGGGGCAGGTCCACAGGGGGCCCTGGTGGCATCTGGGCCGGAAGACGGCATGGAGAACGACTGGCGCATAGCCTCCACAGAGGAGGAGAGGGTCGCCAGAGTGCCCGACACATGTACGAAACCCCCGATCATGGCCGCTCCCAACTGGGCCACGTTGGCACGGTGCTCTTCGTGATGACGTGCGTGCTCCCCCGGGAAGCACGCACCTCATCACGAATGACACCCGTGCGCAACGCGACACCAATCAGGACCTTCTCCATACGGCCAGGGGTCCCCTCGTCTGCAGGTGGAGGGGAGTCAGATGACATAGACATCCCCCCTACCTGCGGACGGGCCTGGGATGGGGCATCCCTGCTGGTGCATGGTGGTGCAGTCACAGTGTCAGGGACAGTGACATGCACAGGCACCTCCACAGCGACCTGTGCTGCCTCCTGCCCCTGCCCCTGGACTGCACCACTTGCACCAGCAGGGATCCCCCCACCGGGCCCCATGTGCGGCTCAGTAGCGGCCTCCTCCTCCTCTGTGGAAACCACCATCCTGGATGGCTCCACACCGTCTTCTGCCGTTGCAAGCCCCTGTGGGGGCTCAACCACCCCTTCCGCTGCAGCCATGGGGGCATCACCGCCGCTTTGCTCCACAGCGCCGTCTCCGCCCTCTTCTTCACTTTGCGCTGTGTAGAGGGAGACATAGAACACAAGCATCAGGGTACTGTACAATGGTCCCCTAGACAGGAAGCAATAGCAGATGAGTGGCACTGTCAAAGATCCCTTCCATCATGTCCCTCCACAACACATGGGTCAGTGCAGGCAAAACACATGCAGTAACAGGCATGGCGCAAGCTATGGGCATTAGCAAACATGCCCAAGGGACTCTTGAAACATACAATGTTGTTTTTGAACTCACATGCATCATGGATCATGCCTATCACATGCACACACTTCACCGTACTTTCATCCATCTGGACTCGTACACCCCAGACACAGTGGATGCAAAGATAACTAGGCTGCATCAGTGATTCTGAACATTGTCACAGACATGTGTCATGCATCCATGGCATTCACAAGTCACAGACACGCAGGTCAGACACACAGATATGGACACCATACATGTACATGGCATCAGCACCCATCCCTCACCCCCACCCATGTCCAGGAACAGAGACTGGCATGCTCTCATGTGTCCATTCCGCATAGGGCTCCCCATGTTGCATTTAACCACATACACCAACCGTGTGCTTCACACATTACTGGTCTCACATGCATGACCATGATGTCCCTGCACACACACACGCGTACATGGCCTATGTCACACATACAGGCAAGTATCAGACAACCAGCACACTGCAACATGCCCTGTCTCACACAGCAATGCTTGGCCACTTACCGCTCGACTCCAGACGGGTCTGCCTCTCAAGGACCTGGACGTGGAGCGCTGGGGATATGCGTTCCAGGAACCTCATCTGATCTTCCGACAAGTGGCCCCGTCGCCCCTTAGCATCCGCTGCCTTCAAGAGGCGCCGGGCCTTGATGAGGGTCCTGGACCTGAAGTCCTCCCAGCGCTTCTTGACATGATGGAATAGTCGGACTGCCACCCCCTCCGCGTTGATGGCAGTCACGATGTCCGTCCAGATTCTGTCCCATCCTTCCTTGTCAGCGCGTGATGATCCAAAGAGGGCATCATAATGCCCCAGGACAAGGTCCACCAGGACACCAACTTCCTTCTGACTGAAGCTGGTGGCCCTCTGCCCCTCTGGCTGGGGGTCGCCAGTGGTCTTGGATGGTGTTTGCCCCGACATGGCGACCCCCGAGGCAGGCGTGAGTGGGCAACTGGGGCCTGGGGCTGGGCTGTGGAGCGATGGTATCCCAGTCGGGAGTCTTCTGTTCCAGCAGGGGTGGATACAGCAACTGGACCCCTGCAGATGGCTGATGTGCAGGCACCAAATGGCAGGGCACGGTGGCAGCAGGCAGGCAGGCAGGCAGCAGCAGATGGCTCGTGGGAGGCTGCTCGGGGCTGTGGGGGGCAGTAATTTGGCCTTTTGGGCAGGAGCATGGTCTTCCGTGTGCTTACGCGTGGCCAGCTTGATACGGAGTGATTTGGCACGTGAAAATTCTGCACATCAGCGTGTAATTCGAGGGAAGGCCCTTAGCGCATAAGCGTATCAGCACGCAAACGCGATTCCATTGGAACAAAGGCCCTTAGCCTTTGCTAAGGCGCATAAGCGCGTCTGTGACGTATCGCGCACGGGTGTTGCCCTGGCAGGGCTTGAAGATCCCACGTGGATTTCCATTGCTCAGTACGTGCTTTTCGTGGGGTGCGGTGCGTGTGTTCTGCAGGCGTTGGGGTTCATACGCTATTACTTCACAGCGGGTGGGTGTTGGCTACGCGTTCTTCTACACGCAAGGCAGACGGTGAGTGGTAGGTACCCTGCTCCCCCAGGCCCGATCGCATGTTAAACAACCCGCGAGCCCCTGAAATACACGTACCACGCTCCCCCATGCCCGA
This sequence comes from Ambystoma mexicanum, assembly GCF_040938575.1. Classification (NCBI taxonomy): domain Eukaryota; kingdom Metazoa; phylum Chordata; class Amphibia; order Caudata; family Ambystomatidae; genus Ambystoma; species Ambystoma mexicanum. The sequence goes on from NC_090941.1 coordinate 216,984,804, forward strand.
TCGCGTGTTAAACTTCCCGTGCACCCACGAAATACACGCACATGCTATTATTCACACAGCGGGTGTCCGTGTTTGTCGCATACCCCTTTGCACATCATTTAGGGGTGCGTGGGAAGTTTCACACGCAAATTCAGCAGGGTACGTGTATTTCAGGGGATTCAGGAAGTACTACACGTGAATTGGCTGTGTGGGTCCTCCCAGGTGTTCCTCTACACCCTCCACGGCCCCTGCAGGCAGCCCACACCAGAGGGGACTACCCTGCACCCCTGCTCATGTCCCGCAGGCAGACCATCCACCATGGGCATGCCCCCCAGCCAAGCCACATGTCACCCTGCACTACTGATCAACAACGCATGTCTCCCAGCACCCCCACACCCCAGCACTGTGGGACACCTGCCAGCAGGCCCCCACTCATGTCCCCCTGCACCACCACCCCCCAGCATCCAGGGGCACCCTCCACCAGGCCCCAACTCATGTCTCCCAGCACCCCCACCCCCCAGCAGTGCAGGGCACCTGCCAGCAGGCCCCCATACATGTCCCCCCAACACCTCATGACGATCCATAATCATGGCCACCATACCCCCTCAATACACTGCCTATGCCACCCCAGTCCGAACACACCACCAGGTATGATATCCACCCCACAAAGAAATCACCAGCACATGATGTATCCCAAATGGCTAGTCTGCACATCAACACATATCCGTCAAACCCACACAATGACAGCATGTGAATAATAGAACACACATTGTGACATGCATGAAACCAAAGAGAGAATACCACACATTGAAGTACCAAATTATCATGTATTAAATAGAAAAGCAAGGCAATGAAATGGAACAGAAGAAAATGGAAATAATAAATTAAATCCAGCATGCCCAATAAATGAAAAAGATGCATGAAATCCAAATGAAAAGCAATCCAAAAGCAAGTCTCCAAAGTGTCAGTCTGAGAAAATAAATCCAAGGTTCCAAAATAAGAAAAAAACATTGATCCATGTGAAAAAAAATCAACAATCCAAATCCATTGTCAAACTATGTACAAGGTGAACATCCAGGGTCCATGTGCCCAATCCTTTAAATGAAACCTATAAAATAAAATACTACCTAATGAAGAACTATATACAAGAAGTTGGGTCATTGTCCAAGCGGCCCAAAACAAAAAAAAACCGAAAGGAAACTTAACACTAAAGAACTATTTACAAGGACAGCGGGCTAGTCCGACGGCTCACTTCTGGATGTTCCGGGCCAGGGCATCATCGAACTCCTGCTCAATGTCCCGGAGGCGGTCCTCCTCCATGGCCCCGAGGGTCCGCAGGGCCGACGACATGTTCTCCTCCAACTCCCTGTGGATTGCCTCGAGGCACTCAGCCCGCCTCAGGGCCCTCTCCATGGAGTTCTCCGCCCTGAACATCGTGAGCCGTGCCTCTTCCGCCCGCTGCCGCTCCGCATCTATGGCGTGGCCCAACCGCTGCCACACGGAAGACACTTCCCGTCCTGGGTCCTCCTGCCCTCCGGCCGATGCCTGCCCCTCCGATGTCGAAGGCCCCGAGCCATCATGGCTCCCACCTCGTTGCTGCAGCTGCTGTGCCTGTGCCCGTGCCCTGGCTCCTGCTGCCTGCACATCCTCCACCGGCCGGGGTGCAGTCGTTGATGTGGCCACCCCTGCTGGACGTCCGACTCCCGACTGTGGCAGGGATGTGTCCTCCACCAGCCTGGCCGCACCGTCAGAGGCAGCTCCACAGGGCACCCAGGTGACAAATGGGTGGAAAGATGGCACGGAGGACGACTGGTGCATAGGGTGTTCAGTTGAGGAGGGGGTCGGAACAAGCTCGAGCAAACGGAGGAATCCGGCCTGGGTGACCTGTCCCAATAGGCATACACGGTCAACGAGCCATTCGAGATGACGTGCAGTCTCCTCATGAAAAGACTGCAGGTCACCTCGCATGGCCCATTGACGCAATGCCACACCAGTCAGGACAGGCTCAACACGTACCTGGATAGCCACATCCGCAGGCAGAGGAAGGCCAGTTGTTGTAAGCTCATCCCCTGCCTGAAAACGGGTCTGGCCGTAGGCATCCCTGCTGGTGCAAGATGATGCAGTGACAGGATCAGGGACAGGATTGCACACAGGCACCTCCGCGGCGGCCTGTGCTGCCTCCTGTCCCTGGTCCTGCACTGCACCACTAGCACCAGTGGAATCCCCACCTCCAGACCCCGTCTCTGTCGCTTGCACGGCCTCCTCCTCCACCAAACCCCCCACCAACCTGGATGACTCTGTGCCATCTTCCCCCGTTGGGCCCTGTGGGGTCCCAGCTGCCCCTTCTGCTGCTGAGGAGTCCAACTCCGACCTCTGCCTCTTGGACCTCCCCCCGACAGCTGCAGCCTGGGACGCGGCACCGGAATCCTCACTCCCCGACGAGATGACAACCTGGGAGGGGAGCCGGGCCTTGCGTCTCCGGCTGGCGGTGCGATCCCTGCCGCTGTGCTCCACAGCATCTTCTCCGCCCTCTTCATCAGTTGACGCTGCAGACAGGGAGAAATAAAATACAGGCATCAGGGCACTGTACAATGGACACATACACACATGACAGTTGTACATGAGTGGCATTGGGAAACCTCAGACATGGCATCACAATCGCCAACACACGTGTCATTTCAACTCGCACACATGAGCCATACACAGCCATATTGCAACAGCCAGCACCATCCATACGCATACAACAGTATGAGCAGGCAAAGGTGAGCCAGACATCACATGCAACACAGGGAGTGCACTACACATGCACACACACCACCACACTTGCATGCATGTGTACACCTCTGCCAACTGTCGCAGTGTTCAGATTGGCATCCATGTCACATCTGCCAATCAGGCTTCCACATCCCGCTGTCACATGCATCTATGTTGCATCACTGTTGCACCCTTGTCAAATACACACACATGCACATGTACACAGTGCTGATACATGCAGCTGAAACCAACATCCATGTGTGACATCACGAACATGCCTACTTACATACACATTCATCCAAACATGTGTGCCCACACATCTGCCTTTGGCATGCAAGCCTACACACACAAGCACCATCCATGCCTCACACATGAGAGCCCTCGCATGTGTTAGCCTCATGGCCCTGTACACCCCCCCATACTTGGCCCCATAAAAACACATGTGCAACCTGCACACTACTGGCACACCACCACACGCACAGCTTACAATCATGATGCATGTACACTTACCGCTCGACTCCAAACGTGTCTGCCTCTCAAGGAACTGGACGTGGAGCGCTGGGGATATGCGTTCCAGGACCCTCATCTGATCGTCCAACAAGTGGCCCCGGCGCCCCTTAGCATCCGCTGCCTTCAAGAGACGCCAGGCCTTGTTGAGGGTCCTGGACCTGAAGTTCTCCCAGCGCTTCTTGACATGATGGAATAGTCGGACTGCCACCCCCTCCGCGTTGATGGCAGTCACGATGTCCGTCCAGATCTGAGTCCGTCCTTCCTTGTCGGCGCGCAAACTTCCGAAGAGGGCATCATACTGCCCCAGGACTTGCTCCACCAGGACACCAACTTCGGTGGCAGTGAAGCTGGTGCCCCTCTGCCTCTCTGGCCGGGGGTTGCCAGTGGTGCCAGATGTTGCGGTGCCCGACATGACAACCCCAGAGGCAGGAGTGGGTGGGCAACTGGGTCCTGGGGCTGGTCTGTGGAGCGATGGAATCCCAGTCGGGAGTGATATGATATGATATGATATGGTATTTGTAACGCACCTATACACAAGTGTTTCAAGGCGCGACGAGGCAGGGAGGGAGGGAAACAAGGGGAAGACAGACAAACGATCCTACTAGGCCAGGTGTCATTCAGATCGCGCAAGTGCAGGGGTAAGGGGAAAAGGAGAAAGTGCAGGGGGAGGAGGTGGGGGAAAGTGCAGTACAAGGTAAGTAGCGTAATAAAAAATAAATAATAAATGATAAATAAAAAGGGCCAGCTGGTGGCAAGTGCGAGGTAAGTGCAGAGCAAGTGCTGGGAAGTGCTGGGAAGGGGGCCGTAGGGATACAGTGACAGTCCCACAGTGCAGGGGGAGCCAGGGAGGCAGTGCAAGTGGAGAGTGGCTGGGCCCTGGACCGAGGTCGCTGAGAGTGGCCCAGATGCAGGTTTAGTGCAGAATTCAGTGGGGAGTTAAGAAGGTTTAGCAGGGGAGAGGGAGAGAGAAGGCAGAAGCGAAGAGGAAGGTTTTGAGGTGCTTCCGGAACCGGAGATGGTTCTCCTCAAGTTTCAGGGAGGCAGGAAGGCTGTTCCAGAGGGAGGCCCCTGCTGCGGAGAGAGATCTACCCCCAGCTCGTTGCTTAGAGAAGCGGCTGACCATGAGGGAGTTGGAGACGGATGAGCGAAGGGCTTGTGAAGGAAGATATTTAGGAAGAGAGAGTTGAAGGTATTTAGGCCCCAGGCCCCAGAAGGCCTTGTGGACAATGCAGAGGGTTTTGAACTTGATCCTCGCAGCCACTGGGAGCCAGTGAAGAGATTTCAGTCCTGGAGAGATACGGTCCCTGGGCTTGAGGCCAAGGACAAGTCTCGCAGTTCTGTTCTGGATAAGTTGCAGAGGGCGGAGAGTGGAGGCAGGCAGATTAAGATAGAGGCTGTTGCAGTAGTCCAGCCTTGAGAGAACCAGGGCTCGGGAGACAGTGAGCTTCTGGGGGAAGGAGAGGAAAGGAAGAATACCTCTGAGGAGGTGCAGCTGGTAGTGTGACTTCTTAGAGACGTCAGATATATGAGGAGAGAAGGAGAGTGTGGAGTCGAAGATGACCCCGAGGTTTTTAGCCTTGCAGGTAGGGGCCGGAAGGGGGCCAAGGGAGGCCGGCCAGAGAGCTGCAGGGAAGGAGGGAGTGGGTGCGCCGATGAGTAGAATCTCAGTCTTACTGGCGTCTTACTGGAGTCTTCGGTTCCAGCAGGGGTGGTCACAGCAACAGCACCCCTGGCTGATGTGCGGGCAGCAAATGGGCACGTGGGCAGTAGGCAATCAGGCAGCAGCAGATGGCAGGTGGGAGCGTGCTCGGGGCTCTGGGGGCAGCAATTCGGCCTTCTGGGCATGAGCATGGTCTTCCGTGTGCTTACGCATGGCCAGCTTGATACGGAGTGATTTGGCACGTGAAAATCCAGCACGTCTGCGTGTAATTCGAGGAAAGGGCCTTAGCGCGTAAGCGCGTCAGCACATGTACGCGAATTCATTGTCCCAAAGGCCCCCAGGATGTAGGCGCGTCTATGACGTTAGGCGCACATGCGTTTTCCATGGCGTGTAGAAAAAATAAGCACGACAGAGTGTCATAGCGTGTAATTGGTAGAAAGGGCCTCAGCGCGTATGCGCGTCTGTGACGTGCGTGCACGGGCCGTTCCCTGTACACGGGTGCATGTTACACGTCCGATGACTGCACGTCAGAGTGTCAGCTCGTGATTGGAGGATAGGGCCTTAGCGCATACACGCGGAAGTGACGCTGGACGTGTGGGCATGTTTAAAAGGTACGTGTAGAACGCCATTTCCTTGAACGTGCTTTTCGTGGAGAGCGGGTGGGTGAAATCTGTACTTCTTGTCGGTTCACACACGATTTACTTCATGGCGTTCCAAGTTCGTACTCCCTGTTACCTCTGACAGCTTTTTCTCTTTTTGTCTTTTTCCTGGGCCTGTTTCCTCAAACAGCGTTCACTTCTTCTGTTGTCCTGTCTCCTCAGACAGCGTACAATTCTTCTTTTGGCGGGGGTGTTGCCAACGCACACACGCGCGTATTTTTCACACGATTTTTCCAGGCAGACGGTGAGTCGCGCACGTATTTAACATCTGTGCTTGCCCCGTGTGTTGCGTACCACTTCATAGGTCATTCTAGGCTGCGTGTGACACGCATACGTTCTTTTTTGTGTTTCTGGGTGGCACAGCGTAGTGCAGGTTTATTTTTCCACGCACGTGGTCTAGGAGGGGTTGCGTGCACATTATCTCCCTTTTTTGGGGTGCCTGTCGTTGCGTGACCCGTCATCTTCCCCCAGGGGTCACATACAGCCTTGCTAGAGCACTAGGGTACGAATTCCATCTAGTACCCTACCCCTTTCACCCCCAATTGCCCAGGACAATAGTTTACTGCAACTCCCATACGCACAACAACATCAGTGCCATGGTTGGGAGGCGAGCACGCGGTAAGGGTGGCAAAGGTGGTCGAGCCTCAAGAGGTGGCCGTGGTGGATACGGTAGAGGACGTGGCCGGGACTTGCAGGGTGCCCCTAGCCCCCCATGTGTGGGTGACCAGTCAGGGAAACCCATGCCCCCCCCTGGTTGAGGGTAACGTGGCTGACACCATCCCTGCTCAGCCTTTGTTGGACCAGCCCATTGTGGCACCAGACCTGGCACAGGGTGACTCCATGGCTGACTTCCAGGTCAGCAGGTCTAGGCCACTTGTGGCGGTGCACGTTGGTGTCACCAGGCCACGTGGATCAAGGGCAGCTATGTCATCTACTGCCCCGAGTAGGCAGGGTGGGGAGGCTGCAGGGGCAGCTGCGGCTCCATCCACCCCAGCTCTGAGTCTCCCAGCCAGGACAGTGTCGGTCCCTGTCCATCCTGCTGACGTTCCCTCTGACTACATCACACTTCAGCTAATGCCTGCACCAAGTCCCATGGTGAGTGTTCATTCCCACACTCCTAGTCAACAGTCCACCCGGGCTCCTGCCCCTAGTGTCCAGAGCGGCGTAGGACACTCAGGATCCCCACCACCTTCCAAGCGGAAGAGGAAGAGTGCTCATCCAGTGTAGGCTGATGCCCCAGACACGGCTACACAGTCCGGCCCACCAAGGAAGCCCAGCTTCAATCAGGCCGAACTTGATGCACTTGTGGATTATGTGTCCGCACATGACAGCGAAATGGTGATTACTGCAGGATGCAAGACCACACCTGCACAACGTCTGGCACACTGGCAGACCATCGCGTACATCATAAGTGCCCTTGGATTTGTGAGGCGCACAGCTAATGATTGCTATAAGCGCTGGAATGACCTAAAGCGCAGGGCAAAGAAAAAGCTGGCCTCAAGTCATGCCGCTACTCTAGTGACTGGAGGTGGGTCTCCAGCAGAGGACATTGAACTCACTTCACATGAGTATGTTGCTGGGACCTACATCACGGAGGGACAGATCCAAGGCGTGGGAGACCTGCCAGATTACGAGGCATTGTCCGGTGAGTGCACATGCATGTGTGTGTCATCCATGTGCATGGTGTGTGTGTGAGGGATTCTGATTGAGTGCCAGGTGAGGGTGTGTGTGCCTGAGTGGTTTGGGTCACCCATGTGCTTCATCCAATACATTCTGTGCACCGGGATTTGGGTATTGCAGTATCCCTTCTGGCAACAGTAGACATTCAGCCCAACCTCACGTCAGTTGCCCTTGAAGTGTCATCTTGCCACAACATAGTTGCATATTATTCTGTGTTCATTCAGGCTGATTGTTTGCATTCCACCACTTTCACTAGGCATTTCTCAGTCCTATTGTCACATGTGTGACATGGCTATGGTTCATGCCATCTGTGTGATGGCATGTGTTATGTATGTGTATTGGACATGCCAATCACAGGCCAATGTGTGATGACACTACTAGCCAGCATGCAGCAAATGTGTTGGTCTTCCATCTTGGTGTCATCAATGTGTGCCATTTGCCTCCCCTTCATACGCAGTGACGGTGCATGCATCGGAGGGTTAGAGTCATGTGGGACATGTGTCATTGATGTACTGTTTCTGTTGCTTCTCAGCCCTAATTCTGTGCCATGGTGCTAATGCCTGTTCCCATGTTTTTTCTTTCATGTCTTTGCAGGGCATGACGCGCTTGATACTGCTGGGGTTTTGGAGATGGTGCAGACCCAGGAGGGGTCTCAGGCCCGACCGGGCACCAGTGAGGGACGTTGTGTGGTGGTGGGTGAGAACCCACACTTGCTGCAGACCATTATCTCAAGGGGTGTCTCTGGGTGCACCTCCCCCCAGCTCTATTCAGGTGTCGATTCGGATGATGAGACCTATGTGCGGTTGCAGGTAAGTGTTTCTGGGAGGGATTCTGTACTGTCCAACCCACCTGCACCAGGGGTAGAACCCTTAATGGGGATGTCAGTGTTGGTAGGTCCGCCTTTGGTGGTTACGGATGTAGGGTCACACTCCGCAACATCTGATCCTGTTCCTGGGCCAGCAGATCAGAGGGGGAATGCAGTCCTGCAGCCTCAGGCAGTGCCGGCACAGCAAGGCGCAGTTCGCCTTGCCCCAGACAGGTGTGGTACCCGCCGACGCGGTGGCCGTACGCCACCTGGCAATACCGCATGGGAGCAATCCATATACGGTATGGCAAACCAACAGGCAGCATCATCTGAGATGATGGCTCAGGCCATGGATAGGGTGGCCACTTTCATTGTCCCCCAAGAAAGGCTGATGGAACAACTACAGCAGGCAACAGACTCCATTTGCCAATCACACAGGGAGGACATGTTGGCGTCCAACAGGGACAGACGGGCGGCACTGGAGACTCTGCGGGAAGCCATTTCTATTCAGTCCCAGGGCCACAGGGAAGCCCTGAGGGTGGAACTCCGTCAGCTCAGGGTGACTCTTGTTGAGCTTGAGGCTTCAACTGACACGAGGACAGAACAGCAGCTGGAGCGGCTCACACGTACGCTCTCAGCTGAGATGCAGGCAACTAGGGAGGAGGTCCAGACATCCCGTGAGTTGTTGCATGGGGACCTCCGGACGATTATCCTCCAGAACCAGACCTTCCACACCCGCATGCTTGCTGCCATGGAGGACCAGACAAGGGCTTTGCATGGGCTGCCTCCCATAGTGCCACCACCTCCTGATGCAGCTGCAGAGGGTGAGGAGAGTGACAGCAGCGAATCTCTCACAATAGGGTAGCCGTGCAGGCCATGACCCCATGGAGGTGTTTTTTTTCTCGCAAGATCTACACAGGTGGGTTTTGTTGTGCACCCTGTCCTCGGACCTCCTGGGTGGCCTCCCCCACCCCCTCCTGGCCCATTCATGGCCATTTTTGATTTTTGATTTTTTTGACAGTGTGTTGCCTTGTGTGGCTCCCGTGGGCATACGCTGTATTGTGGCTGGGCAGATGCAGGCTTGTCCTGAATTTGGGTTAGATGCTTGGGTTTGTGTGACACACACCCCTCCTGCTTCCCGTTTCCATGGGCTTGCAAAGGGTGTGCCCAAATGACATTGACTTACACAGTGACGTTGGACTCCCATTTGATGTTTGGGCAGTCTGTAGTCAATACTGTGTATAAATTCCTAGTGCATATTGTTGTTGTATTGTACACTGCATGGTGTATTGATATGTGCCTCTGCATCCATCTCATCCTCCTAATTTGCAGGTCCATTTCTCATGTCTTCACAAGGCGGTCTACTTTGGAAATGGAGTCCATGTTGTAAGCAGTGCACCTACACTTTTGCGTGGCGCTAACACTGTACAGTTGGAAGTGTTCGAAGTGCTGGCCTTATCAGGTAGTGAGGCTACCAATTTTTTAAATCCGTACTGTCATGTTTATGGTAGGTTGGAGGTTGTGTAGGTGATTAGTATTATTGCTAAATATTTGGTAATGTGTGTTGTTGGTCCTGCATTACTGTGAGCATTTCATGTGTGGCCAGTTTCCATTAGGGACACTGTACTTTGTGACACTTGTGTCATGTTGTGGGGATTAATTTGTTTGCTCTCACATAGCATGACATGCCATGGTGTGTTGTGTGGCGGTGCTGGGGAGGGGTTGGTTGACATGGCACTGTTCTCATGTTGTATTTTGCAAGTGGGTATTCATTTTTGCTGCATAGAAGTGTGTCTTTTGATGACACTGCATTGGTGGTGTTTGTGTAGGTAGGGATGCACACATTGTGACACTTCCAGGTGAACAATCTCAGGCTGCTTTGGTTCTGACAGTTGACTGTCCCTTAATTCATCAGAATTGTCAGATTGAGTCATCATTGATTGTCAGATGGTATGTGCCAGGGCTGTGTGCACTCCACAGGGGTGTGATTTCTATGTGAAGTAATTAGCCACCAGCTGCGTACGGGCTGCCTCACCCCGTGCCCTTTCCCCTCCCATGCGCAGCAGGCGTGCATGTGGTTGGGGATGTTGGGGCACCACCATGTCAACAGCCAGGCCCCAGCGTGTTGCAACATTGTGCAGGACACATGCTGCCACTATGATCCTGCACACTACCGGGGGAGCGTATAACAGCGGCCCGCCAGAACGGTCAAGGGAGCGAAAGCGTGACTTGAGCACTCCAAATGTACGTTCCACTATGCCCCGGGTTGCAATATGGGCTGTGTTGTATCTTACCTTGGGAGGTGTGATGGGGTTCCGAATTGGCGTCATCATGTGGGTGCTCAGAGGGTAGGCACTGTCCCCTGGGGAGGTGGTGATGGGGATCATTAGTGGGGTAGTGACATTACTCTGTATCTGTCATGCATGCCCAGCTTCCAAGTCCCGGTTTAGGGTTGACATCCTGTAAATGAAGCTGTCGTGGGTGGACCCTGGATAGTTGGCATATACTGAGGTGATGATTCCCTTGGAATCCATACTACCTGTACGTTGATGGAATGCCAGTGCTTGCGGTTTCTATAGATATGCTCAGATGCCCTGGCGGGACGTAGAGCCACATGGGTGCAATCAATGGCACCTAGCACTTTGGGGAATTGTGCCACCCTGTAGAAATCCTGGCTGACAGCCTGCCTTTCTGCAGGTGTTCTGGGCAGGTATATGTGCCTGCGGACTGATGGGCGTGCAGTGATGATGGCCAACACCTGGTGTAAATTAACAAGGGGAGGTCCTGGGAGTCCCTTTGCCAGACATTAGTCCTGGTTGCGAGAGACTTACCCAGAGTCTTTAGCTCACTATCTTTCACAGAGAAGAAATATCCCAAACATATCAGTTTTTGTCCTGCCCTGGGGCAGTCCAGCACCGAAATGCTAGGCAATTCTCCTCTGAACAAGAGTACCAACAGCATCCCCAGACACGTGTTTCAGTCTGGTTGGACCTCATCAGTAGGGAGGAGTTGTGCCTCTCTAAGAATAGTGAGCAAGGGGTCCACGTCTGGATTCCCCTAGTAACTTAGGGTGAGACCCAAAGTTACTCAAATATGCAAATTAACAAGGGGGGTCCTGGGAGTCCCTCTGCCAGACATTAGTCCTGGTTGCGAGAGACTTACCCAGAGTCTTTAGCTCACTATCTTTCACAGAGAAGAAATATCCCAAACATATCAGTCTTTGTCCTGCCCTGGAGCAGACCAGCACCGAAATGCAAGGCAATTCTCCTATGAACAAGAGTACCAACAGCATCCCCAGACACGTGTTTTGGTCTGGTTGGACCTCATCAGTAGGGAGGAGCTGTGCCTCTCTAAGAATAGTGAGCAAGGGGTCCACGTCTGGATTCCCCTAGTAACTTAGGGTGAGACCCAAAGATACTCAAATATGCAAATTAACAAGGGGGGGTCCTGGGAGTCCCTCTGCCAGACATTAGTCCTGGTTGCCAGAGACTTACACAGAGTCTTTAGCTCACTATCTTTCACAGAGAAGAAATATCCCAAACATATCAGTCTTTGTCCTGCCCTGGGGCAGTCCAGCACCGAAATGTTAGGCAATTCTCCTCTGAACAAGAGTACCAACAGCATCCCCAGACACGTGTTTCGGTCTGGTTGGACCTCATCAGTAGGGAGGAGCTGTGCCTCTCTAAGAATAGTGAGCAAGGGGTCCACGTCTGGATTCCCCTAGTAATTTAGGGTGAGACCCAAAGTTACTTAAATATGCAAATTAACAAGGGGGGGCCTGGTGTAGGCACTGTGACTGTGTGGCCTGTGACACCCCCCCACTATGGCACTTGTCCGCTGAAATGATCCGGTAGCCAAGAAGTGCAGTACATTGAGGACATTCTCCAGGGGGCTGAGTGCTTGGGAGCACAGGGTGAGTGATGTGAGGTCATCTTCCCACTCACTGACCCGGTCGAGTATTATGTGAGGTGGAAACCTGTACCTCCCATACACCTGGTCATTAGGCATACCAAAAAGGCTGGTTCTGGGTGTGAAGATTCTGGCCCTGACTATCCTCCTCCTCCTCCTGCAGTATCCCACGGCCACTGCTACTAGGAACGGTATATTCATCCTGGCGTCTGAGCTTGTTTGTTGTTTGCGCACGCTTTTATGCTGCGCGGGACGTGCGCCTGCTTCATGCTGGCGTACGTGTTCCCGGATTGGACCTTTTTTTTTGGTGCGTTGTAGGCGACCGTGTAAATCTTCCCACCCACCCCAGGAATACACGTAACACGCTCTCCCAGGCCCAGTCGCGAGTGAATATTCCCGCCCACCCCAGGAATACACGTACCCCACTCTCCCAGGCCCAGTCGTGTGTGCAAGTTCACGCGAACCCGTAATACACGTACCCTGCTGATATCGCGTGTGGAAGTTCACGCGGACCCGTAATACACGTACCCTGCTGATCTCGCGTGTAGAAGTTCATGCTGACCCGTAATACACGTACCCTGCTGATATCGTGTGTGGAAGTTCACGCGAACCCCGTAATACACCTACCCTGCTGATATCGCGTGTGGAAGTTCACGCTGACCCATAATACACGTACCCTGATGAAATTGCGTGAAAGACTACCCGCACACCCCTGAAATACACGTACCCAGGCAAATTGCACTGCTGGGGGCTTGGGGTGCAGGGAGACATGAGTGGCGGCCTGGTGGAGGGTGCCCTTGACTGCTGGGGGGTGGGGGTGCTGGGAGACATGAGTGGGGGTCTGGTGGAGGGTGCCCCTGGATGCTGGGGGGTGGGGGTGTAGGGAGACAGGAGTGGGGGCCTGGTGGAGGGTGCCCCTGACTGCTGGGGGGTGGGGGTGCAGGGGGACATGAGTTGGACATGAGTGGGGCCTGGTGGAGGGTGCCCCTGGATGCTGGGGGGTGGGGGTGCAGGGAGACAGGAGTGGGGGCCTGGTGGAGGGTGCCCCTGACTGCTGGGGGGTGGGGGTGGGAGGAGACATGAGTGGGGGCCTGGTGGAGGGTGCCCCTGGATGCTGGGGGGTGGGCGTGCAGGGAGACATGAGTGGGGGCCTGGTGGAGGGTGCCCCTGGATGCTGGGGGGTGGGGGTGCTGGGAGACATGAGTGGGGGCCTGGTGGAGGGTGCCCCACAGTGCTGGGGGGTAGGGGTGCAGGGAGACATGAGTGGGGGCCTGCTGGAGGGTGCCCCTGGATGCTGGGGGGTGGGGGTGCTGGGAGACATGAGTGGGGGCCTGGTGGAGGGTGCCCCTGGATGCTGGGGGTGGGGATGCAGGGAGACATGAATGGGGGCCTGGTGGAGGGTGCCTCACAGTGCTGGGGGGTGGGGGTGCAGGGGGACATGAGTTGGACATGAGTGGGGGCCTGGTGGAGGGTGCCCCTGACTGCTGGGGGGTGGGGGGGGAGACATGAGTGGGGGCCTGGTCGAGGGTGCCCCTGACTGCTGGCGGTGGGGGTGCAGGGGGACATGAGTTGGACATGAGTGGGGCCTGGTGGAGGCTGCCCCTGGATGCTGGGGGGTGGGGGTGCAGAGGGATATGAGTTGGACATGAGTGGGACCTGGTGGAGGGTGCCCCTGGATGCTGGGGGGTGGGGGTGCAGGGAGACATGAGTGGGGGCCTGGTGGAGGGTGCCCCTGGATGCTGGGGGGTGGGGGTGCTGGGAGACATGGGTGGGGGCCTGGTGGAGGGTGCCCCACAGTGCTGGGGGGTGGGAGTGCAGGGGGACATGAGTTGGACATGAGTGGGGGCCTGGTGGAGGGTGCCCCTGACTGCTGGGGGGTGGGAGGGGTGGGAGACATGAGTGGGGGCCTGGTGGAGGGTGCCCCTGACTGCTGGGGAGTGGGGAGGGTGGGAGACATGAGTGGGGGCCTGGTGGAAGGTGCCCCTGACTGCTGGGGGGTGGGGGTGCAGGGGGACATGAGTTGGACATGAGTGGGGCCTGGTAGAGGGTGCCCCTGGATGCTGGGGGGTGGGGGTGCAGGGGGACATGAGTTGGACATGTGTGGGGCCTGGTGGAGGGTGCCCTTGGATGTTGGGGGGTGGGGGTGCAGGGAGACATGAGTGGGGGCCTGGTGGAGGGTGCCCCTGGATGCTGGGGGGTGGCGGTGCAGGGAGACATGAGTGGGGGCCTGGTGGAGGGTGCCCCACAGTGCTGGAGGGTGGGGGTGCAGGGAGACATGAGTGGGGGCCTGGTGGAGGGTGCCCCTGACTGCTGGGGGGTGGGGAGGTGGTAGACATGAGTGGGGGCCTGGTGGAGGGTGCCCCTGACTGCTGGGGGGTGGGGGGTGGGAGACATGAGTGGGGGCCTGGTGGAGGGTGCCCCTGACTGCTGGGGGGTGGGGTGCAGGGGGACATGAGTTGGACATGAGTGGGGCCTGGTGGAGGGTGCCCCTGGATGCTGGGGGGTGGGGGTGCAGGGAGACATGAGTGGGGGCCTGGTGGAGGGTGCCCCTGGATGCTGGGGGGTGGGGGTGCAGGGAGACATGAGTGGGGGCCTGGTGGAGGGTGCCCCTGGATGCTGGGGTGGGGGTGCAGGGAGACATGAGTGGGGGCCTGGTGGAGGGTGCCCCTGACTGCTGGGGGGTGGGGGGGCATGAGTGGGGGCCTGGTGGAGGGTGCCCCTGAGTGCTGGGGGGTGGGGGGTAGGGAGACATGAGTGGGGGCCTGGTGGAGGGTGCCCCTGACTGCTGGGGGGTGGGGGGGAGACATGAGTGAGGGCCTGGTGGAGGGTGCCCCTGGATGCTGGGGGGTGGGGGTGCAGGGAGACATGAGTGGGGGCCTGGTGGAGGGTGCCCCTGGATGCTGGGGGGTGGGGGTGCAGGGAGACATGAGTGGGGGCCTGGTGGAGGGTGCCCCACAGTGCTGGGTGGTGGGGGTGCAGGGAGACATGAGTGGGGGCCTGGTGGAGGGTGCCCCTGACTGCTGGGGGGTGGGGGTGCTGGGAGACATGAGTGGGGGCCTGGTGGAGGGTGCACCTGGATGCTGGGGGGTGGGGGTGCAGGGAGACAGGAGTGGGGGCCTGGTGGAGGGTGCCCCTGGATGCTGGGGGTGGGGGTGCAGGGAGACATGTGTGGGGGCCTGGTGGAGGGTGCCCCTGGATGCTAGGAGGTGGGGGTGCAGGGAGACATGAGTGGGGGCATGGTGGAGGGTGCCCCTGGATGCTGGGGGGTGGGGGGGTGGGAGACATGAGTGGGGGGCCTGGTGGAGGGTGCCCCTGGATGCTGGGGGGTGGGGGTGCTGGGAGACATGCGTTGGTGGGCAGTAGTGCAAGGTGACATGTGGGTTGGCTGGGGGGCATGGCCATGGTGGATGGGCTGCCTGCGGGACATGTGCAGGGGTTCAGGGTAGTCCCCTGTGGTGTGGGCCGCATGCAGGGGCTGTGGAGGGTGTAGAGGGAACAGCTTGGAGGACCCACACGGCCAATTCACATGTAGGACTCCCCGGCACCCCCGAAATACACGTAGGCTGCTGGATTTGCGTGTGGAATTTCCCGTGCACCCGGAGTACACGTACCCTGCTGAAATCGCGTGTGGAACTTCATGCGCACACCGTATTACACGTACCCTGCAAATTCGCGTGTGAAACTTCCCGCGCACCTTGGAATACACGTACCCTGCTGAAATCGCGTGTGAAACTTCACGCGCACCCGAAATACACGTACTACGGCCAATCGCGTGTGGAACTTCCCGCGCACCCCGAAATACACGCGCACGCTATTTTTCACACAGCAGGTGTCCATGTTTGTCGGTACCCCTTTGCACCTCATTTGTCCTAGAGGGCCACAGTATGGATCATTCATCATAGCTGTATATAGGTGCTTTTTGTTAGCGCACATTTTGGCACACATTTATTTCAGGGGCAGGGACGCTACCGTCTGCTTTCTTGTAGCAGACTTGTTTGGCCCTGTGCGCGTCTTTGACCATGCGCTGGTTTGCCCTATTCGATTCCATGAATACGAGTTGTAGGCGAGCTTGTGGGCTTTCCGCGCACTTGCCTCCTGTACTTCCCCCGTGATGCCCATATTTTCACACGTTGTTCCCCATTCCGAGTGTTACGCCCCGTGTTACGCCTACTTTTGTTATGTGCGCCGCTTTATGTGCGATTTCGCTGTGGCCGTGGTGCACGCCGTTGGATGACCTGTGCGCCGGCATGCGCCGTGCACTTTTTCAGCGCACATCCAATATTTTTCTCGCCAAGGACTTCCATGAATCGATGTGCGCTGGTTTCCCTGCGATTTTCGCACTTGCACTGCGATTCGCACGTTTTGGCACCTCTGCGCCAGAATTTTCGGTGCACATTAATTCCATGAATCGGCCTGTTAGAGTCTTCATTGTTTTCTATTTTGTATGCTATGTCCACATTTTTTGTGTTCCTTTTGTAAAACGCTCTGCGGCAACACACACACACATAGTTTGGTACTTCAGCCGATGACCCTTTAAATGTTACTATTTATTTTCTGTATGTGTCTAGTAGAAGGTTGCTAAGTGCAGAATTGTCGCTACTATGTTCTAAAACTGTTGCATTTTTTACGTGGCTCTCACTTCCAAAATACTTTTTCTGAATACGGTCCATTTCTTCTTGTAAGTATTTGGGTGAACCATGTACAAGAGTGGTGTTTAAATTGTCGAATTCTGAAGCTGGACTTTTTGCATAGTATATTTTATACGCTAAATTTCTTACATTGGAATGATGTACTGATATTCTTTTGATATCATGGAAGGTACTTTTGAAAATAGGCCCAGAAATGCAGGCTAATGAATGTCCTTTTAGTCCTGAGTCTTTCCGCACTGCACAAATATCCAAATTTTGCAGTACTTTCATTTTACTTTTGTCTTTGTCTTTTACATATTGATTGAGGAACTGACGTAAAGATTTGAAAGCTTTGTTTGGAATGGCACACATTGATGTGCACGGCCATTTGTATACTGGACGGTGTGGTTCTGCTGAATCGAAAGGTAATTCTGAGTTTTCAGGAGATAGTTTTGTAAGCAGTGTTTCTCGTCCTCGTCCACTGCTATGGATGGCAATTGTGTTTGTTTGATATTGTTTGTATGCTTCTTCATTAAAATATGGTTCTGTGGTTGTTGTGTGACTCCATTCACCACCACAAACATGCAAGAAATTATTTTTGTTCACATTCCGTTTATTGCTGAGTTTCTTTTGTAGTTTGGTACTTAGTTTTGTTAGTGCTTTCATCCTATTTAACACTAATATGAACAACTTCCTTTTGAGAAGGATTGCACTGACCACGGGTGCTTGTAGAATTAACTTTCTACGGTACGTTTTAAGGGGTGAGGATGCTTTTGGTCCTCTTCTTAGTAGATTCTGAAGGACTCTGTGACGAAACATTTTTGCTAAAATACTTTTTTTACTATGGGTTCTTCTTACACTATCGGGATTATTAGGAACATTGTTAGCTGCACTGGCAGCTGTTTTTTCGACAACATTTCTGTGCTTTGTGACACTTTTTTATGGAGGAGGTACAGTTTCGGTAGTTGAGACTTTCTTTATTATGTTACCCAACTGCATTAGCTGGTTTGTACCAAGATTCTCTACACACTCTACAACAGGTGGATGCTTACATTGGGCACCTTTATTTTTCTTTACTCTAATTCTGCGTTCCTTTCTACAGAGTTGCTTTTTGGTAGGCATTCTTTGGTGTCTGTTAAGAAAAAAAGGTATACTTTGCTCTGTTGTCCAATGTATGTGTGCAGTATGCATGTGTGCATATGTCTGATGGGGAAGCTCTTTGTCATGGTGTGTCAACGTACAGTGAACTCTAACAATCATTTGGTAAGGCTACATTACTGTTTGTATACTACTACAATGTGCTTCAGATGAGAGTACAAAGTGGCCTACTTGTGACGAGAACCATTATTAATAACCGAAATGCCAAAAACTTGCTACTGCAACTTCTTTTCACAATCTAACCTTCTAATGATTACTTATGTTATTTCAGTACCAAACACACAGGGATTTGTCAGCCATTCTGCCTGTTATTCCTTGTTCAATAAATGGATATTTGTAGGTAGAATGGTTTACAAATCAATGCTTGCTTTGGTGCCCAAAATAAACAAATAACCCACGCAGCCTCTCTAACGAGTAGTTAGAATATAAAGGTTGTACAGTACTTACTTTTTTGTACAAGATGACCAGTTTTCTTCGGGTATGTCGTCTGCAGTGTAGATGCTGTAGATTCTCAGGAGAGAGTCTTCACTGCGAATTAAAAAAACAAAATCAATTACTTTGTGTGTTTGCAGCAGTGATGATACTGCAGACAGTACTTGTGCTTCTTTCGTCAGAGGATTGAACTTTGATATTTCAACCCAGTGCACATGCACATTTAACTTCACTCTGTGAAGTCTTGGCATAGTACTTGCAATATGGTACTTGTAAGTCCTTCAAAATAACTAAATATTTTAAGGGTATGGAAATGCCTTGTTCTTTACAAATTGTACTATGCATAGGAGAGAGGTTTGTAAGCGATAGGGCAAAGTACTAGATGGGGAAACATTTAGTACTTGTTAATGAAAAGCACGATGTCGAAAAATCGGGAGACCCTCAGAAGGAAATGTCAGCACTACAATCGGGAGCGCTTACTATTCTCATACGATCACATTGCTAGTAGCATTATTGTAGGCCGTACAGAGTACAGAACTCTGACATTTGTACATACAAAATTGAGGTCTGCCCTAAATAGGCATGCTTGCAACGTATCTACAGGTTATGCGGAAGACAGTAAGCAGTCGTGCGATTTGTGAATGACAAATCGGCAATCTTGCACTTTAAAGGGGGAGCGTTGTTATGTGTTCCCTATGGACATTTAGCGGCATTATTTTGTCTAATTTAAATCATAAGGCTTCGACATGTTCTCTGATTAAAATATACATACCTGTACTCTATACTGATGCATGTGGACATGTGTGGAGCTGTACATAGAAATGCGCAATCCTTGCACAGTAGATTGTGAAGTAGGTGCTTTGCAATGGTATGCAACTTGCATTCAGAATCATCTACAGTAATTTTGAAGTGCGCAATGTTGATGACGGAGTTAAAATTAGTGATGTTGTATGTGATTGGTGGATGACTGTGCGACCGCTTAGTTGTGTCCAATGAGGGACTCGCTTTGGTACCGCTGTAGAAAGAGTGGAAGGACTGGGTAAGAGTTACGTGCCGCATGAAGGCAACGCTTGTCCGCTGGTAGGGCGTGTCACATACGGGTTTCTACAGCAAATCCTGCATGGAAAGGCGACTGTAGGCATCAGCAAATCAGATTTTCACATTACTCTTTTGTGTGGAAAGACGGTGCGCCCTTTGAAGATGGCAGAGGTGGAGAGGGTCAGGGTTTTGATGCTTGGAGACATTTTTGTGCAAGGCTTACAACACTATGCCGAGAGTAGGCATGTGGCACACCATTTCAATGTGCGAGGAGTGGAGGTGGTGTGGAGCGCTGACACTGATGCCAATGCTGCGGCAATTTTGCAAGTTTGTAGAGACATCCGTAGAATGACCACTCCTCAAGTGGTAATTTTGCACTACAATGCTTGCAATTTGTGATACCTGACTACACATACTTTGTTGGCAGATTTGGCACAGTTGGTTGAAGCACTCATGACCATCTTCCCAACAATGAAAGTAATTTTTTCTGCTTTACTCCCGAGAGTACAATGGAACAACACTGCTGTTTTCTGTCAAGATCAAAGCATCGGGAGGTGTATCATCAATCGCGGCATGCGTGCCTTCATGCTACGAGTTGGTATGTTTTTTTGCAGCCGCGAAAACATTGCTCCAAGCAATGCGCATTACTTTGAAGGAGATGGTGTTGCTCTATCTTCTTTGGGAAATGCGATGTTCTTTTGGAACGTAAGGCTTGCTTTAGAGAAGGTTCTGTAATGTTTGCAAGAGTGAAGCAAGGACAAAAAATACAAAAAAATACATAAAATACCAGATGTCTGTACGGTATCTGGCCAAAAAAAAAAAACAACGCTCTTTTCAGAGCCTACCTTAAAGGGGAAAAAGGGGAATAGTACTTTAATGTACCGTCTTCACGCTCTGATCCTGTACATGTCCGCGAACATGGCGGTAGTTAGCAGCCAGCACATTTCACCACCGGGGATTCAAGGGTGGAGACGCATGTAAATGAGAATGAGCAGCGCTAGGGATTGGTCCATAAAGTTCAGTAGGTGTGTTCTGACTGACGTACTTTAATAAGACCGTCTTCTTCCTCACAGTAGACCACACAGCCATGGCTTTCCATGCTCAAAAACAGATTATATGGATTTTGGGAGACTCATGGATACATTGGTTGAAGGTGCATGCAGAAAGCTGCAGTTTATCTACAAATCTCGGATTTCCACATGCGGAAGTGCACTTGCATGGCATGTGTGGCATGAGATGGCTGGACTTGGTACCTCTTTGTGTTACTTTACTGACAGAGCGTCCTCCAGATGTAATGATCATTCATTGTGGAGGAAACAGTTTAGGCCATGTAACTGGAATTTCTTTCCAATTTGCAATGAAGGAAGGACTTGCGAAGCTCATGGACATGTTTCCAAATTGTCAAATACTTTTTTCCCGTATTGCCCAAAGACAAATATGGTTGCGTTCTTCTGCGTTTGGTCCACAAATGGAGAAAGCGAGACGCAATGTGAATAAGGCTGTGTGTGCATTTTTAAGAGATGTTGGCATGTCCTCTTTCAACAATGAAAACATTTTGTTTTGCAGTACTTTCATTTTCCGCAGAGATGTTGTCCACCTCACATATGCTGGCAATCAGAGTTTTCTTCGCAATGTACAAAATGCATTGCGGCCTCTTTTGCAGTCACACTAACCTATCTGACAATCCGTTTTTCCCAATCCACTGTTTTTGACCCACACAACACACCACAGAAAGGCTCTTTTCAGAGCCGCCACTTACTCTAAACATACAATTTATTGCGTTTGCTCCGCATGCACCCTCCCTTTTTTCCTCTACGACTGTCCGCAAACTTTTTCAGAACTCCGCAGGGGTCTACGGCCGTCACTTCATAGTTCTATTGTTATACTGAGAAAAGCGGCTCTGAAAGAGCCTTTTCTGTAATTTTTGTTGTTTTTATGTTCATTGCTTAACAGCACACGACACACTAGGAGAAGAGGCGAAAGGAAGGTAAGGAAGGGACACCAGCCACGGGGATAAAAAAGGGCAACTGAACAGAGAAAGATTTAGGGTGAGCTTTATTTAGGTAAGGAGCAGATCTTCTGGTGCTCAGTGACTTCAGCCTCAAAAGCACTTTGAAAACTCTCCCCCTGCAGAGTACTGCATCACAATATGTGCACACTACTGTCACCTTTGAAAGGTAAGGGTCAACAGCATTGCGAATGGCTTGTGAGGCAGCTGGAGGAAGGTGCTCCCCCACAGGAGTGTCTCTTGTGGTGGGAGGATTGGATACCGAGGATGCTGTGTAGGAACGCAAATGACTACGCTCTTCACATGGCACCACCTTGCGAATGTCCACAGTGTGGAACGAAGTGAGGTGTCGCTTGATGGTTGTCGTACCAAAACTGTACGCCCCAAATCTCCCGCGACTCAACACCACCTCGCACTCGTTACACTTCACCAGGTTTGCACGTGCTTTTGGTACATTCCCATAAACGGAAAACAACCCCCACACCCACGAGTGCTCCTAGTGTGGAGTTCCTCCACTTCATTCTCTTCCTCCTCTTCTTCCTCAATCTCTACCTCCTCACCCATATATTTCTCTGCAGGCCCTTGGTGAGGTGGTGGCGGGTTTGGGGGTGATGCAGAGGCTAATGACCCAACAGCAACCACGGACGCCATACCGATTAGTTTCCTTTTGGTCACTACAGCAGTAAAGGCAACACACCTCAATCTGTTATAGCTAGAAGGACAATGAAGATGCGCTTGGGGGTGTGGCCTTTTGTACAGGTGCAGGGGTGTGCCTTGTGACCGTCTTCATCCCTACAAAGCGGTACACAGATTTTACACAGCAAGTCCTGAGGTGGCCTATTGTTTGGGATGTGTTAAATTACATTTTTACACTCTACAATACTTTGCCTTGTGTCTACAAGGTCATTTGTATTGTTGCGGAAGCACACCAACCGCAGAAATTAGTCCCCACACTCAGCGTTGGTGCGGTCACATGATGACGTCTTCAACAAATCCGCCTCAGTAATGAAAGTCTCCTGGACAGCAAATGCAAAGAATCAAATGTGCGCATTCGCACAAGTGTCCAACGGACAGTGTTCGGGTTCTCAAACTACTTCAAAGTGCGATACAAGTGAGACAGACAGTTAGGAACAGGCGCGATGTTCGCAATACTTAAGTTTCTACTGCGCATGTGCATGCATGCTATGTTCACTGTACGGACAGTTCCTGTGTCCTTAGGACAACTCCATTTTGTTTGCCTACAAATTTGCCGGCAACCATGCCTGTTCTACGGTCGGCACCATTTTGGCTGCGCCCGATACGGACCGCTATACTGTCCTTCACGCACTCCCATTTTCCTCATTTACACCCATTCCGGACATCTGGTGTGTTCTCCAAACATGTATTATCTCGTTTCCAAGCGGTATGCCGAGGTAGTATATCCTTTGGACACCCCTTTCTGTTTATGTACGCACAATTTCAACAGATGGTGCAGTCACACATCACATCCGCCTTACTTGCAATTACACAGCACCCACATTCCATTCCTTGTGGATAGGTCGAACAGGCGCGCTGTTCGCGAACATTTTACGTCTTTTTAAATAGAATTCTACACACAAACTTTTTCTCTACAACTACTGTACAAAAACATTTCAAACACACACACACACATCAATATAAAGAAATAGCAGGGGAAGCGGACAATGAAACAAATATGGGGAATTAGGATTCAACACGGGCTGGTTATCAGGAGAAGATTTGTGAGGGGCAGGAGGGATGGATATTTCCTCAAAACGTCTATTTTCCTGTTCAAGGTTTGGGGATGGTTCACTAGGGAATGGAGAAGTAGGGCAGGTGCAGGTGGGGCAATGATAACAAACTTTTCCTCTCAGACGGTCCTCCACAAACTCCTGTAAACTTTGAAAATTGGTGTTCAATATGTTCATTTTCTCCTCTATCCTCTTTATCCTGTCTTCTTCTGTCTCGTTTGTTGCCCTTTTGTCTTTTTTTTCTGGTCTGTTCGAAAAATAAATACATAAATTGAATGCCTCTAACATACTGGTCACTATTTTGCATATGCAGAGCAATGTGTACCATTATTGTCGCTGTCTTCAGACATTTCCCCATGCAGGAAATACTCCTCCAGCCACTCCAAAGTACTAGCCATTTCTGAGTCAAAACAACAGAAAGAAATTATTATTTATGCACCACATACCAAAAAAAACCTCACGCATATAAAAAAATGATCTGCACTCACTCTTTTGGTGTAATCTCCCTTCGTCCTATTGCGTCCATCCACTGTCGTTCCAGGCTGCCGAGTTTCTGTGAAGTGATTACGCTGGAGGCATCCTTTTTTTTATGGTACCATCCACTTTATTCAACATGCTTATTAAACTTGTTGTTTTCTTTTCCAAGCTTCAGGTTTCCATATTTACTTATTACTACTTATAATATCTTTATGTCCTTCTTCTATGTTGCACACTTTTTGTGTAAGACAATAGTACATTTTCAACCACCCCCTGCCTCTTTTGGTAATGTTGATCCTGTTCAACCCCGTCTGCAAACAGGCGCTCATTCCGTAACTTTCCAATATCAATAGGGAGGGGGTTCTGTATGTTTCACGTTAAATGTATGTCAAGTACGTAGATTATACTACATATCTCTCAAAATCACATGATTACAGTGCATATTCTGCTCACCAACTTCATTGCCACAATTTCATGCTTACCTTCCACCTTCCAAAAACCTACACAATTCCCTACAAAAAAAACTTTGTTAAGGGGACGTTATGGTTAAGTTGCCCTCCCTACAACCAGTGAAATTCACTACAAAAGAAACTTTGTTGAGGGGACGTTATGGTTAAGTTTCCCTAACAAAAACCTGTACACTTCACTAAAAAGAACTTTCCATCTCCCCTTTATGCTTCAAATTAAAACCGAAAAACCCCTGAAATTCGCCAGGTATGCTAAACTAAGACCCCAACCCTGCCTCCACCCCTGTGCACTGCCAACACTAACACCCAGACCATGGAAGAAGTCATCTCAAATGTCAATGCTGACATCAATGACGACATCACTTGTTTAGACCCTTTCTTTTCCTTCCCTGCCATATATATATATGTACAATCAGTAAAAGAAATTCACTAAAGAAATGTTATACTTCACAGTGCAACCAAACACCACTGCACATTCCCCATTATAGTAAGCTAAGCAACCATAACTCGCACCATCTCCTTGCATTGCGAAGACTAACACCCAGGACATCCAAGATGAGATCACAAATATCATTGATGAAATCACTGATGACATCACATGTTTGCCACACTTATTTTGGTGCATTGAAAAATGTAGGCTACACACTTTTATTTTTATTTTATTCACTAACCAGCGCAATATGAAAAGTGAAAAGGGGCTGTATAGCAAAACGTTACCCTTGTCGTGTGTTCTTAAAGTACTTTTCTTAGAGTCTGGTGTCAGCTCATGATGCACATGCATGGAGCAATAGCAGGCCTCAAACACACCATTAATTTGTATACAGGAAGATAAACTGTCGGATGCTGCTAGTTCCTTCTACCCTTCTTCAGTTTCCCTGTATGTGCCGCTCAGTTATATGCATTGGGTCGTCATATGTATCGTTTGTTGTGGCACAAGTGTGTATTAAGTGTAGATTTGTGAGCTACTTGTTACATGTGTAACATGACACAATCACCCCTGAAATCTTGCTACCAACATAATAGAAAGAACCCCTTGTAGGTAGGGACTTTTTAGGAATATTATTTTCACATGTGATGTCATCAATGATATTTGTGATCTCATCGTGGATGTCCTGGGTGTTAGTCTTAGCAATGCACGTAGGTGGTGCGAGTTATGGTTGCTTAGCTTACTATAATGGGGG
Organism: Ambystoma mexicanum; assembly: GCF_040938575.1. Classification (NCBI taxonomy): domain Eukaryota; kingdom Metazoa; phylum Chordata; class Amphibia; order Caudata; family Ambystomatidae; genus Ambystoma; species Ambystoma mexicanum. Next base: position 217,009,897 of record NC_090941.1, read on the forward strand.
AATGTGCAGTGGCGTTTGGTTGCACTGTGAAGTATAACATTTCTTTAGTGAATTTTTTTTTACTGATAGAACATATATATGTATATGTAAAACACAAGGGACTGTTATGGGTATTCCTGCTGTGGATTGCCCAATACTATGATCACACTCAGGAACTCACAGTTTCTTTGTTAGGGTGGGTTAGGATGGGTACATATCTTTTGCTGGACTTACAATTGCAAGTTGGTGCACTCTATCGTGCTAAAAACACATATTAGGCCATTCCGGGCTGTCATTATGTCTGCCACTGTCCGGATGAAATTCTATAAACTTTAATGAGCTTTCTCCGTCAGGCAGGTGCAAGTATGTTTCTTAAAAGACTGGATAGTGTACATTATATTCTCCAGTGGGTTCCTCTTTTGCATCTGAGCATTGAAGAATCTTGTAGGACCCTTATTGTTTGTTATCCAGGGTTCTAGTGAGGAAGACCCTGCCTGTGCTTTTTCTTGAGCACTAGGTCAGGTCTCCCAATAGCTGACCGGTTTCTGTGGTATGAAGTAGTTAGACCACATTCCTCAGGGCTTAAGGGGGCATCAAACTGGGTGCCTCCTAGTTTACAATGGCAGCATTGTCTGCATTATTCAGAGTCCTCTCCCTGTAGGGGTGACAGGAGGGGTGGGGGGGGCAGATTACTTAATAAATTCATTTCCACCTTAATGGTCTTATATATATAGTTCATTTTATACACACTGCACATTTACAGTACAAAAGATAGAAGGGGAGTCTTACCCTTTCCATGTAGTTAGTATCTGTGCATGGAAGGGTGAGGCAGCCTGAGACCTAGGGGCCAAAACATGTAAGTAAAAACACCATGTATACTTGCATCGTGTTCACTAATTTCAAACTTATTGATTAACCAAAAATCGCACAAGCTTTGCTGTGCAGGTGGCCGCACGGAGGTGTACCACTTCCCATGGCAAGTATCCCACAAGAGGTGGGATCCGAGCGCTCGGTCCCGTCTATTATTTATCTCCCGAGGCCGGGCACATGCCGTGTGTGCCCGCTGTGCAGGGAAGAGTCTAGGAGCCTATCGTGATAGCTCTGTGAAGCAGGGGCTTACCTGCTGCTTTCATCTGAGAAGAGGTCTGGCGGGCCGCGCGCAATCGATTCTCTATGCCGTGGCTCACCAGACCTCTTTGTTTATGGTTGTCATGACGCCGCCGCGCGGAGTACGCGATCTCTCCAACATGGCCACCCGGGAGTGTCCTCAGGCGGCCATCTTCGGGTCAGGCTCTGCATCTGATTACAACAAAGGGAGCCACTGTCTGCCGTTTGAGTGCCAGCACTGGCGAAGTTATATGGATGAGAAATGAAGATTAGAGATTATTGTGAGTGATTCTAAAGCCAGTGGTGCACATGCCGTGTGGTCTAAACACGGAGGCACCGGGGGGAATGGCCCGTCTTTGCATTCTAAGTATGGGTCATCATGACAGATGGTGACGGTGTGTCCATATTGGCACACCCGAGTTCTGATGGGAGATCAATTGCGCGCCAGGTCAGTGCGCTTTCATGCAAGGAACAGACTGCATGTATGTACAATGTGCAGATAGTTCAGCACGCATGTAACTGAGACTGGAAATCTCGCAGTCTATCTATTTACTGTATGCTCTAAGTGGTACTGCCAGAGTTACCAGTGGCAAAGTACACCCAACAGAAAACACATACAAAAAGACCAACAAACACACACACACAAAGGATGGATTTTTCCTACAGGATCGAGTCCAAGTAGCTAAATGCCACAGTAATCCAATTGGCCAACTGGTTATGTTGTTGTTCACATTGTGGCAAGTGTTTGCTTGGGGCTCTGGGGGGCAGTAGTTCGGCCTTCTGGGCAGGAGCGTGGTCTTCCGTGTGCTTACGCGTGGCCAGCTTGATATGGAGTGATTTGGCACGTGAAAATCCTGCACGTCTGCGTGTAAATCGAGGAAAGGCCCTAAGCACGTATGCACGTCAGCACGCATATGCGATTTCATTGGAACAAAGGCCCTTAGCGCGTGAGCGCGTCTGTGACGTGAGGCGCGCGGGTGTTTCCTTTATTACACGTGATGACAGAGCACACGTAGATTTCCACCAATCGCGTGTGGAACTTCCTGCGCACCCCAGTAATACTCGTACCCAGGCCAATCGCGTGTACGCTCACTTCCCTCCGATTACACGCGATGATACTCGGACGTGCAGTTTTACCACGTGTGCTCGCATATGCGATTTCATTGGCCCAAAGGCCATCATGTGCAGCTGTGACGTCACGTGCATGGCCGTAGAGAATGGCGCGTGTAAAAATGAAGAGATACACGTCCGAGTGTCAAAGCGCGTAATTGGTGGAAATGGCCTCATTGTGTATGCGCGTCTGTGACGTGTGTATAAAAGGTACGTGTAGAACGCCATTTTCTTGTACGTGCTTTTCGTGGAGAGCGAGTGTGTGAAATCTGTACTTCTTGTCGGTTCACACGCAATTTACTTCACGGCGTTTCCAGTTCGTACTTCCTGTTACCTCTGACAGCTTTTTCTCTTTTCCTCTTTTTCCTGGGCCTGTTTCCTCAAACAGCTTCCCTACTACTGTTGTCCTGTCTCCTCAGACAACGTACAATTCTTCTTTTGGCGGGGGTGTTGCCAACGCGCACACGCGCATATTTTTCACGCTTTTGTTCCTGGCGGACGGTGATTCGCGCACGTATCTAACATCTGTGCTTGCCCTGTGTGTCGCGTACCCCTTCAAAGGTCATTCTAGGCTGCGTGTGACACGCATATGTTCATTCTTGTGTTCCTGGGTGCCACAGCGTAGTGCAGGTTTATTTTTCCACACACGTGGTCTAGGAGGAGTTGCGTGCACCTTACTTTGCTTTTTTGGGGTGCCTGTGCGTTGCGTGACCCGTCATCTTTCCCCAGGGATGACATACAGCCTTGCTAGAGCACTAGGGTACGATTACCATCTGGTACCCAACCCCTTTGACCCCCAATTGCCCAGGACAATAGTTCACATCAACTCCCATACGCACAATAACATCAGTGCCATGGCTGGGAGGCGAACAAGCCGTAAGGGTGGCAAAGGTGGCCGAGCCCCAAGTGGTTGCCGTGGTGGATCCGGTAGGGGACGTGGCCGTGACTTGCAGGGTGCCCCTAGCCCCCCATGTGTGGAGGAGCAGTCAGGGACACCCATGCCCCCCCCCTGGTTGAGGTTACCGTGGCTGACACCATCCATGCTCAGCCCTTGTTGGACCAGCCCACTGTGGAACCAGACCTGGCACAGGGTGACTCCATGGCTGACTTCCAGGTCAGCAGGTCTAGGCCACGTGCGCCGGTGAACGTTGGTGTCATCAGGCCACGTGGATCAGGGGCAGCTAGGTCATCTGCTGCCCCGCGTAGGCAGGCTGGGGAGGCTGCAGGGGCAGCTGTGGCTCCATCCACCCCACCTCTCACACACCCATCCAGGACAGTGTTGGTCCAAGTCCATCATGCTGACATTCCCCCTGACACCATTACACTTGAGATAATGCCTGCACCAACTCCCATGCTGAGTGTGCAATCCCACGCTCCTGCCCCTAGTGTCCAGAGCGGCGCAGGACACTCCGGATCCCCACCACCTTCCAAGCGGAAGAGGAAGAGTGCTCGTCCAGTAGAGGCTGATGCCCCAGACACGGCTACAAAGTCTGGCCCGTCAAGGAAGCCCAGCTTCAATGAGGCCGAACTGAATGCACTTGTAGAGTATGTGTCCGCACATGACCGCGAAATGGTGATTGTTGCAGGATCCAAGACCACACCTGCACAACGTCAGGCACACTGGCAGACCATTGCGGACATCATAAGTGCCCTTGGAATCGTGAGGCGCACTGCTAATGAATGCTACAAGCGCTGGAATGACCTGAAGCGCAGGGCAAAGAATAAGCTGGCCTCAAGTCATGCCGCAACTCTAGTGACTGGAGGTGGGTCTCCAGCAGACGACATAGAACTCACTCCACATGAGCAGGTTGCTGGGACCTACGTCACAGAGGAACATATCCAAGGCATGGGAGTAGTGGCAGATTACGAGGCATTGTCTGGTGAGTGCACATGCATGTGTGTGTCATCCATGTGCATGGTGTGTGTGGGAGGGCTTCTGTTTGGGTGCCATGGGAGGGTGTGTGTGCCTGAGTGGTTTGGCTCACCCATGTGCCTCTTCCTTAACATTCTTGGCAACAGCATTTGGGTATAGCAGCATCCCTTCGGCCAACATTAGACATCCAGCCCAACACCACACCAGTTGCCCTTGGAGTGTCATCTTGCCACTACACTGTTGCTTATTTACCTCTGTTTATTCAGGCAGATTGTTTGCATACCACCACTTTTACTCGGGATTTCCCAGTCCTATTGTCACATGTCTGACATGGCTATGGTACAGTGGACTGGCTCAGTTTCGTGGACATGATTAGTTTGGACATGTCCCTGTGCTATAGGACCATTTTTGACTGGCAGCTGCATGTTGAACATTTGAACCATTACAATGAAAAAAATCAATCATATGAACAAACTGAACTGAATGAACAATTGGTGACCTCCTCTCCCTCTTCACTTCATGGCTAGGATACATGCCATCTGTGTGATGGCATGTGTATTTGACCTGCCTATCACTGGCCAATGTGTGATGCCACTGCTAGTCAGCATGCAGCAAATGTGTTCATCTTCCATCTTGGTGTCATCAATGTGTGCCATCAGCCTCACCATCACACTCAGTGACGGTGCATGCATGGGAGTGTTTTAGTCATGTGGGACATGTCAATCAAGTACTGTTTCTGTAGCCTCTCAGCCCTCATTGTGTGCCATAGTGCTAATGCCTGTTTCCATTTGTTTTCTTTTATGTCTTTGCAGGGGAAGACGCACCTGATACTGCTGGGGTTGTGGAGATGGTGCAGACCCAGGAGGGGTCTGAGGGCTGACCGACCACCAGTGAGGGACGTGGTGTGGTGGTGGGTGAGAACCCACAACTGCTGCAGGTCGTGCTCTCAAGGGGTGTCTCTGGCTGCACCTCCCCCGAGCTGTACTCAGGTGTTGATTCGGATGATGAGACCTACGTGCCGTCGCAGGTGAGTGTTCCTGGGAGGGATTCTGTTCTGTCCGACCCACCTGCACCAGGGTTAGAACCCTCAATGGGGATGTCAGTGTTGGCAGGTACGCCTTTGGTGGTTACGGATGCAGGGTCACACTCCGCGACATCTGATCCTGTTCCTGTGCCAGCAGATCAGAGGGGGAATGCAGTCCTGCAGCCTCAGGCAGTGCCGGCACAGCAAGGCGCAGTTCGCCTTGCCCCAGACAGGTGTGGTGCCCGCCGACATGGTGGCCGTACGCCACCTGGCAATACCGCATGGGAGCAATCCATTTACGGTATGGCAACCCAACAGGCAGCATCATCAGAGATGATGGCTCAGGCCATGGATAGGGTGGCCACTTCCATTGTCCCCCCCGAAAGGCTGATGGAGCGACTACAGTAGGCAACCGACTCCATCTGCCAGTCACACAGGGAGGACATGTTGGCGTCCGACAGGGAGAGGCGGGCGGCACTGGCGACTCTGCAGGAAGCCATCTCCATAGAGTCCCAGGGCCACAGGGAAGCCCTGAGGCTGGAACTCCTTCACCTCAGGACGACTCTTGTTGAGCTTGAGGCTTCAACAAACTGAAGGACAGAACAGCAGCTGGAGCGTCTCACCCGTACGCTCTCAGCTGAGATGCAGGCAACTAGGGCGGAGGTCCGGGCATCCCATGAGTTGTTGCATGGGGACCTCCGCACACTCATCCTCCAGAACGAGACCTACCACACCTGCATGCTTGCAGCCATGGAGGAACAGACTAGGGCTTTGCGTGGGCTGCCTCCCATAGTGCCACCACCTCCGGATGCAGCTGCAGAGGGTGAGAATAGCGACGGCAGTGATACTCCCACAATAGGGTAGCCGTGTAGGCCATGAGCCCATGGAGGTGTTTTTTTTCGCAAGAACCACACAGGTGGGTTTTGGTGTGCACCCTGTCCTCGGACCTCCTGGGTGGCCTCCCCAACCCCCCCCCCCCCCGGGCCCATTAATGGCCATTTTTTTGTTTTTTTTGGGGGGGGTTTTTGGGACAGTGTGTTGCCTTGTGTGGCTCCCGTGGGCATACGCTGCATTGTGGCTGGGCACATGCAGGCTTGTCATGGATTTGGTTCAGATGCTTGGGTTTTTGTCACACACACCCCTCCTGCTTCCCGTTTCCATGGGCTTGCAAAGGGTGTGCCCAAGTGACATTGACGTACATGGTGACATTGGACTCCCATGAGCTGTGTGGGCAGTCTGTATTCAATACTGTGTATACATTCATAGTGCATATTGTTGTTGTATTGTACACTGCGTGGTGTATTGATATGTGCCTCTGCATCCATCTCATCCTCCATATTTGCAGGTCCATTCCTCATGTCTTCACAATGCGGTCCACCTTGGAACTGGAGTCCATGTTGTAAGCAGTGCACCTACACTCTTGCGTGGCGCTAACACTGTATACTTGCAAGTGTTCGGAGGGCTGTCATCATCAGGTGGTGAGGCTAGCTAATTTTTAAGTTTGTAATGTCATGTTTAAGGTAGGTTGGAGGTTCTGTAGGTGATTGGTATTCTTGGTAAGTATTTGGTAATGTGGGTTGTAGGTCCTGCATTACTGTGAGCATTTCATGTGTGGACAGGTTTCCATTAGGGACACTGTAGCTGCTGACACTTGGGCCATGTTGTGGGTATTCATTTCTTTCCTCTCACATTGCATGACATGCCATGGTGTGTTGTGTGGCCGTGCCGGGGAGGAGGTGGGTGACATGGCACTGTTTTCATGTAGTATTTTGCAAGTGGGTATTCATTTCTGCAGCATGGAAGTGTCTTTTGATGACACTGCATTGGTGGTGTTTGTGTAGGTAGGGATGCACACATTGTGACACTTCCACATGAACAATCTCAGGCTGCTATGGTTCTGACAGTTGACAGTCCCTTTGTTCGTCTTAATTGTCAGGTTGAGTCATCATTGCTTATCAGATGGTATGTGCCAGGCCTGTGTGCACTCAACTTGGGTGTGATTTCTATGTGAAGTAATTAGCCACCAGCTGCGTACGGCTGCCTCACCCTGTGCCCTCTCCCCTCCCATGTGCAGCGGGCGTGCATGTGGTTGGGGATGTGGGGGCACCACCATGTCCACGGCCATGCCCCGGCGTGTTGCAACATTGTGCAGGACACATGCTGCCACTATGATCCTGCACACTACTGGGGCGCATATAACAGCTGCCCGCCAGAACGGTCAAGGGAGCGAAAGCGTGACTTGAGCACTCCGAATGTGCGCTCCACTATGCCCCGGGTTGCAATATGGGCTGTGTTGTATCTTACCTCTGGAGGCTGATGGGGTTCCGAATTGGCGTCATCATGTGGGTGCTCAGAGGGTAGGCACTGTCCCCTGGTGAGGAGGTGATGGGTATCATTAGTGGGGTAGTGACATAACTCTGCATCTGACATGCATGCATGTGCAGTGGCATTCATACTCACCAAGCAGCCAAGTATCGCCATGCCGGCCAGCTTCTAGGTCCCGGATTAGGGTAGACATTCGGTAAATGAAGCTGTCGTGGGCGGACCCTGGATAGTTGGCATATACTGAGGTGATGATTCCCTTAGCATTACATACTACCTACACGTTGATGGAATGCCAGTGCTTGTGGTTCCTATAGATGTGCTCAGATGCCCTGGGGGGACGTAGTGCCACATGGGTGCAGTCAATGGCACCTAGCACTTTTGGAAATTGTGCCACACCGTAGAAATCGAGGGTGGCAGCCTGCCTTTCTGCAGGTGTCCTGGGCAGGTATATGTGCCTACGGACTGATGGGCGTGCAGTGATGATGTTCAAGACCTGGTGTAGGCAGCGTGACTGTGTGGCCTGTGACACCCCACCCACTATGGCACTTGTCCGCTGAAATGATCCTGTGGCCAAGAAGTGCAGTACATTGAGGACCTTCTCTAGGGGGCTGAGTTCTTGGGAGCACAGGGTGGGTGATGTGAGGTCATCCTCCCACTCACTGACCAGGTCCAGTATTATGTGTGGGGGAAACCTGTACCTCCCATACACCTGGTCATCAGGCATCCCAAAAAGGCTGGTTCTGGGAGTGAAAATTCGGTCCCTCACTATCCTCCTCCTCCTCCTTTGGTAACCCACGGCCACTGCTGCTAGGAATGGTATATTGATCCTGGCGTATGAGCTTGTTTGTTGTTTGCGCGCACTTTTATGCTGCGCGGGTCGATGTACGCCTGCTTCATGCTGGCGTACGTGTCTCAGGATTGGACCATTTTTTGGCACGTCGTAGGCGAATGTGTGAATCTTCCCGCCCACCCCTGGAATACATGTAACCCACTCTCACAGGCCCAATCACGTGTGGAAGTTCACGCGCACCCCGAAGTACACGTACCCAGGCCAATCGCGTGTGGGACTTCCCGCGCACCCCGAAGTACACGTACAATCGCGTGTGGAACTTCCCGCGCACCCCGTAGTACACGTACCCAGGCAAATAGCGTGTGGAAGTTCAGGCCCCCCCCGAAGTACATGTACCCAGGCAAATTGCACGGCTGGGGGTGGGGGTGGTGGTAGACATGAGTGGGGGCCTGGTGGAGGCTGCCCCTGCACTGCGGGGGGGTAATAGGGGACATGAATGGGGGCCTGGTGGAGGCTGCCCCTGGTGGCTGGGGGGTGGGGGTGGTGGGAGACATGAGTGGGGGCCTGGTGGAGGCTGCCCCTGGTGGCTGGGGGGTGGGGGTGGTGGGAGACATGAGTGGGGGCCTGGTGGAGGCTGCCCCTGCACTGCGGGGGGTGGGGGTAATAGGGGGCATGAGTGGGGGCCTGGTGGAGGCTGCCCCTGCACTACGGGGGGGTGGGGGTAATAGGGGACATGAGTGGGGGCCTGGTGGAGGCTGCCCCTGGTGGCTGGGGGGTGGGGGTGGTGGGAGACATGAGTGGGGGCCTGGTGGAGGCTACCCCTGGTGGCTGGGGGTGGGGTGGTGGGAGACATGAGTGGGGGCCTGGTGGAGGCTGCCCCTGGTGGCTGAGGGGTGGGGGTGGTGGAAGACATGGGTGGGGGCCTGTTGGAGGCTGCCCCTGCACTGCTGGGGGGTGGGGGTGGTGGGAGACATGATGCGGGCCTGGTGGAGGGTGCCCCTGCACTGCTGGGGGGTGGGGGTGGTGGGAGACATGAGTGGGGGCCTGGTGGAGGCTTGCCATGGTGGCTGGGGGGTGGGGGTGGTGGGAGACATGAGTGGGGGCCTGGTGGAGGCTGCCCCTGCACTGTGGGGGGTGGGGGTAATAGGGGACATGAGTGGGGGCCTGGTGGAGGCTGCCCCTGGTGGCTGGGGGTTGGGGGTGGTGGGAGACATGAGTGGGGGCCTGGTGGAGGCTGCCCCTGGTGGCTGGGGGGTGGGGGTGGTGGGAGACATGAGTGGGGGCCTGGTGGAGGCTGCCCCTGCACTGCGGGGGGTGGGGGTAATAGGGGGCATGAGTGGGGGCCTGGTGGAGGCTGCCCCTGCACTACGGGGGGGTGGGGGTAATAGGGGACATGAGTGGGGGCCTGGTGGAGGCTGCCCCTGGTGGCTGGGGGGTGGGGGTGGTGGGAGACATGAGTGGGGGCCTGGTGGAGGCTACCCCTGGTGGCTGGGGGTGGGGTGGTGGGAGACATGAGTGGGGGCCTGGTGGAGGCTGCCCCTGGTGGCTGAGGGGTGGGGGTGGTGGAAGACATGGGTGGGGGCCTGTTGGAGGCTGCCCCTGCACTGCAGGGGGGTGGGGGTGGTGGGAGACATGATGGGGGTCTGGTGGAGGGTGCCCCTGCACTGCTGGGGGGTGGGGGTGGTGGGAGACATGAGTGGGGGCCTGGTGGAGGCTGCCTCTGGTGGCTGGGGGGTGGGGGTGGTGGGAGACATGAGTGGGGGCCTGGTGGAGGCTGCCCCTGCACTGCGGGGGGTGGGGGTAATAGGGGACATGAGTGGGGGCCTGGTGGAGGCTGCCCCTGGTGGCTGGGGGGTGGGGGTGGTGGGAGACATGAGTGGGGGCCTGGTGGAGGCTGCCCCTGGTGGCTGGGAGGTGGAGGTGGTGGGAGACATGAGTGGGGGCCTGGTGGAGGCTGCCCCTGCACTGCGGGGTGGTGGGGGTAATAGGGGACATGAGTGGGGGCCTGGTGGAGGCTGCCCCTGGTGGCTGGGTGGTGGGGGTGGTGGGAGACATGAGTGGGGGCCTGGTGGAGGCTGCCCCTGGTGGTTGGGGGTGGGGTGGTGGGAGACATGGGTGGGGGCCTGGTGGAGGCTGCCCCTGCACTGCTGGGGGTTGGGGGTGGTGGGAGACATGGGTGGGGGCCTGGTGGAGGGTGCCCCTGCACTGCTGGGGGGTGGGGGTGGTGGGAGACATGAGTGGGGGCCTGGTGGAGGCTGCCCCTGGTGGCTGGGGGGGTGGGGGTGGTGGGAGACATGAGTGGGGGCCTGGTGGAGGCTGCCCCTGGTGGCTGGGGGGTGGGGGTGGTGGGAGACATGAGTGGGGGCCTGGTGGAGGCTGCCTCTGGTGGCTGGGGGGTGGGGGTGGTGGGAGACATGAGTGGGGGCCTGGTGGAGGCTGCCCCTGTACTGCGGGGGTGTGGGGGTAATAGGGGACATGAGTGGGGGCCTGGTGGAGGCTGCCCCTGCACTGCGGGGGGTGGGGGTAATAGGGGACATGAGTGGGGGCCTGGTGGAGGCTGCCCCTGCACTGCTGGGGGGTGGGGGTGGTGGGAGACATGGGTGGGGGCCTGGTGGAGGCTGCCCCTGCACTGCGGGGGGGTGGGGGTAATAGGGGACATGAGTGGGGGCCTGGTGGAGGCTGCCCCTGCACTGCGGGGGGGTGGGGGTAATAGGGGACATGAGTGGGGGCCTGGTGGAGGCTGCCCCTGGTAGCTGGGGGGGTGGGGGTGGTGGGAGACATGTGTTGGTGATCAGTAGTGCAAGGTGACATGTGGGTTGGCTGGTGGGCATGGCCATGGTGGATGGGTTGCCTGTGGGACATGAGCAGGGGTGGAGGGTAGTACCCTGTGGTGTGGGCTGCCTGCAGGGGCCGTGGAGGGTGTAGATGGAACACCTGGGGGGACCCACATGGCCAAATCACGTGTAGCATTCCCCGGCACCACCAAAATACACGTACCCTGCAGAAATCGCGTGTGAATCTTCCGCGCACATCGGAATACACGTACCCAGGCCAATCGCGTGTGGAAATTCCTGCGCACCCCCACTTAGCCATGCCAATCGCGTGTGGAACTTCCCGCGCACCCCGTAGTACACGTACCCAGGCCAATCGTGTGTGGAACTACCCGCGCACCCCTGAAATCCACGTACCCTGCCAAATCGCGTGTGAAACTTCGCGCGCACCCCTGAAATCCACGTAACCAGCCAAATCACGTGTTAAACTTCCCACGCACCCCTGAAATGGACGTACCCGGCCAAATCGCGTGTGGAACTTCCCATGCACCCCTGAAATCCATGTACCCAGCCAAATCGCGTGTGAAACTTCCCGCGCACCCCTGGAATCCACGTACCCAGCCAAATCGCGTGTGAAACTTCCCGCGCACCTCGAAATACACGCACACGTTATTTTTCAGTCAGCGGGTGTCCGTGTTTGTGGGTACCCCTTTGCACGTCATTTGTCATGGAGGGCCACAGTATAGGGCATTCATCGTAGCTGTATATAGGTACTATTTGTTGGCGCATCTTTTGGCGCACATTTATTACAGGCGCAGGGACGCTACCGCCTGCTTTCTTGTGGCGGTCGTGTTTGTGCCTGTGCGCTGGTTTGACCGTGCGCTGTTTTGCCCTATTCGATTCCATGAATACGGGTTGTAGGCGAGCGTGTGGGCGTTCCGCGCACTTGCACCCTGTACTTCCCCTGTGACGCCCACATTTTGGCAAGTTGTTCCCCATTCCGAGTGTTACGCCCCATGTTCCACCTACTTTTGTTGTGTGCGCCGCGCTATGTGCGATTTTCGCTGTGGTCTGTGCGATTTTCGCTGTGACCTGGCGCACGCCGTTAGATGGCCTGTACGCCAACGTGCGCTGCGTACTTTTTTAGCGCACATCCGATGGTTTTCTCGCGCACGGCCTTCCATGAATCGATGTGCGCTGCTTTTCGTGCAAATTTCGCACTTGCACTGCGATTTTCGCTATTCCACTGCGAATCGCACGTTTTTGGCCACTTGCGCCGCGCTAATTATTCCATGAATCGGCCTCTTTATTGTCAACAAATAATATACTTTGTACACACTGCACTGAAATAATTATTTCTATTTCTCTTACTGTACATAGTTTTTATGACGAAAGCATGCCCAGGGGCATCATTTTCAGTCCCCACAATCAGAAACAGAAATCACATACCCAAATGAAAATATTTAAATCAAAAACTTGTCTACAAAATTGGATACACTAACAAATACTGTGTATGAACTTGTCCAAAGTGTGAAAAACCACTTGATTAAAAAGGTTTCTTTTCACTGTCCCAATTTCACCTGTACCCCTTGTCCCCAGAAGTCATCCCCCGCCAATTCTGAACATTATACGCAAAGACGATTTGATGAAACCCCAGTCCCTTCCTCCCCTCATGATTATTTCACAGAAATACCCAATTTTCCCATTTATGTTTCCCATTCCGCTAGCCATCCCTTTCTTAAATAATACATTTTTTGTACTGAAAATATTTTCTGTATTGTTGTGAGATATTCCCTTGTTGCTTAAAGGTCCCATTAAAAGTCAGCCAAAACGTTTGCACTCAAAATGGAGGTGCTCCTCACTTTTAATTAGTCTGTGGCCACCATGCATGTCCTATGGACATCCAGCACATCTGTGCTAACATTTCCCTTCCTGAAAGGTGTCTGGGGACAGACATCGGGGCCGTCCAGGGATGTCATCATGTAACCATGCCTGTGCGGCGTAACTGAGTGGACAGTTTAAAAGTGCTTTTCATGCCAATCTTGGGTGTTTCAAGCACAAACTTTACTCTTGCACAGCTTGCAGGCCCATTCTATGTTGATCTGGCAGCTTTTCATGACTTTCCAATGCCTATGTCCGACTCGGTAGTCCCCAAACAGCACATCTGTCCGTGGACTCTTCCTCCATTCGTTTTCCTCACTCTCAATCTGGCTGTCCAGGAAAGACCATCTGAAGTACACCTGCCTTCCATATCTCCGAAACCTGATGCAATGCCACCTCCTATGCCCATCTTTACTACCCAAGCACCACCACCACCTCAACAAACTGGAGTGCCTCAGCAGGGGAACAGGCATGGGGATACAGAGGAGGATCAAGACGAAGAAGAGGATGAAGTGGAGGAAGTCCCTGTCACCAGTACTCAGAGTGAGTCCTGGATGTGGCAATTTTTCACCATTGTTGGAAATGTTTCAAAGGCACATGCACACAAGGTTCGATGCACTCAGGCAATACCTTTCTCAGTTAAGAGCAGGTTGACTTCCTACACGCAATCATCTTCATCTGCTCCTGCCACCACAAAGGATACTTCCTTGGGCAAGAGGATCCCAGCGGTGGCTTTGCCGGTCATACAAAACACTGTTGACCCTTACCTTTCAAGGGTCACAGTGCTATGCATGTAATGTGCAGCTCTGATCTGTACAGGGGAGCAGTATCAAAGTGCTTTCGAGGCTGCAGTCAAGGAGCATGAGAAACACTGCCAGCTACCTGATTAAGGCCTGCCCAACATCTTCCTCTCTCTACCTACCCCTTTGTCCCTGTGGTTGGTGCCCATTCCCTTCCCTATCTTGCCTCTCCTGAGAAAAAAATGCAAAAGAAATACAACATTTAAAAATAAAAAAAAGGTTCCTTTAGGAGACACCTTTCACAGTTAAAAAATAAAAGTGCGAAAAAAAGTTCCAGGACACTGTGTATCCTGCTAAATCCATGGACAGCGTGCCAGTCTGCAGCCATTTACAAATTTTGGGCCTTTGGCAATTGGAAACATTATAATTGTTTTGCGTTCAAAAAGGGTGGCTCTTAAAAGAACCGTTTTGGGTTTTTTTTAGCTTTTATATACATATTTTTTCCATTATTTCTTCTCACTTTCACTAAAACTGCTTCAAAGCATTTTGTATGTTGTCCACAAAAATCTGATTACCCACATCAGTTAGATGGACTCCATCTCGCCGAAAAATGTTGGCCCTACAAATGTAATTTTCTTATTATGGAACGATGTCATGCCAATATCGCAAACAAAAGAACAAACAGCTTTATTGGCGTTGCGCCTCGCTTTTTCCAGTTGCGGAGCAAATAAACTGGAGCACTTCCACATCTGTCTCTGGGCAATTTGAGAAATAATTATTTTGGAATTAGGAAACATTTTCTTCAACTTTCCCAATATATCCCTCGTTGCAAACTGCAATGAGATTCCAGTCACATTCCCCAAACTGTTCCTACCACAATGAATAATAATAATGTCCGGATGCTTCAATTCAGGAAATCCAATATTGTTGTCTATTCCACAGTACTCAGCATACACCTTCACCCAGTGGACAAAAGAATCCCCCAAAATCCAAACACTCTGCCTGCTGAAAGACATTGCCATGGCCATTTTCAATTCTCTCACAACTCCTACTAACAAAACTCCTGCTACCCTCTCTTCCTGTACACCACACCCAGTAAACCTGATTGGCTGACCCTCCCACCCTGACTGTCTGCACACTCTGCACTCCCATTTCCATGCTAGGCAACCTCAAAACACCCAGATGTGGCACATGCCGCTGCTGATTACCACAGTGTCTGAGGACATATAGTCCAATTGACCGGGGTGGGGAGGGAAATTAAACACAATCTAAGCTATTTAATCTGTAGTGGTACCTCTGAAAAAGAACCTTTTTTGTGGGGGGGGTGTAAATAAACACCTTTGAATTTCTTTTTTTTTGCTTTTATGTTTTTTTTTTCCTGACAGGAAAATGTTCAATACATTATAAAGGAAAATTGCATTTCCAACATCTGTGAAGTGAATTCCATCTCCACAAAAAATCAAGCCTGGAGAATTGATATTATCATTCTCAAAAGATGACATTCCTGAAGCATACAAAAAAGCATACACACCTTATTTACAATTTGTCGCGATTGTTGAATTTGAGGACTGTGCATCTCTGATTTATTTACGAAAAAATAATCGGAGCAGCAGGAAACAGTTGCATTAGGCTTTTAAAAAATTCCTTCAATGCAACTTCCAAAGACAACAGAGTCACAAGCCCCAAAGTGTCCCATCCACAATGCACAATCACAATATCTGGATATTTAAAGTTAGCCATATTTTCACAAAATGAAAGCAAACTTGGCCAGTATGAGCCACACATTGCATGCCAGGAAAATTCCCCTTCTGCCGTTCCAATATTTCCAAGGATACCCTAATTATCAGCATATATCTTCAATGACTGAAGAGTCCCCAAGAATCCACACCGTCTGCCTTCTCAAAGACATTGCCATAGCATTTATCACTGCTCTCACAACTCCTGCAAACAAAGCTCCTACTACCCTCTCTGTTCCTTTACACCACACCCAGCAAACCTGATTGGCTACTCCTCACAGTCCCTTTTTTAAGGCAGCCATCCACAAAAGGATGGATGCGGCACATTCCATCCATGAACAGCCGCAGTGTCTGCAGACCCGCTTGCAGAG
The DNA here is from genome assembly GCF_040938575.1 of Ambystoma mexicanum. Classification (NCBI taxonomy): domain Eukaryota; kingdom Metazoa; phylum Chordata; class Amphibia; order Caudata; family Ambystomatidae; genus Ambystoma; species Ambystoma mexicanum. Next base: position 217,025,604 of record NC_090941.1, read on the forward strand.
GGTAGCCCTTCGACCCTTTCCACGTCCATGCTCTTAACACTGCCTCATTGGCTGCTTTCAAACAGTCACACATCCATCCACCAATCACATCCAAAACCTCTACACCTAACCCTATCATCTCTCTTCAACACTGCATATGTACCCTTGAACTCTCACAGTACACATCTCCTCTTAAAAAACACATCTGGATCAAATGTACTGTGCGATGGGCCAACATTTCTATTTCCAGATTCACCAACATCTGCCTCTAGAAAAATATGATACAGGTATGCTTATATTTAAAAAAATAAATCTTGAACGCTTTCACAAATATATATATATATATATATATACAGGGTTCCTGCTACTTACCCTGTTATAAGGTTTGCAATAAGCATATTGTCTTTTTCAACTACTCTAGCAAATTCCATGCAGTGCAGCATTCATTGCCTGCTCACATGAAGCAGCAACCGATTAAAATGCTCTGCATTTCAAAATGTTTCTTTTTACAAGTATTTTCACCAAAGTTAAAAATGCATATGTGCACATACAACAGCACTGTATCACTTTTCCATAAAATAAGGAGGGAACACCGAATAAAGTACACCTGTAAACCATTTTCAAATGCCTCTTAGCGTCTCACAGTTTAATATCTTGCCAGCACATGCATACATCCAACATCCCCCATTCCAATGTATAGGTGCTGCTTACGTTTTTCTTTTGTCCTCTGCATTTTGTCAATTCCAATTCACTTTTCCATTATAAAGATGCAACTACAAGTCCCAGAATGCAAAGTAAAAAACACCACGAAACTTCACAATTTCAAACTGTGACATATGTTCCAAATAAACATATGTCATTTTGTGCTCTTCTAAATACCTCTTGGGAAATCTTTTTAATAAAGTTAAAAAATGCATATCTCAATTTCCCACAGCAGTGTCTCACTTTTGCATAAAACAAAGCAAAAGCAGGAAAAATAAATGTGTACACAATTTGAAATTTGTGCTCACTTTGCGCCAGTTTAATATATTAACAGTACATTTAGAGTTCCTAACATAACCCATTCCAATCTTCAGATGCTTATGCAGTCCTACTTTTTCTCTCTACATTCTGTGACTTGTACTCCAACGTTTATAATGGTAAAAGTGCAACTACAAGTCCCATAATGCAAACAAAACATCTATGACTACATAAACACCTACAGATTATAATGCATCATGTTGCCAAGTATTCATATACTACAAACACATTGCATTCATACACAACTGCCATTTAAACTGTACTACACATATTTTCTGTCAACTTTTCTTCGCTTTTACAAATTGTTACAATGTTCTGCAAATGCACACACACATTTCTTAAATTTCCAGAAAATGCTCCTAAAAGCAACTATTTTTAACCATTCACCAATTTTATTAACCTTTTCCCCACCCATCCTCCTTCAATTACAAATAGAACCCTTCCTTCCTGACAGTACTTCATCATTATCAAATATGCCCACTAACTTTCTTTTATAAATGCAGGAAAGAAACAGATCACTGCAATCAAGAACTGAAAAACAAATACCCTTTGCATCTGACAAAGTAAGTACATTAATTGCCCAGTTATATGTATGTTATTATAGCAACACAGTGCCACTATATATATTACCCCAGACTACTTTTATCAAACCAGCATTTCTTTCACTCTAGCCCATTACATTCTACAATATACACTCATGCTATTTCCATCTACACACCACCATTACAACACCCAGCCTGTTCCTCAAGACTGCACAATCCCCATACAGATTCCATCACACTACCAATGCCTTCCTCACTAACTTAACACCATCACACCTCTGTACACTCGTATTCCCCCAACCTTTCCAACCACACCTAGTATACCACCTCACAATCAAACAGTACTCTATTCATCTCTACAATCACAGCCACGCACCCATGCACCAAACATGTATAAACATTGTACAACTTCCCAATACAACCTTTCTCTTTTCCCAACAAGCACAAAAACATGCCTCCCAAACAGCAACTATGTAGAAAAGAAAGAAAAACTAGTGCAGATAAGACTAAAAGTACACCACATAGTCATCCACCTCTAAAACAGTTTATAGAAAAACTTAAAACAAAAGAGCTAATTGCCTCACTCAATAAAGCTAAATCAACCACGACTAAAAAAGGCAAGGCCCCTCTTCCAAAAACTAAAACTAAAAAATGATGTGCAGAGAAAAGCGCACCTACTAAAGAAACCAATACTCTATCTACCAGTGTTAACAAAGTCACGGTAAAGCGATCCAAAAAAATGATGTTAGAAAGAATGTTCCACCGTAGAGTTCTTAACAATCTTATAAAAAACATCTGAACAGTCACGATCTTCCCTTAAACACTACTGCACAAGACTAATCCTGCCAGCTCTAATCGACAGCGCTTTTATACGAAAGTGAAAATTATTCATATTAATTTTAAACAGAATGTAACCACTAACTAAATGAACCAATAAATTACAACAAATACTTCTAAACATGTGCAGTGTCAATATAAAGACCTTTTCAAACTTCTCTGATGGGGAATGGATGCACACAAGCAGCACAGACCATACTTCAATGAAGAAGCTTATAAACAAGAACAAGAAAAAACTATAGCCATAGACAATAATGGTCGGGGATATGAAATGGTGGATCAAACCATTATGACAAAAGAAACCCTTGTAGAAAGAAAATCCCCAAAAAACTTTCAACCAAATGCTACTTTCACCCAAATAAACAATCCAGTGTACAAATGGACATGCAGCTCAATGTGTTATGTACGCCAACAATCTTTTAAATCTTTACGACAATTCCTCAATCACTATGTTAAACTAAAAGACATGAGTAAAATCAAAACTTTACAAACCATAGACTCCTGTCCAGTGCGCAGCCCCACTGGTCTGTGAGGACATACATTAGCCTGCATTTCAGGAACTGCTTGCAAAAGCACTTTCCACCACATCAAAATGTTAGCCGCACACCATTCTACTATACAGAATCTTGTGCATCGACAGTACAATGCAAAATATCCTGCTCTAAAACTCCAAAATGTAAATAACATTCTCCTACATGGAACAGCCAAAGAAATCATTGAAGTGTAGAAAAGTGTAGAAGCATGTTCTTTTCCTCTACTCTTTAGTACAGGAAAAGGAGGACCATATGACAGGAAAATGTTCAATACATTATAAAGGAAAATTGCATTTCCAACATCTGTGAAGTGAATTCCATCTCCACAAAAAATCAAGCCTGGAGAATTGATATTATCATTCTCAAAAGATGACATTCCTGAAGCATACAAAAAAGCATACACACCTTATTTACAATTTGTCGCGATTGTTGAATTTGAGGACTGTGCATCTCTGATTTATTTACGAAAAAATAATCGGAGCAGCAGGAAACAGTTGCATTAGGCTTTTAAAAAATTCCTTCAATGCAACTTCCAAAGACAACAGAGTCACAAGCCCCAAAGTGTCCCATCCACAATGCACAATCACAATATCTGGATATTTAAAGTTAGCCATATTTTCACAAAATGAAAGCAAACTTGGCCAGTATGAGCCACACATTGCATGCCAGGAAAATTCCCCTTCTGCCGTTCCAATATTTCCAAGGATACCCTAATTATCAGCATATATCTTCAATGACTGAAGAGTCCCCAAGAATCCACACCGTCTGCCTTCTCAAAGACATTGCCATAGCATTTATCACTGCTCTCACAACTCCTGCAAACAAAGCTCCTACTACCCTCTCTGTTCCTGTACACCACACCCAGCAAACCTGATTGGCTACTCCTCACAGTCCCTTTTTTAAGGCAGCCATCCACAAAAGGATGGATGCGGCACATGCCATCCATGAACAGCCGCAGTGTCTGCAGACCCGCTTGCAGAGGGTAGCCCTTCGACCCTTTCCACGTCCATGCTCTTAACACTGCCTCATTGGCTGCTTTCAAACAGTCACACATCCATCCACCAATCACATCCAAAACCTCTACACCTAACCCTATCATCTCTCTTCAACACTGCATATGTACACTTGAACTCTCACAGTACACATCTCCTCTTAAAAAACACATCTGGATCAAATGTACTGTGCGATGGGCCAACATTTCTATTTCCAGATTCACCAACATCTGCCTCTAGAAAAATATGATACAGGTATGCTTATATTTAAAAAAATAAATCTTGAACGCTTTCACAAATATATATATATATATATATACAGGGTTCCTGCTACTTACCCTGTTATAAGGTTTGCAATAAGCATATTGTCTTTTTCAACTACTCTAGCAAATTCCATGCAGTGCAGCATTCATTGCCTGCTCACATGAAGCAGCAACCGATTAAAATGCTCTGCATTTCAAAATGTTTCTTTTTACAAGTATTTTCACCAAAGTTAAAAATGCATATGTGCACATACAACAGCACTGTATCACTTTTCCATAAAATAAGGAGGGAACACCGAATAAAGTACACCTGTAAACCATTTTCAAATGCCTCTTAGCGTCTCACAGTTTAATATCTTGCCAGCACATGCATACATCCAACATCCCCCATTCCAATGTATAGGTGCTGCTTACGTTTTTCTTTTGTCCTCTGCATTTTGTCAATTCCAATTCACTTTTCCATTATAAAGATGCAACTACAAGTCCCAGAATGCAAAGTAAAAAACACCACGAAACTTCACAATTTCAAACTGTGACATATGTTCCAAATAAACATATGTCATTTTGTGCTCTTCTAAATACCTCTTGGGAAATCTTTTTAATAAAGTTAAAAAATGCATATCTCAATTTCCCACAGCAGTGTCTCACTTTTGCATAAAACAAAGCAAAAGCAGGAAAAATAAATGTGTACACAATTTGAAATTTGTGCTCACTTTGCGCCAGTTTAATATATTAACAGTACATTTAGAGTTCCTAACATAACCCATTCCAATCTTCAGATGCTTATGCAGTCCTACTTTTTCTCTCTACATTCTGTGACTTGTACTCCAACGTTTATAATGGTAAAAGTGCAACTACAAGTCCCATAATGCAAACAAAACATCTATGACTACATAAACACCTACAGATTATAATGCATCATGTTGCCAAGTATTCATATACTACAAACACATTGCATTCATACACAACTGCCATTTAAACTGTACTACACATATTTTCTGTCAACTTTTCTTCGCTTTTACAAATTGTTACAATGTTCTGCAAATGCACACACACATTTCTTAAATTTCCAGAAAATGCTCCTAAAAGCAACTATTTTTAACCATTCACCAATTTTATTAACCTTTTCCCCACCCATCCTCCTTCAATTACAAATAGAACCCTTCCTTCCTGACAGTACTTCATCATTATCAAATATGCCCACTAACTTTCTTTTATAAATGCAGGAAAGAAACAGATCACTGCAATCAAGAACTGAAAAACAAATACCCTTTGCATCTGACAAAGTAAGTACATTAATTGCCCAGTTATATGTATGTTATTATAGCAACACAGTGCCACTATATATATTACCCCAGACTACTTTTATCAAACCAGCATTTCTTTCACTCTAGCCCATTACATTCTACAATATACACTCATGCTATTTCCATCTACACACCACCATTACAACACCCAGCCTGTTCCTCAAGACTGCACAATCCCCATACAGATTCCATCACACTACCAATGCCTTCCTCACTAACTTAACACCATCACACCTCTGTACACTCGTATTCCCCCAACCTTTCCAACCACACCTAGTATACCACCTCACAATCAAACAGTACTCTATTCATCTCTACAATCACAGCCACGCACCCATGCACCAAACATGTATAAACATTGTACAACTTCCCAATACAACCTTTCTCTTTTCCCAACAAGCACAAAAACATGCCTCCCAAACAGCAACTATGTAGAAAAGAAAGAAAAACTAGTGCAGATAAGACTAAAAGTACACCACATAGTCATCCACCTCTAAAACAGTTTATAGAAAAACTTAAAACAAAAGAGCTAATTGCCTCACTCAATAAAGCTAAATCAACCACGACTAAAAAAGGCAAGGCCCCTCTTCCAAAAACTAAAACTAAAAAATGATGTGCAGAGAAAAGCGCACCTACTAAAGAAACCAATACTCTATCTACCAGTGTTAACAAAGTCACGGTAAAGCGATCCAAAAAAATGATGTTAGAAAGAATGTTCCACCGTAGAGTTCTTAACAATCTTATAAAAAACATCTGAACAGTCACGATCTTCCCTTAAACACTACTGCACAAGACTAATCCTGCCAGCTCTAATCGACAGCGCTTTTATACGAAAGTGAAAATTATTCATATTAATTTTAAACAGAATGTAACCACTAACTAAATGAACCAATAAATTACAACAAATACTTCTAAACATGTGCAGTGTCAATATAAAGACCTTTTCAAACTTCTCTGATGGGGAATGGATGCACACAAGCAGCACAGACCATACTTCAATGAAGAAGCTTATAAACAAGAACAAGAAAAAACTATAGCCATAGACAATAATGGTCGGGGATATGAAATGGTGGATCAAACCATTATGACAAAAGAAACCCTTGTAGAAAGAAAATCCCCAAAAAACTTTCAACCAAATGCTACTTTCACCCAAATAAACAATCCAGTGTACAAATGGACATGCAGCTCAATGTGTTATGTACGCCAACAATCTTTTAAATCTTTACGACAATTCCTCAATCACTATGTTAAACTAAAAGACATGAGTAAAATCAAAACTTTACAAACCATAGACTCCTGTCCAGTGCGCAGCCCCACTGGTCTGTGAGGACATACATTAGCCTGCATTTCAGGAACTGCTTGCAAAAGCACTTTCCACCACATCAAAATGTTAGCCGCACACCATTCTACTATACAGAATCTTGTGCATCGACAGTACAATGCAAAATGTCCTGCTCTAAAACTCCAAAATGTAAATAACATTCTCCTACATGGAACAGCCAAAGAAATCATTGAAGTGTAGAAAAGTGTAGAAGCATGTTCTTTTCCTCTACTCTTTAGTACAGGAAAAGGAGGACCATATGATGAAAGGTCCACAACAGTTAGTGCATCAGCATATCACTCTTTACGTATGTATTCTGAAGACCCCAGATTGAGGCAAAATGTTGAATACATTTTCAATCTCCTCTTCGAAGGTGAATAACAACTCTATGTTATGGAGTTAGACACACATTAAAAACAGGCTCTAACTTTTTAAACATATCCTCCAGCCAACTACTTAAAAAAATAAAAGACAAAGACAAAGTTGTGCAGTCAAGTATCACAAATCTCTTGCAAACATGCGTGGTAAAAAAAATACTGGTTCCGGCGTCAGCTGATGTACGTTGTATGCTAAGGAACTGTAAGGATATTTGGCGTGTTACAGCACAGAGTACAGCACTACTGCACAGGTAGCAATTTTTTTTATGCAGCACCACCACATGGGTGTGGTGCATTGCTATATGTGTTACCAGATTAACATGGACATATAAGTAAATACAGGCTATTCAGTCAAAAACAATTTTAACATATAAGATGCAAATCTATTTTTACAGTTAAAAGCACACGTGCACATTCAAAAATGCACACTATTTTTCACCTGAAATGCCTATGGTGCAAGAGACACATTTGAAAATTAATAACTAACATTATTAATAACTAAACTGACTAATAAAACTGCATTTAACATAACCCACTAATAAAAATGTGTCTCCACTGCAGAAATAGGCCTACTCTGCTGCTCTGTCCACATAACTACAGGAAGCCAAGGACCCGAAGGTACAGGAAATCAGTTGGTTACAAATGGTTACTGTAAAAAGGAGCCATTGTGTAGAGAGGGAGGAGATGGCATGATTAATTTCTGATTGGAGCAGCGTCATAGCAAGTATCATGCTAGAGGCAGTGATGAGAGTTTGAAGAGAGGGGGAGGACAGTCGGGATTTGGAGAGCTGGGAGAAGGACCTGTTTTCCTGGCTGGAGCATTCCTGCTGCAAAAGCTGAGAGTTCCAGGCAATAACCCCGGTTTGAGAACGAAAGACGCTTGTTTTCAACGGGGTTAATCTTCAAGGGAGCCACATTCAGAAAGAGAACAGCTGAAGAAAACTCAGGCTGAACAGATAAGGTAATTACAGAAGTGTGGGGGCTGAGTGTGTACGAGAATATTCAGTCAGTGTAGGAAAGGAGATTCCTGTGCTTTAATCACATGTTAATGTTGCAAATTGAGTTCTTGTCTCCGCCACTCTCTTTTCAGTGTATCACAGACAATGCTGTTACTGTGCTATTTTATTTATTTCTGTAAAGAGTGAGATCGTGTTTAAATGCAACTTTTATAATACACAAAAATATTTGAAAGCAGACGGGTGGTGTGTTTTATATTTACCAAAGCAGTGCTGATGATGTGGGGAGATGTTTAGACAGTGCAATTGTCATTTTCAAGGTAGCTAAACATCAAATTTGGTTGCAGCCGTGTGCACAATGTAATTCAGTATGAGCAGTTATAACTAACTGTGTTCGTTGTAGTTTGTCGGAGGTCTATGAGTCGGCAAAAAGGGAGGCCCAGGACATAGTTCACTACCGTATATAAGATAGTGAAAATACCACATGATAGCTCGCTGCCGTAGATAAGACAGAGAGAAATTGCCCATGGTGGAACACTAAAAATGAAAATGTGGTGTTCCAGAAATGCAAGCCTGAGGTCTCTCTAGTGATTACATGAAAAATCTAAGCAAAAATAAGGGATTCTGGTTATTGGGGCCACAAATAAAACAAGGGAATTATGCTCACCAAAATACCAACCACGCATACCAACCATGCATACCAAATACGCATGTCTGGGTGCTGAAACAATGCATGTCCACTGTATTATTGTTGTACATGGCCCAATCTGAATACAAGGAGTGATTGTTGCTAAGTTATTTTTCGGCGGTAAGAAAATACCGTCAGGCCCCAAATCTCCACAAAATACCCTACAGAACCTAGGCCCACCCCCATCGTTTGCCACTTTAAGGTGGGCAGAGTACACATGGGATGACTTACACAACTTCTTATGCACTGCAAACCAAAATAAAGATGGAATGGACATAACAACCCCAGGAGAACTCTGTTCTCTTGGCCCTGTAAATGTATCAAGATACTTTCACCATCGCTTCATAGTCATTCTGAATTTTATCTGCAATAAAAGTACCCCTCTGCTCGGAAAAGTGCAACACTTGTTTGGAGAAAAGAATATCAATGCAGAGGAGCACCACACATCCACATGCTTTTGTGGATAAAAGATGCAAAAAAAATTGGCAATGATTCTGATGACACTGTTTTACAATATATTGAAAAATACATTACCTGCGACATCCCTTCAGAAACCACACAAAGTGACCTACATACACAAGTGTTATGCTTACAAAAACCTGAATGTGTCCAATACTGCTGATGTAGATATAAAAACAAAGGGAAATACTATACCAAATGTCGCTTTGGCACCCTTAGACTAGTCTTCAAAAAAGGATAAGTAAGTAGCTTGATGTCTTCTGTTAGACACAACGTAAAATGCAAATCCCCTAAAAATACCTACAATATTAGAAGAGAGAAAGCATCCAAGTGCATCAATGATCACAATGCAATCATCCCCCTCTTGTTGAATGCAAAAATAGACATACAGTACATTGCAGACAAGTCCACTGCAGTTGCAAGATATGTCACAGCCTATATCACCAAAGCTGAGAAAACAGAGCTAAAGGACTTCTGGGATGACATATAATCTGACAAAACACTATCACAGAAATTGTACAGCTTTGGTATATAAATGATCTCCCATAGAGAAAGCGGGTCCTACGAAGCTGCAGACTGTTTAACTGGTACAGCCTTATATGGCAAATCTGAGCACATTGTCTGGCTAAACCATGGACCAGCCTCATCCTGAAAAAGAGTATTAAAATCCTATCAAAAGATAGAAAACATAGCCACAAATGATCCCAACAGCCAGGACATTTATAAAAAATGATTTACTTGACACATACTACCCAAACAGGAGTACTACTTTGGAAAACGTGTGTCTCCACAACATTGCCCAAAACTACACCTGCAAAAACAATGTCACACCAAATAAGACAACTGGCAAATATTCAGTTTCAACTTGTGAAGGAAGCCTAGTAAAGCTAACTAAACCAAGTCTAATTAATCATATTAAATTATCATGTACAACTCCACAACATAGAGAACTGTTTTACATGGCGCTATTCCAACCTTTTAAACCTTGGAGAAAAGAAAAATAATTATTAGGTGACAATGGCCCTCATTCTGAGGTTGGTGCTAGTCATGGAGCTATTAGCACCATGACTAGCACCATTACCGGTACCGTGTCCACCCTCGTTCAATGGGGACTTACCGGTCTAGTCTGACCTTTGCGGGACCGGTAAATCCCCATTGAAAATGTCAATCCCCATTCCCATTTGAGCCCCCATAGGGCTCAATGGGAATGGGGAGAGTGCTAATAACGGTACAGTAAATTATGGTACCGTTATTAGCTCTGAAGTGCCTTCACGGATCCCGTCCATAATGCCTGGTAAAAGCAGGAATTAAGGACGGGCCGCAAAGGGACCTCGTGGTAGGGCGCAAAGGGTTTACCGGCACCAATGTCCTTAACGGTGCCCGATATCCCTTTGTGCCCTACTCGGAATGACCCCAATTACTCGTTTGAAGCTGCATTTAAAGCAAATGAAAGCAGTATAACAAAGGACAATTTAAAACAATGTAAATAAATGTTGGACAATGAACGCCGACAAGAGGAAGAAATTGAATCTCAGCTACACAAAGACATTCCTGAGGGCAGTAAACCTTCCCTTACAGGAAGCCTAGAACCACTTGGAGAACCACTCAGAATAAATGAAGCAGAAATAGCCATGGCTGGGGTAAAAAAGACCATGGGGGTCATTCCGAGGTTGGTGCTAAGGGAACAATGATGCCGGTAAAGGAATACTGGCATTGTTTACCACTACGGGCTATTCTGACTAGCCCGACCGCTATTAGCGGCATCGTAAAGTACGGTGCCGTAAATAGCAGTCTGGGCGCGGGCACACGACCCACCATGCCGGCAATAGCGGCATGCCGTAAACTGAAGTAGATCACATGCAAATAACGGCCTCATGAAAGTGGGAAAAGTGGTTACCGGCATACCGTAAATACTGGCTTCGCCGACCTACCGTAAAATGCCTTAAGCAGTGTTCCCAACTGCCACAGGTGCACACAATCAGCACAGGTGGAGGCAATGGGTTCTGGCCCAGTACAAAAGGAGCACACCCGCACACCACACCCCCTCCCACACCAAGATGATTCCAATAGTAGTAGCATCACTAGAGCTGGAGGACATGCTTGCATTGCCACAACAGCCGGCACCACAGAGGAGACGCAGGAGGAGAAGCAGGGTGAGACAGGGCAGCATGCCCCACCAGTGCAGCCACCGTTACCACACCGGCAGCCCCAATCCCTCGCATCAGAGCCAGTCCTTTCAATGTAACCCCTGGGCAGATCCACACCCTGTACCGTCTGGACTGGGACACCATCGCCACCATAGTGGACCTGATACACAACGACATAGTGAGCCTCATCGAAATACGCACCGCCACCCCCCCTCTACTGAAGGTAGCGTCTGTGCTCCACTTCCTTGCCACAGGTACCTACCAGCACACATTGGGGCACATACATGGAATATCACAACCCCTATTTTCTCGCATTCTGAACCAAATGCTGGATGCCCTCCTCAAGCACACAAGGGACTATTTTCTCACATTCTGGACCAAGTGCTGGATGCCCTCCTCAAGCACACAAGGGACTACATATCTCTACCACGGACTCCCCAGGAGATATCTGATACAAAAGTTGCCTTCCATGCACTGGCAGGCATGCCAAATTGTGTAGGTGCCCTCGACTGCACCCTCATGGAGTTGGTGGTCCCGCATGCCATGGAGGTGGTGTACCACAAGCGATACCACTCCATCAATGTACAGATGGTATGCAACGCCAGCAAGTTCATCACACGTTGTTGTGCCCGATACCCCAGATCAACTCATGACTCTATGGTCCTGCAGAACTCCACGCTACCACGCTTCATGGAGAGACATGCTGGATGACGTTCCTGGCTGCTTGGTAAGTTGCAGGACTGGCACATGGCATTGAAATGGGTGGAGAGATGCACACACCCCCATGCTGTCAATGTTGATGTGACTGCACGATGTGCACATCACCGAACACTGTGCCCCAAATCATCACAAGCGGTACATGACACCCAAATCCCATATGAATGAAGTAAGGTCGACACCTATCACTACATGACTAACAAGAAACCACCCCACATCCCACAACATGTGCACCACACATCAGCGGCCGTCACCCTCCGTAACGCCATCCAGCACCTTGCTGTGCATATGCACTATGTTGCTTTCTCCAGCATATCACCACACAGGACAAGCATCCCTGTGAGTGCATCAAACTGAACCAACTAGGGAATCCACTGTCTGTCATAGGGCCGGCACACCCACAGGAGTGCTGCATGTCACCATGGGAATGATCAGCGCTGATTGCCCAATATTGCACAGACTACTGCCCACACTCCCTCTAAGTAAATCTCACGGAACACAACACATTACAATTCTGACACGAACACAGCTGCAAGCGTACACGATGCATGTGCAACAAGACGTCAGTGCACACCATGTATCATCGGGAAGATAGTTATATAAGTGGGTTCTCCCAATTTTTTTGTTCTTGGGGGGTCAGATCTGTAAACAGGGAGTTATAAACAGAAAGGAAAACAAACCAGACTGACTACCCCTCTCTCATAGGCCTGTCGAAGACACAGGTGCAGATGTTAAGAAACTGTTTAATAAGTCAACAGTAACAGATATCTTACGGGACCTAATTATTCAGCTAAGACCGGTAGTTGCAAATGTATAAATCACTTTAATAATTGCTTAAAAAACCACATCTTAAAAAAACATTAATAGGCTTTTTCATACACCACTCATACCTTTCATTCCAATTCATACGTTTTGTGAACTAAGGGTTCAACAGTTTACATTTTCTTTCAGCATATTTGATATTTACAGTATGCATGACATCGGAAAACAACATTAGATTTTCCTATAGGTCGACATATATTTCGGCCCTTCTTGAAAGTACCATCGTTGTCTACGGTGGTCATACCAGTAGTTATTGGGCCATCTTCAGGACAGTAGTTATTATATTGAAGCTTAGTTTCATCACCCTTTTCTCATACGAAAAGCCACATCTATGGTCGACGTATATTATTGTAGACCAAGGAGCTATAAATACTGGATATCTTCTGTATTTCACAGTATCTGGAACCAGAGGGCACCTCAGTGTAGGTGAATCTTCAGAATCTGTTTTTGAACTACTGCGTAGTCAGCTGTCATCAAAGAAGGCTGCTTTCATCAGACTCATCCGGTGTAGCGCCTGTTGTAGAATCTCAATACACGGAACCGTGAAGAGATGGCGTGCTGTTTGCCGGTCACTCAGTAGCTCCTTGGTCTACAATAATATACGTCGACCATAGATGTGGCTTTTCGTATGAGAAAAGGGTGATGGAACTAAGCTTCAATATAATAACTACTGTCCTGAAGATGGCCCAATAACTACTGGTTTGACCACCGTAGACAACGATGATACTTTCAAGAAGGGCCGAAACATATGTCGACCTATAGGAAAATCTAATGTTGTTTTCCGATGTCATGCATACTGTAAATATCAAATATGCTGAAAGAAAATGTAAACTGTTGAACCCTTAGTTCACAAAACTTATGAATTGGAATGAAAGGTATGAGTGGTGTATGAAAAAGCCTATTAATGTTTTTTAAGATGTGGTTTTTTAAGCAATTATTAAAGTGATTTATACATTTGCAACTACCGGTCTTAGCTGAATAATTGGATCCCTTAAGATATCTGTAACTGTTGACTAATTAAATAGTTTCTTAACATCTGCACCTGTGTCTTCGACAGGCCTATGAGAGAGGGGTAGTCAGTCTGGTTTGTTTTCCTTTCATCTTGAAGATGCAACCCACACCATTAGTCCATGCCACAGGAAACATTGAGGGGCTGGAGATGGTGTAAATACATCCATGAACATGTGCATGTGGACAACTATAAACTGCAGGCATGTGTGACTAGTACAGCTGGCCATCATGAATTGACCAACATTTACCTTTTATTGCCTCTCATGCAGGTGATAGTGGCGATCCATTGAAGCCGTGGCTCCTCACCCCTGTCCGAAACCCACAGAACAGGCACGAGGAGGACTACAATCATTCCCATACCCATACCCGCGTGGGTTTCGAGCAGACCTTTGGCGTGTTGAAGGCACAATTTCACTGCCTCAGCTGGTCTGGTGGGGCACTCCTCTACATGCATGAGAAGGTAGCCAAGATTATCATGGCATGTGTCATGCTGCACAATATGTGCATCCGCTGGAACATGCCCTGCCCTCTGACATTGAACTGCTACCACCTGGTGATGATGAAGGGGCAGAAGAAGATGTGGATGGACATCATTGCGGTGCCGATGCACAGGAGGCACGTGCTGTGCGCAAGTCAGTGATTGCACAATATTTCTGACTCACATGGCAGCAGAGGGTGACGTAATGTTTGGACAAAGGGCACTGGGTGCGGGGGTACATGTACACTATGCACTGTAAATGAATACATGACACATGCACAATGAAGAATGTCCACTCAGGTCTTGTTTTCTACACAACGGGTGTATTAAATATAACAATGTAAATGTAAGTGCAAAAACCCTCCACTACCCTCACCCCTCCCCCTCCCCCCACAACACCCCCACACACCCTCACCCTCCTCCCCATCGGCCACAACTCCCCACACACCCTCACCCACTCCCCCTTCCCCCACAACTCCCCCACACACCCTCCCCCCAACCCCTCCCCCATAGCTCCCCCACACACCCTCACCCCTCCCCCTCCCCCCACAACTCCCCCACACAAGTCCCATTGAGTCTCCAAAGCCAACATGAGGCTGCCCTGACAATTAATTGGCACTCCCTGGTCCAGGGGGTGGCATGTCTTGCCGGCGCAGGGTACGTACCGACCTGCGGAGCATTCTGGTCCTACCGGGGTCAAAGATGGTTTTTTGTGCAAAAAATATTTTTGAGAATTTCAGGGTTCTAGGAAGCGGATTAAGGTCTTTTTCAGGCTGCCGATATTTTTGGGACATTTGGTTCTCTCAGACATATTTTTTGGGCCACCAACATTTTCTGGTCTTTAGGGGGTCTAGGACGCATGGAAACACCTTTTTTCGGGGTTCCAAAGACTTCTAGATTTTTGGAGGCCCAAGATGCATTTTAAGCCTTTTTTGGGCTACCAAAATGTTCTGGTCCTTCGTCTAGGATGCCTTTTTTGATCCAAATATATTTTTGGGAATTTCAGGCTTCTGGGATGTGGATTCAGGTCTTTTTCTGGCTGCCGATGTTTTTGGGACATTTGGAGCACTGTGACACATCTTTCGGGCCGCCAACATTTTCTGCACTTTAGGGGGTCTAGGATGCTTGGAAATGCCTTTTTCAAGGCTCCAAAGTTTTGTAGATTTTTTGAGGCCTGAGTGGCATTTTCTGGGCTTTTTTGAGCTGCCAAACATTCTGGTCCTACCGGGGTATAAAATGGCTTTTTTGAGCCTACAATATTTTTGGGAATTTCAGGGTTCTAGGAGGGTCTTTTCAGGCTGCCAATGTTTTTGGGACATTTGGAGCTCTGTGACATATCTTTTGGGCCGCCAACATTTTCTGGTCTTTAGGGTGTCTTGGATGCCTGGAAACGCCTTTTTTCGGGGATCCAAAGTTTTGTAGATTTTTCGAGGCCTGAGTGGCATTTTTAATGCTTTTTTGGGCTGCCAAACATTCTGGTCCTACCGGGGTCTAAAATGGCTTTTTTTTGGGTGACAATATTTTTGGGAATTTCAGGGTTCTAGGATGCGGATTATGGTCTTTTCAGGCTGCCAATGTTTTTGGGACATTTGGAGCTCTGTGACACATCTTTTGGGCCGCCAACATTTTCTGGACTTTAGGGGGTCTAGGATGCCTGAAAACGCCTTTTTCGGGGCTGCAAAGTTTTGTAGATTTTTGAAGGCCTAACATGTATTTTAAGCCTTTTCAGGAATTTCAGGGTTCTAGGATTCCATTTAAGGCCTTTTTCAGGCTGGTGATACTTATGGGACATTGCAAGTTTCTGACATATTTATTTGACCACCAACATTTTCTGCACTTTAGGAGGACTTGGATGCCTGAAAACCCCTTTTTTGGGGACCAAAGTTTTGTAGATTTTTAGAGGCTTAAGATGCATGTTAAGCCTTTTTTTGGGGGACAACATTTTCTGGTCCTACCGGGGACTAGGATGCCTTTTTTGAGCTGAAAATATTTTTGGGAATTTCAGGGTTCTACGATGCGGATTAGGGTCTTTTCAGGCTGCCAATGTTTTGGGGACATTTGGAGCTCTGTGACACATCTTACGGGCCACCAACATTTTCTGCACTTTAGGGGGTCTAGGATGCCTGGAAACGCCTTTTTCAAGGCTGCAAAGTTTTGTAGATTTTTGGAGGCCTGAGTGGCATTTTTAGGGCTTTTTTGGGCTGCCAAACATTCTGGTCCTACCGGGGTATAAAATGGCTTTTTTGAGCCTACAATATTTTTGGGAATTTCAGGGTTCTAGGATGCGGATTAGGGTCTTTTCAGGCTGCCAATGTTTTTGGGACATTTGGAGCTCTGTGACATATCTTTTGGGCCGCCAACATTTTCTGGTCTTTAGGGTGTCTAGGATGCCTGGAAACGCCTTTTTCGGGGCTCCAATGTTTTATAGATTTTTCGAGGCATGAGTGGCATTTTTAGGGCTTTTTTGGGCTGCCAAACATTTTGGTCCTACCGGGGTCTAAGATGGCTTTATTGGGCCGACAATGTTTTTGGGAATTTCAGGGTTCTAGGATGCAGATTAGGGTCTTTTCAGGCTGCCAATGTTTTTGGGACATTTGGAGCTCTGTGACACGTGTTTTGGGCCGCCAACATTTTCTGGACTTTAGGGGTTCTAGGATGCCTGAAAATGCTTTTTTCGGGGCTCCAAAATTTTGTAGATTTTTGGAGGCCTGAGGGGCATTTTTAAGGATTTTTTGGGCTGCCAAACATTCTGGTCCTACCGGGGTCTAAAATGGTTTTTTTGCGCCGAAAATATTTTTGGGAATTTCAGGGTTCTAGGAAAGGGATTAAGGTCTTTTTCAGGCTGCCAATGATTTTGGAACATTTGGAGCTCTCTGACACATTTCTTGGGCCACTGACATTTTCTGCACTTTAGGGGGTCTAGAATGCCTGGAAACCCCTTTTTCTGTGCTCCAAAGTTTGGTAGATTTTTGGAGGCCTAAAATGCATTTTAAACCTTTTTTTGGCCACCAACATTTCCTGGCATTTAGGGGTTCTAGGATGCATCGAAACTCCTTTTTCAGGGCTCCAAAGATTTCTAGATTTTTGGAGGCCTAAGATGCATTTTTAAGCCTTTTTTGGGATGCCAAACATTCTGGTCCTACCAGGGACTAAGATGCCTTTTTTGGGCCAAAAATATTTTTGGGATTTTTAGGTTTCTAGGATTCGGATTAAGGTCCTTTTCATGCTGCTGGTGTTTTTGGGACATTTGAAGCTCTGTGACACATTTTTCGGGATGCCAACATTTTCTGGACTTTAGGGTGTCTAGGATGCCTGGAAACGCCTTTTTTTCGGGGCTCCAAAATTTTGTAGATTTTTGGAGGCCTGAGTGGCATTTTTAGGGCTTTTTTGATGTGCCAAACATTCTGGTCCTACCGGGGTCTAAGATGGCTTTTTTGGGCGAACAATATTTTGGGGAATTTCAGGGTTCTAGGATGCGGGTTAGGGTCTTTTCAGGCTGCCTATGTTTTTGGGACATTTGGAGCTCTGTGACACATATTTCGGGCCGCCAACATTTTCTGGACTTTAGGGGGTCTAGGATGCATCAAAACCCCTTTTTCGGGGTTCCAAAGATTTCTAGATTTTTGGAGGTCCAAGATGCATTTTAAGCCTTTTTTGGGCTACCAAAATGTTCTGGTCCTACCTGGGTCCAGGACGCCTTTTTTGATCCGAAAATATTTTTGGGAATTTCAGGCTTCTAGGATGTGGATTCTGGTCTTTGTCAGGCTGCCGATGTTTTTGGAACATTTGGAGTTCTCTGACACATTTTGTGGGCCACCGACATTTTCTGCACTTTAGGGGGTCTAGAGTGCCTGAAACCCACTTTTTCGGGGCTCCGAAGTTTGGTAGATTTTTGGAGGCCTAAGTGCATTTTAAACCTTTTTTTGGTCGCCAACATTTTCCTGACTTTAGGGGTTCTAGGATGCCTGGAAGCGCCTTTTTCCGGGGCTCCAAAATTTTGTAGATTTTTTGGAGGCCTAAGTGGCATTTTTAAGAATTTTTTGCGCTGCCAAACATTCTGGTCCTACCGGGGTCTAAGGTGGGTTTTTTTTGCGCCAAAAATTTTTTGGGAAGTTTCAGGGTTCTAGGAAGAAGATTAAGGTCTTTTTCAGGCTGCCAATGTTTTTGGGACATTTGGTTCTCTCAGACACATTTTTTGGGCCACCAAAATTTTCTGGACTTTAGGGGGTCTAGGATGCATGGAAACCCCTTTTTCGGGGTTCCGAAGATTTCTAGATTTTTAGAGGCCCAAGATGCATTTTAAGCCTTCTTTGGGCTACCAAAATGTGCTGGTCCTACCGCGGTCTAGGACGCCTTTTTTGATATGAAAATATTTTTGGCAATTTCAGGCTTCTAGGATGTGGATTCAGGTCTTTTTCAGGCTGCCAGTGTTTTTGGAACATTTGGAGCTCTCTGACATATTTTTTGGGCAACAAACATTTTCTGCACTTTAGGGGGTCTAGAATGGCTGTAAACCCCTTTTTTGGGGCTCCAACGTTTGGTAGATTGGTAAGGGGTGATGTTAACCCCAGACTGTTTTTTTTAGAACCCACCCTGAGGAAGGATACAGTCCGAAAGTCATCAGCAAGCGTCTCTGCTATGAAAACCACAATAAAAAAACCTTGAGAATTAACAAGTAAAGTGATTTAAATTCAAGTGGACATTTTGTGTCAATCTGTCCATGATTGACTATATTGGAAATATTATAACATATATATATGAAAACATTTGAAGTAGCATTGACTACAAAAACAGGCGTCTCCAATCTCAGTGGATATTCCACTGAGCACTCTTTGCCATTATATGCGTCCCATATTACTTTAATCCTTTTCCAAATAAGGCTTGTTCCATCTTGTGTTCGTTTTACTCCATGCCCCCTATTTTATATCACCCAAAATAAAAGTAATACTCTAGCACATCCCCAAACATATAGAGAAAAATGATGGCAACAAAATACAACCGGCAATCATAAATATATGCTCTAGTAGCACTAACATTTCCCCTCTTGCTATCTATATTTGTAGTGTTGTAGGTGAGGGCCTTCCTTTCCGCCATACTTGAACCTGAAGGGGCGATATAAATTCGTTAAGCACACACACATAAACAATAAACCATAATTTCTCTCCTCATCGTGCAATTTAGTTAATAAAAGTTCATTGAGGACCAGTAGTATTAGAAATGAAAAAAGCTAGAGAGAGAGAAAGAGAAAGAGAAAGAGAGAGAGAAAATAAAGGGGTTTTACATTTATTTATACACATTTTTTTCCACCTCCATATACATTTAATAATACTGTATACAGTATTTAAATTCTCATTTACGTTTCCAGTTTTCACCCTTAGTTACTCAATGGTTTCTCTGTAATTTTTACTTATGGCACTGCAGTTTCTCATTCTTGTGGCTGTTCCCCATTGGGTGCTGTGCTATTGTGTGCTTTTCTTACATCAGAGAGGTGTATCCAGTATTTCAGACCCTTAACCTTCACAGCAGAAGGTGTGCAATACACTACTTCATAAGGGCTGTGAAATCTTGGAGAATTCCATATCCGCACAAAACTACGCACGTACACCCTCTCTCCTGGCATTAACTGTGACATTGGACAGTCTGCTGCTGGGGTGTTTGTCTCTGTTTCACCGTCCCATGTGAATGGGGGCGCTATCTCTTTAGCTATACTTCGCACAGCTCTTGTCAGTTGTGTAAGGTATTCCTTAAACTCGTCCCACAGCACTGTGGCAGCTCTATGAGCGTCTGATGCCCATCTCACTGGAGATAGTGGCGTTTGAATGCATCTCCCCGTGACTATCCCATACGGGGACAAATTATGGTCCTTACTAGGCTGCGTTCTAAGTTGGAACAGTGCTAGGGGCAGGCAATACACCCAATTCTATTTTAGGGTGTGACACAATTTGGAGAGTCTGCTTTTAAGGAGACAGTTAATCTTCTTGACCACAGCGTTTGCCTGTGGGCAGTAAATCAAACATAGTTTGTGCTTTACACCTAGCAATGATGTTACTTCTTTGAAAAGGTCATTTACAAAATGAGTTCCATCATCTGACCGTATGATGTCACAAATTCCCCACCTGGGTTATATCTCCCTTACTAGGAATTTTGCTGCACATTTTGTGTATGGGTGTGCACAAGGTCCTGCTTCCACCCAGCGTGAGAAGGGACACACCACCACAAAGAGATACCTTGCTCCATTACATCTTTTGCCCATGTCTGCATAATCTATGTGTAACTCTCGGAATGGTCCAACTGGCCGAGGCAGTGTCCCCCTTAGTGTTCTAAGGGTCATCCCAGAGCTGTATGTCTGACATGTTATGCATTCTATTATTAGTTTTGCAAGGTGTTCTTGGAGGTTTGGAACAAATCATTCCTCCTGGATGTCTGCTGCTATGTGCTGCTTGGTAACCTGTGCAGGGAAATGAAGCTGTTGGAATGCTACGTGCAATAATTCTACTGGCATTACCACTTTTCCCATCATTTCTTGACGCCAGAGGAGGTCTGTGGCCGGTTGCTTGTACCATCTTTTTAGCCATATTTCCTGTTCTTCTATTAGGGCACACCTCTGCAATTCTATTATTTGCGCAATTGGCATGGAGTTTTATCCTTCTTCTTTATCGTCCTGTGTGTTCTTTTTTACTACACATTGTACTGCTTGGGGTGTGTTGAAGTACCCTGCTTCTTTTGCAGGGGCATCCGCCGCTGCGTTCCCGAGCGAGATGACATCAGTGTTATTGGTGTGAGCCTGGCATTTCACCAAAGCAATCACTGACGGCTCAGCCAATGCTTCGATGAGATCATTCAACTACTGTGCGTGTCGTACTGTGGATCCGTCTGCTCTTCTGAATCCTCTTCTTAGCCATTGCCAAGTCAGAGTATATTGTTACTGCGCATCCCTTGGCTGTGTGTAATGCTTCAATTAGTGCTATTAACTCTGCCGCTTGTGCAGAGTAATGGGAAGGGAGACGTTTTTGCACTATCACCTCATATTCATCTCCTTCTACTCACACTACTGCTGCCCTAAATGTTTTTCCCCTTTTCCTGGATCAATGGACACTGATCCATCCATGAAGTATACCTCACCTCCTTCTAGGGCATTTTCACTGACTTTGGGAATATCGTCACCTTCCCCCTCATAGGTGGTGCAATCGTGAGCTTGCATGTCTTCCACTGTACATGGTTCTGTGATGAAAGTGGCAGGGTGTACAGTCTTACAGCGCACAATATCCATGTTTGAGCTCGAGATGATGATTTCATATGCTGTGGCCCGCTGCGTGGTAAGTGGAGATTTTGATCTTTCAAGTATGGCAAACAAAGTTTGCTCAACAAATAGCATCACTGAGCATCCCATTACTATGGTGGAGCTTTTCTCAATTACTAAGGCGGCTGCTGCGAGTGCTTGTCCACACGCAAAGTGCCGCTGTAATAGGCCAATGGCTTATGGCCTAATGATGTTTTTTGCATGAGCACTGTCGTCATTAGGGTGCCGTTGCAGTGAGAGAATAAGTAAAAAAACTCCTGATCATAATCTGGTGTCACTAGAACCGGTCCTACTGAGATAATGTCTTTTAATTTATAGAACTCTGTGATTATTTCCTGTGTCCATTTTATTGGCACACTTACTTTTGGGCTTCTTTCAGTGCCTGGACAAGGGGACGTGTGTATGCTGCATAATCCAGTATCCATGCACGGCAATAATTGCATATGCCGAGGAATTTCTGCATATCCTTCACAGTGTTGGGCATCAGTGTTGCACGTATGGCTGCTGCTCTGTCTGGGATTATTCGTTTACCATCCTTTGATATTAGCTACCCCAGATACAATACTTTTGCTAGGCAGTACTGCAACTTTCCTTTGTATACCTTGTACCCCTTTGTAGCTAGTAAATTCAGCAGGGTTATTGAGTCTGCTCTACATTGCTCTTCACTTTCACTGCAAACTAAAAGGTTGTCAACGTATTGAATTATTGTGCTCTTTACATCAATGTTACCGAGGTCTTCATGCAAAATTCTGTTGCAAATGATGGGGCTCTCACAATAACCCTGGGGTAATCTGAAATGTTTATACCACTTCCCCCCTAGGGTGAATGCTGTTAGGTATTGGGAACTGGGGTCAAGTAGCACTGAGAAAAAAGCATTTTTCAAGTTCACTACTGTGAAGCATGTAGCGGGATTTGGGACCAGAGGGAACTCCTTCTGTATGATGTTATTAAGTGGGCGTAGGTCTTGTATCCTCCAAGCCCAGCCCTTCGCTTTTTTGATTGGATAGATAGCCGTATTACAAGGTGAATTTGATGGCACAATAATGCCCTGTTGCAGTAGTGCATTTATCATTTCTTTTATACCTTCCTCTGCTTCCCTGGAGAGGGGGTATTGCTTTACTCTGGGTGGCACTGCACCTGGCTTTAATTTTATTGTCATGGGTGTTCCTTCTTGTAAAAGCCCTACATTGTGTGGCCCTGTAGTCCATTCATTTGGTGGTACCTGTTTCATGTCTTCGTCAAAAATTGGTGGTGGTGCAAGGTGATGCACTGACACTGGCCATGAGGGGGTTATTTACTTCTCTATTTTGAATCATTTTGTCACAAGGCATACAAATTTCCATGATTATCTCCCCATCAGTGTCACTGTCAGTGAACAGCTCTTCGTCAGTAAGATCATGTAACGCTATGTTAGGGTCTAAACACAACACTGTTCTCCACTCACATCCGTGCATGTCCAGTCCTATTGCCACAATAGGTTTAGCTGATAATTTCTCCCTTTGTAGGTCGAGTGATAGGATGGTCCCTGGCACAATTTCTGGGGTTACCACTTGGTGGAAAATGAAATCAGATGGTACTCGCCATTCCTTTTGTGATATTTCAGGCATCACTCTAGTTAGTACCTGTATCCCATAAATGAACATGTCAACATTTGTGGGCACCGCCTCACTACTACTTAATTTGTCATGGTACTGATCATTAGCATGGCTCTGAGTGGGCATACCCGAGGAGTGGAGCACACTATCCGTTGTTCTGTAAACGAGATGGTCATATTAAGTTTACTGAGGAGGTTCCTCCCTACTAAATTTATGGGCGAGTCTTTGTGGTATAACAGGGATGCCAGCACCGTCTATCCTCCCACCGTTATAGCCAAATCTTTTGTATAAGGAACCTTTGAAATTGCCCCAGAGAATCCCTGTGTTTCAAAATTTTGGCCTGACAGCGGAAACCGGCCTTCCATGAGGCACGATTTTTCTGCTTCTGCTTGTTTCCTATCTCTGCCCCCACCTGTGGTTCCTCATCTGGACGTAGAGTAGTCGATAGGACTGGACATGCAAGTGCTCTCTGTGGGCTGTCCTAATCTAGGTAGGTATTTGTTCCCAGGACTGAGAAAACATTTTCTCCGACCATTGCCATTCCACGGAACAGCACAGGCGTGCCATTAGCCGTAGTAGCGAAGATCTTTGTGTGGGTGTTTCCCATGGTGTTTTGATGTGCTAATTGTGGTTGCATGCCCTGTTGTGGTACTTGTGGCCCTTGCTGAATTGGTTGGGTCCCTTGTGGAAAATGATTATAATATTGTGGTTGTATTGTTTCATGCAGGAGCTGGTCATTCTTTTTTTAGTGGTATTGTTGGGAAATCGGCTATAGTTTCTGTTTCTATTATTTGACATTTAAAAGGTTTATTTTTTTAGCTACATGATACACATTTAAATGAGGGGTGTATAGTGCCGATAGTCTGTTGTATTCCAGAATGTAAGGAATGTCAGCATTGACTTTGTTTGCATCAAAGTTAACTAGGAATAGACCATTGAGTGTACGCAGACATGAAAGTGCTACGCAACTCATACCTTCTTTAAAGACTGTGCTGCCAATGTCAATCAATTCTTGATTTAGGGTTATGCCTTGTGATTTGTGAATAGTGACAGCATATGCAAGTGAGAGAGAAAATTGATCTCTTTGTACGTACATGTCTTTGAAAAGAAGGAAACGTCCTATTATTCAGCCAATTTGTTTGACCTCTGGAAGTTTGCCAAAGTGGATATTCACAAATGGAATGTTGTTGTCATGTGGATATGTCTGGAAGCCAACAACTGTACCAATTACTCCATTGACTAAGCCTTGCTCTACGTCAAGGTTACGTTTTAGAATTACTCTGCAATTTAGACACAAACTTAATATTTTCTCCAATCTGGCTGTGTTGGAGATACATTTTTCTAAACTATTTAGTAGTGCTGTGTCATGTTGACACATAGGAAGTGTCATGCTGTGTACTTCTAGTTTGGCTGTGGAGCTGATATGCAGTATAGGTTGCATTTCTTTTTTCAACATTGTTTTGTTAAATTGACTACAGCTTGCAAGCATTGGCATTAAGACGTACACTTTAGATTTTTTTGTGTTAATTGTTGCATGACATCAGGAGCAGATGTGTTTCACCATAAAGCTGGTGGATTAGTCTTCTATTTAAGATTGATTATGTATCTTTAGTAAGCAACCCAGTTCTAATGCTTTTTAAAATGTTAGCATAAGTGAGGTCTACAGACTGGCACATGTTTTGAGTTAGTTCTTTGTAGTGAAAGTGTTGCCAGAGATTTAAATTTCCAATACTACTGAGAGTATTGCGACATTCTTTGCATCCTAATGTTTTGAAAATAGATTGCCCTTTCACTGGTTTAAACTATAGGAGGTCTCTGAAAACAACATGTTTTCCTTCAAATAGTTCCTTGTAGTTGGTTTTTAGGACTTCTTGCATTCTGAGATGAATTAAGGCCAACATGAGGTTGTACACCATGCTTACTTCATCTATCAAGAGCACTTTCATTTGTTTTAGAAATCTGCATACTTCAGTTGCAGCCTCTAGTGACAATTTGTGGTATTCAAATTTGTTTTGGTGTTCTACGGGAAGGAGTAGAAGTCGGTGTAAAGTGACACCACCTATGTAGTAAATATCTAAACCAGTGGGGGCTGTTACTACAGCTGAAAGGCTGTTGTTTGTTACATTTTCTAGAAATTAGATGATTATTTTAATTAGGAATGTTTTATCAGAACCAGCTTCACCAGTTACATACAGGAGCAGATGTTCATAATGTTTATAAGTTACGGTTTTACTTTCATGTTTAAAACCATGTTTAATTTTTTCAGCGACTTCCAGATAAATGGTGAGTTGTTCCTCATTTAGCTGAGATTGTAGGATTGACACGTTCTCCTCAGACTGTTTATATTGATACATGGGCCATCATTCCGAGTTTGGAGGTAAGTAACGTTCCTTACCGGCATGGCATAAATAGCGTGTCCGGGCTATCACCAGTCTGCTAATAGAGGACTATAAGGACTTCGCGGGCAAGAGCTTTGCGCCATGCCATTAAACGCATCCAAAATGCCCTTAGCGGCATCAAGCATAGTGCAGATAACACTACCGACATTGTCCAATGCGGCATTAGCGGTGACCGTAAATAGCGGTGACGGTTATTAGCGGTCGCCACTATTTACAGTCACCGCTAATAAGCGGAACCGGAAGTAGTGTCATCGCACAGGAACGGGAAGGAACATGACGGCCATCTTTAAAAACACAATCCTTTGTCATACTCACCACACAGGACCCCTGGGACTCTGCTGATTTTTGCAAAAAATCCAGCTCCCACACCACTATGCCTAAGGCCCTGAAGAAGGGAGCTGCCCGCCTGCAGAAAGAAAGGTTCAATGAGGATGAGCTGCAGATGCTGGTAGACACATTGCAGGAGCATGCTGCCATAGTGTTCTCTAACAACATGAAGAGAGAGGCAGTGCTTAAGAAGAAAGAGATCTGGGCACTTGTTGCCCAGAAGGTCAGTGCTGTGGGGAACACACCACGCACGATTAAAGACTGTCGCAAGCGCTGGGATGGCCTGCGACTAAGGGTACAAAACATCCTCTCTGTGAACCGCAGCCAGGCCATGGGAACAGGAGGAGGTCCCAGTTCCCCGATCATGCTCACCCCATGGGAGGACATCCGCGCCAGCATGATAGGAATGGAAGGCATTGAAGGTGTTGGCTAGATGGAGTGTGGCACCACAACATCGGGCGAATGAGGTGAGTGTCCAAAGTAAACATTGCTATGCCAAATCTGATGAAAGTCAACCAATATGTCAGTTCAAAGAGTCAAGCCATGGTCCACCACACACACACACTCCCAGCAAAGTAGGGTGATGCATTACAGACACATGCAGATGCCTGGTGAAAGGCAATATTGTACATGACACATACCACACAAAGATGTAAATGCCACGAGTCACACAGCGTGCATGGCCAAAATACTATGCATGTCAGATGGCACTGCTCCTGGGCAACATGAGTGACGCTGACGTATGCCTGCAAAACCCACCCATGTATCAAAGAACATGCTCATCCAAACACAAATGCCTATTACCCCCAATTGTGTTGATGAGCAATTGTTCTAATGTATGTATGATGCCTATCAAAACATCACTCATGCCGTCCTCTCTTCGATCCCCACAGGCACTGACCATGACAGCAATGGGCAGGACGCAACCCCTGCACAGGCCACACCGCGGAAGAGGTCCAGGGATGACAGCAACTGCCCTTCAACCTCGAGGGCACAAATCATGGGGCGCCATATACCAACAGGCAAGCCACCCCAGGTACCCACTGCACCGGTGCCACCAAGGCTCATGGAGAGCGAAGCACCACCACCACCTCCACCCATTGGCCAGCCTGATGATTCATGCGAGGCTCCACATTCCGAGGAGTCGAGTTTGGCTGGGGAGGTGGCAGCCACGGCACCCCTGGCTGTGGATGACACACAGGACGACATCTGGGTCCCCATGGAGGACAATGTTTCGGAAGTGGTCCATCCCCAACTCCACCGGCATCCCTCAAGTATCGTCGCTCGATACAGAGCATGCCACCACCCCAGAGCAGCCTGGTCAGGAGCAGACGGAGGGACACTTCAATCCAATATACACGACTAGGGAGGCTGAGCAGGCTGGGCAGGACAGGCAGGGGCCGGCTACCTTCACAGGTGCACCCGCAGGGCCGCATTGGTCTGACCTGCTCACTGCCCTTGTGCGGGAGTTTGTCCAGGACAACATACTGGCCAGATAGGAGTGGCATCAGGAATTAGCCCCATTCTAGGCAGGTCCATCATGGACAACACTGCCTCCATGGCCAAATCATTCGCTGATAACACCAGCCGCCTCTGTAAGGAGGTCTCGGACCTCCGGCAGGTGTTAGGCCGCATAGCAGATGCCATGGAGGCAGGGCTTCCCGCCACACAACCACAGCAGGCGGCCACACTGTCTTCATCTAGTTATACTCAAACAAGCCTGTTTGACAGCCCAAAATAGCCCAAAAAATGCCACTAAGGCCTCCAAAAATCTACAAAATTTTGGAGCCTCGAAAAAGGCGTTTCCAGGCATCCTAGACTCCCTAAAGTCCAGAAAGTGTTGGCAGCCCGAAAGATGTGTCACAGAGCTCCAAATGTCCCAAAAACACCAGCGGCATGAAAAGGACATTAATTTGCATCCTAGAACCCTGAAATTCCCAAAAATGTTGTCAGCCCAAAAAAGCCATTTTAGACCCCGTTTGGACCAGAATGTTTGGCAGCCTAAAAAGCCCTAAAAATGCCACTCAGGCCTCCAAAAATCTAGAAAACTTTGCAGCCCTGAAAAAGGCGTTTCCAGGCATCCTAGACAACCTAAAGTCCAGAAAATGTTGGTGGCCCGAAAAATGTGTCACAGAGCTCCAAATGTCCTAAAAACACCAGCAGCATGAAAAGGACCATAATCTGCATCCTAGAACCCTGAAATTCCCAAAAATATTTTTGGACCAAAAAAGGCATCTTACCCCAGTAGGACCAGAATGTTTGGCAGCCCAAAAAAGGCTTAAAAGACATGTTAGGCCTTCAAAAATCTACAAAAGTTTGGAACCCCGAAAAAGGCATCTTCAGGCATCCTAGACCCCCTAAAGTCCAGAAAATGTTGGTGGCCCGAAACATGTGTCACAGAGCTCCAAATGTCCCAAAAACACCAGCAGCATGAAAAGGACCTTAATCCGCATCCTAGAACCCTGAAATTCCCAAAAATATTGTAGGCTCAAAAAAGCCATTTTATACCCCGGTAGGACCAGAATGTTTGGCAGCCCAAAAAAGCCCTAAAAATGCCACTCAGGCCTCCAAAAATCTACAAATCTTTGGAGCCTTGAAAAAGGTGTCGGGGGGAAATTCTGCCGGGGTCGGCCGGGCCGTCCACAGACCTCCGGGCAGGGAGGCCCCAACTCCTCCGGTATATCCCAGATGAGATAGAGTATGAGACACACGCAAGAAGCAAGGTGACTCTGCTGTTTATTAGACAAAAACGGCAGGGATGGGTCAAGGAGCGTACGCGTCCGCCCTGACACACACACAATCGTAGGGCTCGCAGGCCCTTTTTACTTTAGTATGACGCGCTACTTGCGTCACCTTGGAAAGTTAGCAAAAAACCTATCGCCACTCTTAATTGGTTGCTCGAGTGGTAGAGTTAGTATAGCATACGTATAGAGAACAATATTAGTGGACAAGGGTTAGTCAGGTGATATATCTGGGTTGTCCCTACAATTAGATACATGAGAATTGTTACATGAAGACCCCTGATGATTGGTTAATATTAATGGCGTCAGTGATAGGAGCCCCATGTTCTGATTGGTGCGCCCGCGAGCTTCCCAGCCTGGGACCATCGCTGTTCCCAGCTCTCGGTGTACCTGTCATTTGCAACAATGTTTCACTATGGGTACGTGCAGACAATGTGAGGACTTATTCATAGCTGGAAGACCGACTACTCCCACTGTCGCAGATGTCCATGGAGCCTCTTAATTGTATCTGCCTATGTCTTGTAACGAGGGATCTAGACGCCTTCTTCCTCCTGGGCTTGGCATCCTGTCAGGTTCGGCTTGGTCACGTGAGGTGGGACCGTATTTGAGGCAGAATTCTGCACAATTAATATTGTTTTTCCACTGTGTGCCTGGTTTAATTTGCAGGTGTGACTTTAACGTTGGTGTGCGGCGTGCGAGGTTGCAACATCGTGCCCTTGATGGTCTGCTTTCGGAATGTGGGTTTGCAACATTGCGACCTTGGCTGTTTGCTTTCGCCGGACTTATTCTGCAGGATCAGCAACCTGACTCTTGTTCTTTTAACGTCCATGGAAGCTCTTGCTTGCGGCCTACTTAGGCCTGGTGTGTAGGTGGAACCGTTTGGTGCACAGGCGCTTTAGGTTACAGTACCGTATTGTCTTATGACCAGTATCGTGTCTTCATTATATTTCTCATTGTGGCACCTGGTTTTAGGAGAAGCGTAAGCAAGCTCTTTTAGATGAGTTCATGATGCGTCTTGCGTTTCTGCATTTTGAAAGCCTATGTGGAAAATAATAAAGATGCACGTCCGTGAGTATGTCTGTCGCCTACGTCATAGCACTGAGTATATTCTTCGTGTAGATTGGTGCGGGAGTGTCCAGTGTGTATATTTGTACAGGTGTGCTGACCGTTGGCTAGGTCGTCATGGCATCTCTAACGACGTGTAGGTTTTAGTCTAGTTGATCCGTGCCGCAGGTGTCGGCATGGCCAGGGCGGGCTGCTGGGCAGGCAGATGGACACATCCGTATGTTCCTGTACCAGGGTATTTGGTCGTCTGGTAGATGGGTAAACTCTTCTCGTGGCGGGTGTCTGGGTCGTGACCCTTTAGGCCAAGCGCGAGAGGTGAAGGACGGGAGCCTGGTCTTCCATTCTCCCACTTCAGTCCCCCCTCTGGTCGACTTGTCGACCACAAACATATCCTTTTCATTATCTCCTCTTACTCTCCATATCTTAGTTATTCCTCCTAAATGTCCATAGTGGTTCACATGATCTTCAAATGACCAATACATATATTCACAGGTTCCTCCAGGAGTACAGTATACCCATTTCCCTATGTAGCTCCTTGGGTTTCTTGGGTTCTCAATCTTCACCGATGGTGGGTCCAGATGGTTGGTGATGATCTGGTTGCGCAACTTCTCTCTCTCTTGTATGATTATGCCTGTGTGTTGGCCGTCGTCTGCTGGCATCAAGGGGTGCATACCGACCATTTCAAGCAACTCGTCAGTGGTGCGTGCCTTCCGGGCCTTCCAAAATCTTATTATGATCAGTGTAGCTCCAGCCAAAATAGTGCAACCAACTATAACTTTCAGTCCATCTGACAGCCAAGATGGCATCCATGACCATAATAGTGAAAACCAGCTCTCATCCCTGTTCACACCGTTACTTTCATCCATCATTTTGGAGTGCATCTGGGCCTATTGTGAAACTGCTTCTGTCAGTGTACCATTGCCAGCATCGTTGGCAGGAATGAACGTGCAGCATGATTGTCCTATCTTTGCGCAAACTCCTCCTTCCATGGCTGTGAGGAGGTCCAATACATATCTGTTCTGGAGTGCTACCATCCTTACAGCTCGCAGCTCCTCTTTTATTGCGTTGAATCCATTTACTGTAGAATTGATGGTCATCATTAGTTCCCATCTAGTTATCTGGAGCCATTTTGCGTTTGCGTAAGCCTGCAGTCCCGGATGGATTATTGAGGAAAAGAATATTGCTGCTCTGCTGAATAGTCTGTGTTCTGGCGGAATTGAAGTGAGTGCCGTTTCCGACCTTCCCCATAGGTAATTTCCTGTCAGAGGTTCTCCTTGTCTTTTCCTTCTATTTAGGACAGTATCATTGCCGTTGGTCCTGTTCCCTTGCTCCTCCTGAGGTGGTGCAGATCTCTTCTTTCTCTTGTCTCCTTCATCCATTTTGGGAAAGTTCGCCACATTCACATGCTTCTTGGGTACCACTAGTGATGGTACATTGACGTGCACCATTGTGCACACACCATTCCACAGGGGAGGCTGTGTATGGTATGCCTTTTCTCCACAGGCCCAATAATGGTCCATTATTACTGCTGTTCCTGCTCCCCCCTCAGGTAACTCCATCACGCTTGCACAGTTGGTGTTGTATCCTACGTCCACCTCTCCTTTATGTTGGTAGCATACCTTAGGCGCAGTCAGCGGCAGTATTGTTATTGGGTCTTCATCCGTCTCTATCCACGTGAGCATGGGTACGTACTTGATCCACGTCGTCCAACATCTGTGGTTGTGTGCCTCGATAGTTGAGATAGTTTCTTTTGTTACCATGTTGCTGCCAATCACTCCTATCTCCCAATTGTTGTCTAGGTACACCTTCCCTGTTATCGTCACCAGTGGCCTCTCCCAACATCCTGCTTTACCAGGAACTTCAGTGGCGTACCAATCACATGGTAAATACTGCAGTGTTATTTTCTTTGTTTCCCCTTTTGCAGGACCACTTGTTATGTATTTGAATGCTTCAGCATGTAGATTTCTCTTGTTTTAACTCAAATAAGTCTTGAGGAAGTTGTTTTCATATGGGTATGAGTCTCGTGTTTTCCACACCATATGCACCACTGTCCCTTGGAATCTTCCCTTCGTTTGGAACAGTGCCAAGTATATTATGCATCGTGCTGTCTTTTCATCTATTTCTGTGGCAACAAATGTTCGAGAAGCGCTCATGGCGTATGGTATTAATGAGCAAACGTAGCAGCTGTCCTCTGTTGTCTGCTTACCAATGCGGGTCATGTGTTGGTACCATATGTTGTTTGAGACGTGTGCTGAATCTTGTATATAATTATCAATACCTTTATTATCTGAGTATGTGCTGCGTTTAATTCTATTTTGCTTTTGTGCAATTTTACTAGTATCACCTGACATAACACCTGTTGCAGCTGGGGATGGGGGTGTATTAGGTTTGGGTGCAGCAATAAGATCAATAGCATAGCTGTACTGCCATACAGAGGCAGCCAAGAACCCGGTGATCATCAAAATCCCTATTATTTTTATTACATATGCTAATTTCACCGGCATTTTGCTCTTACCTTGCTGCAGTCCTGCAGCGTATTCTTGCGACGGTAAAGTTGCCCGCCTGAAAATTCTCAAAATGCTGGTTATTAAATGTTAGTTGTTGTTTTTTCTTTAAGCTCTCCCTATCAAATAGTCATTCAGTGCCCAGGCGAAGAGCTGTTCCCACGCTACTCTAAGCGATTTATCTCTTAGGACAGGCAAGTATGGGTGGAGGTGGGGCATTGAATATTCTATGGCCAAGAGAAATGCTGTGTAGTAGACACGTACCCTTCTCCTTTTCAGGTACGTTGGCCTTTTTATTTCATATACAAATTGGTGTGACAATTCTTCCGGGTAGTTATCGTCTGAGGGTACCATCTACTCCTGGGCAGTGCATTTGTTAGTTATCTATTTTCTTAGCAATACAATAATACGCAGTTCCTGCATGTGCGAGAGAAAAGAAAAGAGAACATTCACGTGTTTACATGTGTACGTGTGTAAGGCAATGTCCTTCAGTTCAGTTATTATTGCTGTGGGGGTAGGGGTCAATGGGCAGGGGGTTTGGGCTCAACTGGCGGAAGTATCTTTACTCTTTGAGCGTGTGACCATGGGGTGGGCAGTATGGGGATTACCCCTTTCTTCTTCAGTTATTGTCTCTGGGGAATCTGGGGAGTGACAGGGTATGGGAACACTTGGGTCGTTGGCTGTGGTAGAACTCTCTTCTTCCGTTGATGATGTTGTTGCTGTTCTCCCAATGGACCTGTCGGTGGCGCTGGGGCGGGTCTGGAGTTTGTAGATCTTTACATCGTGTAGGTGATTCCAGGCACGCTTGTCCTGTAGCTTTACTGCTCTTGTTGATACTTCCTCTACCAGATGGGGGCCAGTAAATCGTGGACTATTCCATTTCCTGTTGAAATTGCGAAGTAGTAAGTGGTCACCTTTAGCGATTTTACACAGTCTTTCCTTTTCCAATTCTTTATCCGCGTCTTCTTGTTGATTGCTGTTAGACCCGCCCTGTGTGCGCTCGAGCTGTTGAGATACAAACACTACACTAGTAATCAAAGAAGACACATATTGGTACATTTCATCACCAAGAACACTCGCTGTGCTTTCGTGGTCGGTAAATGCTCTTGATGTTGGCGTTAGGGGAAGGCGCATTTGACGTCCGGTAACCACCTCGTGTGGGGTGAGGTGGTGGTCGGACCCTGGTCTATTCCTTAGCTCAAATAGGGCTAATGGAAGGCAATATAACCAACTCTTCTTTGTTGTTTGCTGTATCTTTGCAATTGCCTCCTTTAATAGGCCATTCAGGCGATCACACACACCGTTGGCCTGTGGGTGGTATGCACATGCAAATTTATGCTTTATGTTCAGCAAGGATGTGATGTGCTGGAACATTTCGTTTGCGAAATGTGGGCCATTGTCTGACCTTAACACCTCGCACACTCCCCACCTGGGGAAGACCTCCCTCACTAGGAATTTAGCTGCTCTAAATGCATCTGGGTGTGAACAGGGCCCTGCTTCATTCCATCTAGAGAATGGGCATACTACTACAATCATATACCTATTTCCTTGACATATGTTGATCATATCAACATAGTCAATGTGGAGATGCCGGAAAGGTCCCTCTGGCCGGGGTATAGTACCTCTTATCACTTTTAGGGTATGGCCGGCCGTAAACTGTTGACATGTGAGACAATTGCTGATAAAATTTGACACATGAGAATTTAACTCGGGGCAGAACCAATCTTCTGTAATTCGTGCTGCAATTACTTCCTTGCCTGTGTGGGCTGGATGATGTAGTTGGCTCAGGGCGGTGTTCAAAAGTGCCAATGGTATTACAACCTTTCCAGTGCCACCCTGGCGCCATAGTGCGTCGGTTGGTGACATTGTGCATCCTTTTTTACCCATATTTCTTTCTCGGCCATTGGTGCAGCCGCTTGTAGCTCCATAATCTGCGTGGCTGGGAGATGGGTGTACCCTTCTCTTATCAACATCTCCTTAGCCATTCCCCTCCCTCTCCCTCTCTGTGACTCTGGGGGGTTCCATATCTCACCAAAGTATGCAGCATACTTCGCATGTGCGTCTGCTGCTGCATTCCCCTTTGAGACGTGGTCTTCACCATTGGTGTGTGCGGTGCATTTTACTAGGGCTAATTCTTGGGGGTCATTTATTACTTCAATTAGTTCAGCCAATAAGAGGGCATGTTGCACTGGAGTGCCACCAGCTCTCCTAAACCCTCTTCTTCTCCATTTCGACAGCCCTGAGTGGACAGTGGATGTAACATATGCGCTGTCGGAGTATATGGTCACTCGTTTGTCAAAGCTTTCCTTCAACGCCAAGATCAGTGCAACTAATTCCGCTGCTTGAGCAGAGTAATGCTGTGGTAATTGTACACATTTCATAGCCACACACACCGGTACCTCCATCATTTTTACCACTGCTGCCCCAGTTCTCCTTATCCTATCCCTTTGATCGATAGTTGATGACCCATCAATAAACAAAAGCTCACCTCCCTCTAGTGCGTTTTCTTCAACCTTTCTGGTACATGCGTACATTTCAGTTATTTGCGCACAGTCATGGGCATAATCTCCCTCCTCAATTACTTCTGCTAGGAACCTTGCAGGGTTGACCGTGCTACATCTAACAATTGATAGTTCAGCTCTTGATAAAATGATCTCATAACCTGATGCCCTCTGCGTTGTTAGGGTGGACTTAGGTTTATTCAATATGGCAAATAGTGCATGTTCCACAAACAGTGTAATTGGGCACCCCATGGTGATTGCTGATGCTTTTTCCACCGCAAAAGCAGCTGCAGCGAGACCTTGTTCGCAAGGGAAGTGACCTAACATCACAGGATCTAAGTGACCGCTGTAAAATGCTACTGGTTTGTAGCCCATGCTTGTTTTTTGAGCCAACACTGCTTTCATTACTGCTGAGTCGCAATGTGAAAATATAAAAAAATGTCGCTCATAATCTGGGGATGCCAGTACTGGAGCAGTTGATATCGCATCTTTCAATTCATCAAAAGCCTCTTTCATTTCCATCGTCCACCCCAGCTTTTTCTCCCCTTTATTAGCTTCCCTTAACGCCTCAAGCAGGGGTCCTATGTATGAACTGTAATCAAATACCCATGCTCTACAGTAGTTGCACAGCCCCAGGAATTGCTGCAGTTCCCTCACAGTTTGTGGCATTGGAGTGCTTGAAATGGCCTATGCTCTTTGTGGTGCAATCTTTCTTCCATGTTGGGATATAAGTTGACCAATGTAAAGTACCTGTTCTTGACAGTACTGTATCTTTTCCATGTCTACCTTGTAACCTTTTTCAGCCAATATTGTCAACATCTTTAAGGAGTCCTCTTTGCATTTTCTTTCGTTTGTACTGCAAATTATTATGTCATCCACATACTGTAACACTGTGCTTTCCACTTCAATGTTACCCAAATCCATCTGTATTACTCTATTGAAAATTGAGGGTGATTCGCAATACCCTTGTGGCAATCTGGTATGCTTCCACTTTGTGTTCCTGTAAGTGAAGCTCGTCAGATCTTGTGAGTCTGGGTGCAATGGTATTGAGAAAAAAGCATTTTTAAGGTCGATCACTGTAAATCGTGATGCTTCTGCTGGAATGCCACACAATATTGTGGCCGGGTTTGCTGCTACGGGATATTCTGCTTCTACTATGTTGTTCAAGGGCCTGAGATCCTGTATGAAGTGCCAAGACCCCCCTTTAGCCTTGCGCACTGGGTACACAGCCGTGTTACATGGTGATTCTGAGGGGACCAATATGCCATTATTTATAAGGGCCGTTATGGTTTCATATATGCCCTCATCTGCCTCTTTTGATAGTGGGTACTGTTTTACTCTGGGGAGTATTGCACCTTTTTTCAATTTTATCCTTACTCCCCCTATGCTTTTTATGCACCCCACGTCATAGGGGCTAGTAGTCCACAATGATTTGGGTACCTTTGACATATCCTCCTTAAAGAAGGGGACTGGGGTGCATGCGGGTGCCTCAAGTGCCATTGCAATTTTCTGTGCTACTTGTTTGTAAGCCACTCTTAGCCATATTTCTACACTCATCATGAACACCATTTCACCTTCCTCCTTTTCATCTGAGAACAGCTCCTCATCTGACACCTGGGTGAGCCTACATCCTTCTGCTAATGCTATCACGGCCCTCCATGCTCTTCCTTCTCTGTCCTGGGCATGTACAGCAATGTAATCAGCTGTTGCAATAATGCTCTCAATGTCCATTAGAACCACCTTTCCTTCTGGTTCATTAACAGGTGTTTCTGGTCTGAACAGATAGGCTGCTGGTCTCCTCCATATTTTCCCTTCTATCCCTGGCATCCATGCAAATGCCATATCTGTTCCATACTGGAATAGTTCGCCATCTACTGGCTCCGCCCTAATCGCTGTCTGTCCGCAGTATGCTTGCATAATCTGTCGTGCTGTGAGCATGTTAATCCCTGGAGTAGAGCAAATTATGCCGTCCTCAGTAAAGGAGATCGTCATATTCAACCTGTTCATTATGTCTCTCCCCAGTATATTTACTGGTGAGGCACTATAATATAGAAGTGGAACTGACAGATCATAATCTCCAATAGATAAGGGAATGTTATCAGTAAAGGGAACCAACCCTCTAGCCCCAGAGAATCCTTGGGTGTTCATGGCTTCGCCTGACATCTTAAATTTACCTTCCCTTATGCAAGACCGGGTCGCCCCGGTGTCAACAAGGAATGATAATTTTTTGTCACCTATCGTTACCTCTATGCGTGGCTCCTCCGCACTATTAGGTGTTACTGACAGGATGGGACACACCAAGGCCGTCTGTGGGCTGTCCTATTGAGGGTATAATGATTGGCCATTTTCCGTATAGGGGTTGTGTCCCAAGACCGTCACCCTACCCAGTTGTGTTTGTTGTGCTTGGGGTTGTTGTGTCATCGCCACCTGTTGTTGTGGCAGTGAATATGTCTGTGGCTGTTGTTGTGTTATTTGTTGCTGTTGTTCATTTCCCTGTTGCAACGTCTGCTGTTGCTGTAGGCCCTGCTGTTCCTGTGAGGGCCTTGGTTGTCCCTGTTCACTCCATGATGGTGTCCCTGGTCTAACTCTACGCGTGCGTGACATGTGCCCTAAAAGTCCACAACTCCAACACACCGGTGGTTCCCTACTCTGCCATGGGAAGCTCCCTGTGTTGTCCTGGTATACTGGTTGCCCTGTGGGGTAGGAATTTCTAAGTCCTCCCACCTGCTGTTGGGTGTTATATCCGTATCCTCTCCCTCTCATAAATCCTCCTCTCCCCCTGTTATAAATATAATACCCAGCTCCTTGCATTGGGTGTCCTCCTCCCATGTTGGTTGTGTATGGTTGCAGTGGCGGCGCCTGTTGTGTTACAGTCTGTGAAGTTGGTATTTGTGCAGAATCTTGTGCAGCCACTACTTGTGGGGGGCTTTGGGTCATTGTTGTGGGCGTAGTTATTAGTGCCCCTTCCATTGTGTATTTAGTACGTTTTTTCTGTACTAGTTTAGCCTCTTCCGTTTTCCTGTCCTCTTCCTTTTGTTTCATTTTTCCTTGCCATGTCCTGCAATGATGCACTATAGTCAGTTGTATTTCTGGCCATGGTTTTGCTTCCATTCCCACTACTTTCTTTAGTTGTTTCTGAACTCCTTCTGGGAGCCCTTGTACTAGTATATGATAGAATATTGCTGGTGTTTTATCCCATTGCTCTCTAGTTTCCATGCGCCACTTCTCTTGGATCTCCTGGATATAATCAACAGGATCTTCATTCTCACGCATCTTGCGGGAGGTAATTGCTCCTATGTCTGATGTGTCTGGGTACTGTACCCTCAGGGCCTGCCACAGTGCATGTCTGCAGTTTGCGAATGGTGCCCCATCATGCGATGTGTTTGTTATTGTTACCCCATGGAATCCCGCTCTCTTCCAAATATCATCCGCTCTATCCCCTAATATTGATATTAAAAGGCCCTTTACATCTCCTACTGCCAGTTTCTGTCCTGCGGTGTGTTTTTCCATTTCATATATCCACTTACCCGCACCTCCACTTAATGATGGGAGCCTGCATTTTATATTTTCTTTATCTGTATGCTTCCAAGGGACATACTGTGGTCTAACCCCTCCTCTCTCCAAAAGTGGCATTAAGTTATGTATCGTTTCACCCTTTGTGTTCCATAATATTGAGTCCTCACACCCTTCCTCCTCCTCCCTTTCTTCTACATCTTCAAGTTCGTCCGTATTTCCCCTTCTCGTAACTCTTTCTTCTCCATCTTTTCCCCTTCTTCCATCATTTCCTGTATTTAATGTGGGCATGTGTATTCGTCTGTCCTGCCTGCGACTAGGGAGGTCTCTAAGCCGACATGCATAGGGTGTCAGTTCGTCTGTGAAGGGCGCGAGTTTTATCTTGCGTAACGAGCGTGAGGTGGTTGAGCATGTAGGGTGCGATGGGGGAGGGCGTGATGGGGATGGTGCGGCCTCATGTGTCTGTCTTTCCGCTATTCCTTGCTCTCCCTCCTCACCTCTCTCCAGCTCATCCTTTCTCCTACTGATTCATGGTGAGTCTATGTTTGTCCGGGTGATGTATAGTTTATCCAAGCTTTCCCTTTCACTGTTTCTTCCTTCCTTCTCCACTCCTTCTTCTTCCTCACTACAAAAGTCAGCTATAAACGGCACCCCCCACTCTGTCTTTTTCCCCTTGATCATTACTGTTTGTAAGTCTATCAGGTCCAGTTCTCCCTTTTCTCCTTTATCAACCGCTCCCCTTTGTGCTGATGTTGTTGCTACTTCTGTGTTTCTATATACATCCCCCCATGCTCCACTCTCCCTTCTCCTATCTTGTCTTTCTCCTTCATTTCTCTCCTCCATCTCCCTACTATTTTCCTCCCTTTTCCTTTTTAATTCCTCCATCACTTCACTGCTCATCTGTTCCAATATTCTTTCATCCTCTTTCTTCCTTTCCCATTTCACCCTTTCTCTTTCTACTATACTCTCTATCACCCTCCCTTCTTCATATTTCTTAGTTGTTTCTGATAGTAATCTCCTCTTCCACATTGCCATTTCTTTTTCCTTTTCTTCTTCTTCCCTTTTCTTCTCTCGCAGCACTACTCTTGATACCCTTTCTGCTGCTGCTTTTACCCTTTCAGCTTCTCTCCTTTGCTCCTCATTCCGTTCCCTTAATTTTTCCAATTCGTTCTTACCTTCTTTCCTTTTCCTCGCTCTCTCTCTCTCCTCCCTCTCGAGCTGTTTGATCAATTCATTCTTCTCATCCCTTAGCTTTGCTAGTCGTTCTTCCAAAATCTCTTCCTTTTGTCGTAATAGCTCTTCCCCCCTCATTTCACTCTCCCTGGCATTATCCTCGTCTGTTTTCTTTACTATCTCCTTCTCTTCTCCTGTTAATGAACCTCGTAACTTTAATAATATCTGTGCAGCTACCCACTCATCATTTCCTATTTCCACAGTCTGGTCTTCTCCAGTCCTCCCCTCCCCTGCTGGCATCTTCCTATGAGCCACATATGGTGGAGGGCTGTATGCCGGGTTCGAGTATCCCTCAGCCGCCCTTAACTGTCCTCTTTCTTTTTCTCCTAATTCTCTTAAAGGGTACAACCCCCCTCCCTCTGTTTTCACTCCCTTTGCTATGGGTATCTCGTTGCTCG
Organism: Ambystoma mexicanum; assembly: GCF_040938575.1. Taxonomy (NCBI): domain Eukaryota; kingdom Metazoa; phylum Chordata; class Amphibia; order Caudata; family Ambystomatidae; genus Ambystoma; species Ambystoma mexicanum. The sequence continues at coordinate 217,065,629 of NC_090941.1, forward strand.
GTTCCTTTTTTATGTCATCCGATGTATTATTCTTTTCTCCTCCCTCTCGTCCATTCCCCGTGTTCTTTGGGTCTTCACTCCCCTTTTTCCCATCCTCTCCTTCCTCCTTAATCTCTTTCTCTTCCGGTGTTTCCCCCATAGTGAACATTCCATTTGGCCCTGGTCGGGACCCCTGGAATATCCTCCATAAATTAAACACCTCCACATGGTTTGCCAACTTCTTCCCCTTGTATGTATTGTGCAGATGGTTTATCAGTGAATGTTGGGCATATGGATTGAAGCTACCATTAGGCGGCCACGGTGTTAGCATTTTGCTATCCGTCCCCTTGGTCCATTCTATGCTATACTTAATCAGTTTCTCCCTATGGGGTGGCAGTGTTGTGCATATGTGTTGTAGTGGGGTAGTGAGGGTGTTCCCCCACCCTCCCGTTCCTGTCCCGTATGACATAGTAGCGCTCCACTTGTTACCCTTCCCCTATCTGGTAGCAGTTTATCTCACTAGCAGTTTACAATATACAACCTTATATCGTTTACCTGGCCCCGTAAGTTTGGGGACTTACGATAGTCCGCTAGGGAAAATTATAAAAAATATGGTATTTTACATTTGTATATTTTCTTCTGTCTTTCTTTCTTTATACACACCCTTAAGGCCCCCTGCGGCCGAGGCGCACGTAGCCCCCTGCGGCTGAGGCGCACGTAGCCCCCTGCGGCTGCGTACCCCTTATGACGCTCTTATACAGTCGTCCTATTTTCACATGCTCCTCCCCCTTTTACACTTGCCGTGGCCGGCGTTCTCCGTGCGCAGCCACGTCCCCCTTTCTCCTTTTCCCGATCAACTCATTTACCGTTTATCTCCGTTTCCACTCCCTTACCACAGTTCTTTTCCCCACCACTCTCAAAACTAAGATGCCTTGTGCTCGCGATATCCTATGAAAGCCCTACTGGTGACGTCACCGATCTCTTCGAGCTACTGGTAAGTTCTTCATATATTCTTTAAGGTCAAAATACACTTGCAATCTACCCCCGTTAACCCTACAGCTGTCTTCCTGTCACTCCTGGAACAAGGTAATCAAATCAATAATATAATCGGACTGCGCACACTGCGTCGCCTCGCGTGTGATACGCCCCTCAACTGGAGGGCTTAACCAGCCAATTATCTTCCGTATTGGGCAACTAACTAGCTACCGCCTACAGGGAAACGTCATCTACCTATCGAGTTTCTTGCTCGAACAATAGGGATCCTCATCTACTCATTGATCAATAAATGCCAAATCGTAGGAAACCACACACACCCACCCTTACACGTAGTCGCTACCTAGGCCAATCAGTGTCTACGAGCGGCCACACGTGGTGTTTTCGTGCTCCGCCCCCCTCTCTCGCGTGACGTAGCCGACTGCTCTCGCACTCGTTCGACTACCATTCACTCCATTGCCAATATTAAATTGCCAAACCTCCGCCGCGCACCTGTGCAACACCTCCCACCTCCCTTATTTAATTCCTCCCCCCTCCCTCACAATTTCGCATTGCTTGTTGTGCGTGTCATGCTCACCAAGTTCTCTTGATGCGGGGAGGCCGCTCGACTGCGTGCACCCATCCAAGCGGCTCGTCACCTCCCCTCGTCTGGACCACGTCTGGACACTCGCCAACCGCGGGCGGGATACTTCTCAACCGGCTCCCGAGGGCCAATATCCGGATTGCGCTGTCCGGTCTTCTCGCAGCTCTGCGATGGTCCTGTAGTCCTCAGAAGGGGGCAACGGCAGAGGGGGCCGCGCCGCCGGGCCTCCTCGCAGCGGGAGTGCCTGGAAAAAGTAAAAATAAAAAGGCGGATCTTAAACAGATCTCAGCAGTGCCTCCAACTTGTCGGGGGGGAAATTCTGCCGGGGTCGGCCGGGCCGTCCGCAGACCTCTGGGCAGGGAGGCCCCAACTCCTCCCGTATATCCCAGATGAGATAGAGTATGAGACACACGCAAGAAGCAAGGTGACTCTGCTGTTTATTAGACAAAAACGGCAGGGATGGGTCAAGGAGCGTACGCGTCCGTCCTGACACACACACAATCGTAGGGCTCGCAGGCCCTTTTTACTTTAGTATGACGCGCTACTTGCGTCACCTTGGAAAGTTAGCAAAAAACCTATCGCCACTCTTAATTGGTTGCTCGAGTGGTAGAGTTAGTATAGCATACGTATAGAGAACAATATTAGTGGACAAGGGTTAGTCAGGTGATATATCTGGGTTGTCCCTACAATTAGATACATGAGAATTGTTACATGAAGACCCCTGATGATGGGTTAATATTAATGGCGTCAGTGATAGGAGCCCCATGTTCTGATTGGTGCGCCCGCGAGCTTCCCAGCCTGGGACCATCGCTGTTCCCAGCTCTCGGTGTACCTGTCATTTGCAACAATGTTTCACTATGGGTACGTGCAGACAATGTGAGGACTTATTCATAGCTGGAAGACCGACTACTCCCACTGTCGCAGATGTCCATTGAGCCTCTTAATTGTATCTGCCTATGTCTTGTAACGAGGGATCTAGACGCCTTCTTCCTCCTGGGCTTGGCATCCTGTCAGGTTCGGCTTGGTCACGTGAGGTGGGACCGTATTTGAGGCAGAATTCTGCACAATTAATATTGTTTTCCCACTGTGTGCCTGGTTTAATTTGCAGGTGTGACTTTAACGTTGGTGTGCGGCGTGCGAGGTTGCAACATCGTGCCCTTGATGGTCTGCTTTTGGAATGTGGGTTTGCAACATTGCGACCTTGGCTGTTTGCTTTCGCCGGACTTATTCTGCAGGATCAGCAACCTGACTCTTGTTCTTTTAACGTCCATGGAAGCTCTTGCTTGCGGCCTACTTAGGCCTGGTGTGTAGGTGGAACCGTTTGGTGCACAGGCGCTTTAGGTTACAGTACCGTATTGTCTTATGACCAGTATCGTGTCTTCATTATATTTCTCATTGTGGCACCTGGTTTTAGGAGAAGCGTAAGCAAGCTCTTTTAGATGAGTTCATGATGCGTCTTGCGTTTCTGCATTTTGAAAGCCTATGTGGAAAATAATAAAGATGCACGTCCGTGAGTATGTCTGTCACCTACGTCATAGCACTGAGTATATTCTTCGTGTAGATTGGGGCGGGAGTGTCCAGTGTGTATATTTGTACAGGTGTGCTGACCGTTGGCTAGGTCGTCATGGCATCTCTAACGACGTGTAGGTTTTAGTCTAGTTGATCCGCGCCGCAGGTGTCAGCATGGCCAGGGCGGGCTGCTGGGCAGGCAGATGGACACATCCGTATGTTCCTGTACCAGGGTATTTGGTCGTCTGGTAGATGGGCAAACTCTTCTCGTGGCGGGTGTCTGGGTCGTGACCCTTTAGGCCAAGCGCGAGAGGTGAAGGACGGGAGCCTGGTCTTCCATTCTCCCACTTCAAAGGCATTTCCAGGCATCCTAGACCCCCTAAAGTCTAGAAAATGTTGGTGGCCCGAAAGATGTGTCACAGAGCTCCAAATGTCCCAAAAACACTGGCAGCCTGAAAAGACCCTAATCCGCATCCTAGAACCCTGAAATTCCCAAAAATATTTTTAGCTCAAAAAAGGCGTCCGAGACCCCGGTAGGACCAGCAAATATTGTTACACCAAAAAAGCCTTAAACTGCATTTTAGACCTCTAAAAATCTACAAAACTCTGGAGCCCCAAAAAAGGGGTTTTCAGGCATCCAAGAATTCCTAAAGTGCAGAAAATGTTGGTGGTCCAAAAAATATGTCAGAAACTTGCAATGTCCTATTAGCATCGGCAGCCTGAAAAGGGCCTTAAATGGCATCCTAGAACCCTGAAATTCCAGAAAACATTTTTGAGCCAAAAAAGGCATCCTAGAGCCCGGTAGGACCAGAATGTTTGGCAATCCAAAAAAGCCCTAAAAAAGGATCTCAGGACTCCAAAAATCTATCAAATTTTGGAGCCACGAAAAAGGCGTTTCAAGGCATCCTAGAGCCCCTAAAGTCCAGAAAATGTTGGTGGCCTGAAAGAGTTTCACAGAGCTCCAAATCTCCCAAAAACATCATCAGCCTGAAAAAGACCTTCATCCGCATCCTAGAATCCTGAAATTCCCAAAAATATTTTTGCCCCAAAATAGCTATCTTAGACCCCGACCAGAATGTTTGGCAGCCAAAAAAGCCCTAAAATGCCTCTCAGGCCTCCAAAAATCTACAAAACTTTGGAGCCCCGAATACACCGTTTCCAGACATCCTAGACCCCCTAAAGTGCAGAAAATGTTGGTGGCCTGAAAAATGCATCAGAGAGCTCCAAATGTCTCAAAAACATCGGCAGCCTGAAAAAGACCTTAATCCACATCCTGGAACCCTGAAATTCCCAAAAATATGTTCAGCTCAAAAAAGGCATCCTAGACCCCGGTAGGACCAGAAAATGTTGGTAGCCCAAAAAAGGCTTAAAATCCATCTTAGGTCTCAAAATATTGACAAAACTTTGGAGCCCCAAAAAAGGGGTTTTCAGGCATCCAAGACCCCTTAAAGTGCAGAAAATGTGGGGGATCCAATAAATATGTCAGAAACATGCAATGTCCCATAAGCATCGGCAGCCTGAAAAAGGACATAAACTGCATCCTAGAACCCTGAAATTCCAGAAAACATTTTTGGCCCAAAAAAGGCATCCTAGACCCCGGTAGGAGCAGAATGTTTGGAAACCCTAAAAAGGCTTAAAAATGCATCTTAGGCCTCCAGAAATCTAGACTCTTTGGATCCCTGAAAAAGGAGTTTCAATGCATCCTAGAACCCCTAAATTCCAGAAAATATTGGTGGCCAAAAAAAGGTTTAAAATGCATCTTAGGCCTCCAAAAATCTACCAAACATTGGAGCCCTGAAAAAGGGATTTCCAGGCATTCTAGACCCCCTGAAGTCCAGAAAATGTGCATGGCCTGAAAGATGTGTGAAGTGGGAGAATGGGAGAAAAGACTCCCCCCAATCTCCTCGCGCCCCTGGCCTAGAGGATCGCGGCCCAGACACCCGCCACGGGATGAATTCATCTATCTACCAGACAACCAAATACCTTGGTACAAGAACATACGGATGTGCCCACCAGCCTGCCCGCCAGCCTGCCCTACTCAAGCCGACACCTGCGGCATGGATGAACTCGACTAAGCCCTTCAACAATAAGGACCTTCATCGTTAGAGATGCCATGACCACCTACCCAACTGTCAGAACACACGTGCAACTATGCACACTGGACACTCCCACACCAATCCACACAAAGAATATACTCAGTTCTATGACGTAGGTGACGGACACACCCACTGACGCGCATCTTTATTATTTTTCACATAGGTTCTCCGAAATGCAGAAACGCAAGACGCACAAAGCACTCGTTTACATGCTTGCTGACGCTTCTCCCGACCCTTGCATCGTGATGAAAATACAACGAAGACATGATACTGCCTATGAAGCAATGTGCCACCACAACTTAAGTGCTGTGCACTACACATCCCCACCTATGAACCAGTCCCAAGTAGGCCGCAAGCAAGAGCCTCCATGAACACTGGGTGAGCAAGAGTACAATTGCTGACCCTGCAGAACGAGCCCAGCGGGAACTGACAGCCAAGGGAGCGATGTTGTAACTCGTATGCTACCAGCCGACGCCAAGGTCACACCTGTAAGCAAAACCAGGCACGCAGAGGCAAATACAACTTTAAATGTGCAGAATTCTGTCTCAACCACGGTCTCTCCCCATGTGACCAAGCCAAACCTGACAGGGCGCCAGACCCACGAGGAGAAGTCGCCTGGGTCCCACGTTTGGGACACAGGCTGCAACAATGAAATGACCCAATGGACACCTACAGCGATGGGAATGGTCTGCTCTCATGCATATGAGCAAATCCACGCATTGTCTGCACGAACACATAGGTACATATTGTTGCAAATGACAGGTACACCGCGAGCTGGGAACAACGATGGTCCCAGGCTGGGGGGCTTGCGAGTGGACCAATCAGAACATGGGGCACTCATCACTGACGCCACTAACATTAGCCAATCATTAGGGGTCTTTGTGTAACAATTTTCAAGTATCTAATAGAAGGGACAACCCAAGTATACCACCTGACTGACCCTTAACCACTAACAACGCTCTCTATACGTATGCTATACTAACCCTACTACTCGAGGAACCAATCCAGAGTGGCGATAGGATTTTTGCTAACTTTCCCAGGTGACGCAAGTAGCGCGTCATACTGAGGCAAAAAGGGGCCTGCGAGCCCCATGAATTTCGAGAGTCTGGACGGACACGTACGATCCTAGACCCATCCCTGCCATTGTTCAATAAACAGCAGAACCACCTTGCTTCTTGTGTGTGTCTCATACTCATTTTTGGGAAACGTGGGAGGAGTTGGGGCCTCCCAGCCTGGAGGTCCGCGGAAGGCCCAGCCGACCCTGGGAGAAACTCCCCGACATGTGTCACCGCGCTCCAAATTTCCCCAAAACATCGACACTCTGAAAAAGACATTAATCCGTAACCTAGACCCATTAAATTCCACAAAATATTTTCAGACCAAAAAAGGCATCTTGGACCCTGGTAGGACCAGAATATTTGACAGTCCAAAAAAGGCTTAAAAATGCATATTAGGGCTCCTAAATCTAGAAATCTTTGATGCCCTGAAAAAGGGGTTTTGATGCATCTTAGACACCTAAAGTCCAGAAAATGTTGGTGTCCAAAAAAAGGCTTAAAATGCATCTTAGGCCTCCAAAAATCTAGAAATCTTTGGAGGCCCAGGTTTCCATGCATCCTAGACCCCCAAAAGTCCAGAAAATGTTGGTGGCCAAAAAAAGGCTGAAAATGCATCTTGCGCCTCCCAAAATCTAGAAATCTTTGAACCCCGAAAAAGGGGTTTCCATGCATCCTAGACCCCCTAAACTCCAGAAAATGTTGGTGGCCCAAAAAATGTGTCTGAGAGAACCAAATGTCCCAAAAACATTGGCAGCCTGAAAAAGACCTTAATCCCCTTCCTAGAACCCTGAAATTCCCAAACATATTTTCGGCCCAAAAAAACATCTTAGACCCCGGTAGGACCAGCATGTTTGGCAGCCCAAAAAAAGCCTTAAAAATCCCACTCAGGCATCCAAAAATCTACAAAACTTTGCAGCCCCGAAAAAGGCGTTCCAGGCATCCTAGACACCCAAAGGTCCAGAAAATGTTGGCGGGCCGAAAAATGAGTCACAGAGCTCCAAATGTCCCAAAAACACCAGCAGCATGAAAAAGACCTTAACCCGCATCCTAGAACCCTGAAATTCCCAAAAATATTTTTGCCCCAAAATAGCTATCTTAGACCCCGACCAGAATGTTTGGCAGCCAAAAAAGCCCTAAAATGCCTCTCAGGCCTCCAAAAATCTACAAAACTTTGGAGCCCAGAATACAGCGTTTCCAGACATCCTAGACCCCCTAAAGTCCAGAAAATGTTGGTGGCCTGAAAAATGCATCAGAGAGCTCCAAATGTCTCAAAAACATCGGCAGCCTGAAAAAGACCTTAATCCACATCCTGGAACCCTGAAATTCCCAAAAATATTTTCAGCTCAAAAAAGGCATCCTAGACCCCGGTAGGACCAGAAAATGCTGGTAGCCCAAAAAAGGCTTAAAATCCATTTAGGTCTCAAAATATTGACAAAACTTTGGAGCCCCAAAAAAGTGGTTTTCAGGCATCCAAGACCCCTTAAAGTGCAGAAAATGTGGGGGATCCAAAAAATATGTCAGAAACATGCAATGTCCCATAAGCATCGGCAGCCTGAAAAAGGACATAAACTGCATCCTAGAACCCTGAAATTCCAGAAAACATTTTTGGCCCAAAAAAGGGATCCTAGACCCCAGTAGGAGCAGAATGTTTGGAAGCCCTAAAAAGGCTTAAAAATGCATCTTAGGCCTCCAAAAATCTAGAATCTTTGGATCCCTGAAAAAGGAGTTTCAATGCATCCTAGAACCCCTAAATTCCAGAAAATATTGGTGGCCAAAAAAAGGTTTAAAATGCATCTTAGGCCTCCAAAAATCTACCAAACATTGGAGCCCTGAAAAAGGGATTTCCAGGCATTCTAGACCCCCTGAAGTCCAGAAAATGTGCGTGGCCTGAAAGATGTGTGAAGTGGGAGAATGGGAGACAAGACTCCCCCCAATCTCCTCGCGCCCCTGGCCTAGAGGATCGCGGCCCAGACACCCGCCACGGGATGAATTCATCTATCTACTAGACAACCAAATACCTTGGTACAAGAACATACAGATGTGCCCACCAGCCTGCCCGCCAGCCTGCCCTACTCAAGCCGACACCTGCGGCATGGATGAACTCAACTAAGCCCTTCAACAAAAAGGATCTTCATCGTTAGAGATGCCATGACCACCTACCCAACTGTCAGAACACACGTGCAACTATGCACACTGGACACTCCCACACCAATCCACACGAAGAATATACTCAGTTCTATGACGTAGGTCACGGACACACCCACTGACGCGCATCTTTAATATTTTTCACATAGGTTCTCCGAAATGCAGAAACGCAAGACGCACAAAGCACTCGTTTACATGCTTGCTGACGCTTCTCCCAACCCTTGCATCGTGATGAAAATACAACGAAGACATGATACTGCCTATGAAGCAATGTGACACCGCAACTTAAGTGCCGTGCACTACACATCCCCACCTATGAACCATGCCCAAGTAGGCCGCAAGCAAGAGCCTCCATGAACACTGGGTGAGCAAGAGTACAATTGCTGACCCTGCAGAACGAGCCCAGCGAGAACTGACAACCAAGGGGGCGATGTTGTAATTCGTATGCTACCAGCCGACGCCAAGGTCACACCTGTAAGCAAAACCAGGCACGCAGAGGCAAATACAACTTTAAATGTGCAGAATTCTGTCTCAACCACGGTCTCTCCCCACGTGACCAAGCCAAACCTGACAGGGCGCCAGACCCACGAGGAGAAGTCGCCTGGGTCCCACGTTTGGGACACAGGCTGCAACAATGAAATGACCCAATGGACACCTACAGCGATGGGAATGGTCTGCTCTCAGGCATATGAGCAAATCCACGCATTGTCTGCACGAACACATAGTTACATATTGTTGCAAATGGCAGGTACACCACGAGCTGGGAACAACAATGGTCCCAGGCTGGGGGGCTTGCGATGTGGACCAATCAGAACATGGGGCACTCATCACTGACGCCACTAACATTAGCCAATCATTAGGGGTCTTTGTGTAACAATTTTCAAGTATCTAATAGAAGGGACAACCCAAGTATACCACCTGACTGACCCTTAACCACTAACAACGCTCTCTATACGTATGCTATACTAACCCTACCACTCGAGGAACCAATCCAGAGTGGCGATAGGATTTTTGCTAACTTTCCCAGGTGACGCAAGTAGCGCGTCATACTGAGGCAAAAAGGGGCCTGCGAGCCCCACGAATTTCGAGAGTCTGGACGGACGCGTACGATCCTAGACCCATCCCTGCCGTTGTTCAATAAACAGCAGAACCACCTTGCTTCTTGTGTGTGTCTCATACTCATTTTTGGGAAACGTGGGAGGAGTTGGGGCCTCCCAGCCCAGAGGTCCGCGGAAGGCCCAGCCGACCCTGGGAAAAACACCCCGACATGTGTCACCGCGCTCCAAATTTCCCCAAAACATCGACACTCTGAAAAAGACCTTAATCCGTAACCTAGACCCATTAAATTCCACAAAATATTTTCAGACCAAAAAAGGCATCTTGGACCCCGGTAGGACCAGAATATTTGGCAGTCCAAAAAAGGCTTAAAAATGCATATTAGGGCTCCTAAATCTAGAAATCTTTGATGCCCTGAAAAAGGGGTTTTGATGCATCTTAGACACCTAAACTCCAGAAAATGTTGGTGGCCAAAAAAAGGCTGAAAATGCATCTTGCGCCTCCCAAAATCTAGAAATCTTTGAACCCCGAAAAAGGGGTTTCCATGCATCCTAGACCCCCTAAACTCCAGAAAATGTTGGTGGCCCAAAAAATGTGTCTGAGAGAACCAAATGTCCCGAAAACATCGGCAGCCTGAAAAAGACCTTAATCCCCTTCCTAGAACCCTAAAATTCCCAAACATATTTTCGGCCCAAAAAAAACATCTTAGACCCCGGTAGGACCAGCATGTTTGGCAGCCCAAAAAAAGCCTTAAAAATCCCACTCAGGCATCCAAAAATCTACAAAACTTTGCAGCCCCGAAAAAGGCGTTCCAGGCATCCTAGACACCCAAAGGTCCAGAAAATGTTGGCGGGCCGAAAAATGTGTCACAGAGCTCCAAATGTCCCAAAAACACCAGCAGCATGAAAAGGACCTTAATCCGCATCCTAGAACCCTGAAATTCCCAAAAATATTTTTGGCACAAAAAAGGCATCTTAGACCCCGGTAGGACCAGAATGTTTTGCAGCCCAAAAAAGCCCTAAAAATGCCACTCAGGCCTCCAAAAATCTATAAAATTTTGGAGCCCCGAAAAAGGCGTTTTCAGCCTTCCTAGACCCGCTAAAGTCCAGAAAATGTTGGCGACCCAAAAGATGTGTCACAGAGCTCCAAATGTCCCAAAAACATTGGCAGCCTGAAAAGACCCTAATCCGCATCCTAGAACCCTGAAATTCCCAAAAATATTGTCGGCCCAAAAAAGGCATCTTAGACCCCGGTAGGACTAGAATGGTTTGCAGCCCAAAAAAGCCCTAAAAATGCCACTCAAGCCTCCAAAAATCTACAAAGTTTTGGAGCCCCGAAAAAGGCTTTTTCAGGCATCCTAGACCCGATAAAGTCCAGAAAATGTTGGCGGCTTAAAAGATGTGTCACAGAGCTCCAATTTATTTTTAAATGTTTTTATTGGCATTTTTTATATACATGTACAGGAGCGAGAATTTCAAACAGTTAGATTCTAGGAGTGCTTCTTGGAGTACGTGATATTAAGTTGTTCAGCTCGCAAACATTGAAAAATACCATTAACAAAGAAACAAGAAACGAAGAGAAATAGAAGAAGAAGAGAAAGAGAAAACAAAAAAAAAAAAAAAAAAAGAAAAAAAAAAAAGGAAAAGGGGGGGGAATAACAATAACATTAACATTGACTGTCCCAACTTTTGTTGTAGATTCGGGTTCTCAGTTGCTCGGTTCAGGGCGCGGGTCTGGGGGTAAGTATCCGTTATGCTCCCTCCAGGCAGTGGTTGGTTGGAGACTACAGATGTGATGGGCTGGCTTGTGCAGTCTGACATCTACACTGGACTGAGAGGGAGCAGGTTCAGGGGGGTCTATAGCTCGTCGAAAAAACCATGTCTCTGAGGAGGGCTTTCCAAGCCTCGAGCGCGTTGCTCGCATCGTCGCCTCCTCGTCTGTTTCCCTCCTCCCAAGCGTTGGTCTCGGCTGTCGTCCATCTTTCCATTTCTCTGATCCAGGATTCGTACCTGGGTCCCGCTGGGGTCTTCCAGGCCATAGCGATTGTTCTCTTAGCTAGTAGGCAGGCCATGTCCATAAGTTTTATCGAATGTTTAACTTTACTCAGTCTCGGGTAGGTGCCCAGTAGGCACTCCTTGGGTGACCACTCGTACGCCTCTAGGCCCGCATTCCTGCAGGTCCTCTCAGCGGCCTGCCAGAGTCTCTGAGATTTGGGACAGGTCCAGAACATGTGAATCATGTCTGCCGAGTCTGAGGAGCACCAAGGGCACTTCGAATCGACTGTGCTGTTAAACGTGGATATCCGGTGTGGGGTCATATATGTTCTATAGAGTATGTTCAGTTGGATCAATCTAAACCTGGCATTTCTGGATATCTCCTTCGGAAACATTAGGGCTCTCGCCCACTCGCCCTCTGTAATCTCAGTCCGGAGGTCTGTCTCCCATTTTCCTTTCAGCTTGGCGCTCTTGGGGTTAGGGCGATTATTTAGTTGGGTGTACAGCCTCGATGTCGGTCTCCATCCATCAGAGACGTCGTATAGTTCTCGCAGGAGTGGGTGTGTCTCAGGTTCCTCTGGCCATTCGGGCCAGTTCTTCCTGGCCGTATGTCTCACTTTTTGGTACCAGAGGAACTGGCCCGGTGGGAGTCCGTCTCTTTCTTGAAGCGATTCAAAGTCCCTGAAGACACCCTCATGGAACATGTCCCCCCATGAGTAGAGACCATAGGTTTCCCATCTCCTCATAGTTGCCAGGTCGGTGGGGGTTCTGCAAATGTCCGCCAGCATAGGGGCATCTGGTGTGTAGGAGCACTGTAGGCCTGCTACAGATCTCACCTTGTTCCATACCCGTCTCCCCACCTCAAGTATCATGGGTGGGTTCGGTGGTCCCAGTGGGTTGTTCCAGATCAGCTCCTTAGGGTGTAGCGGTGAAGAGAATCGAGATACAAGGTTCAGCTCGGCTGTGGGTTCATCTGAGAGCCATTTTGCTAGGTGCGCCGATTGGGCCGCCAGGAAGTATCTCTGGAAATCAGGCAGTTGGATGCCGCCCTCGGCGTAAGTGAGTGTGAGAGTGTCCAGTTGGAACCGGTGTCTAGCTTGTCCCCAGAGGAAGTCTCTGATCAAGGAGTTGAGCGTCTTGAAGAAGGGAGGGGGAATGTAGTACATCACATTAGCAAAATAATAGAGGAACCTGGGGAGAATTATCATTTTGGATATTGCCGCTCTCCCCATCATGGATAGCGGGAGTTTTGACCAGAACTGTATCGATCTGCGCACTCCGCTCAGTGCGGCCTCCGTGTTAGCTTTGTGGGTGGATATTGGTGAATGTGCGATGTCGAGGCCCAGGTATCGAAAGGTGTCCACCTGCCAGCGGATCCCGATCTTGGGGAGCTCATTTTCAGGTTTATCCTTCAGTCTCGCCAGTGGGAATGCACAAGATTTCTGCCTGCTAAACCTTATCCCTGAATATCTCGCAAAATTGTCCAGAACATCCAGTACAACTGGGGAATTTTCCACGGGGTCACGCAGGTATAGGAGGACGTCGTCTGCATATAGTGATATGATGTTGTCTGATCCCCCAATTCTAATGCCAGCGTCGAAAAACTGTTTCCTGAAGTAAATTGCCACTGGTTCGAGGCCTAGAATATATAGCATTGGTGATAGCGGGCATCCCTGTCTGGTGCCCCTCTGAATGGGCCAGGCCTTTGATATCGTGGCACCTGTTTTTACTCTCGCCGACGGGTCGTTGTATAGGACCTCGATCCAGTGGATGAAGTGTTCACCAATTCCAAACTCCCTCAGAGTTTCGATCAGCCACTCCCAATAGATGGAGTCGAAGGCTTTTATGGCATCCAATGAGAGCACTGCTAGGTCTTCCTTGCCTTCGGACGTCTGCGAAATTATGTGTTGGAGCCTTCTGAGGTTGGCGGAAGTGTTGCGTCCCGGAACAAAGCCATTCTGGTCTTCGTGTACCAGGGAACCGATCACCTTCGAAAGCCTCTTGGCCAAAATGGTTGTCAATATTTTGCCATCATAGTTCAGGAGCGCCAAGGGGCGGTATGAGTCGCATTTGTCGGCTGGTTTGCCTGGCTTAAGCATCGGGACGATGAGGGTTTCTCTCATGGTGTTCGGAAGAATGCCCGACTCATATGCCTCCATGAATACTGCGTGTAGTATAGGAGACAGGGTCTCCTCATAGGCCTTGTAGAATTCTGGGATGAGGCCGTCTGTGCCAGGAGTCTTGCCTGTGGAGAGGGATCTGATCGCGTCCGTGATGTCCTCTATCGAAATAGGCTCCCCTAGTCTGTCCCGCTGCTCCTGATTCAGCTTGGGCAGACCCACTTCGGCTAATGTGTCCTTTATGTCTATTATGGGGACCTTCGTCTCATGAGTGTACAGGGCGTTGTAGAAGTCCGTGAAGACATCGTTGATCTCCTGTCGTGTCCTGCGGGTCGCGCCATTCGTGTCCCTGATCTCCTTAAGGGCTTGTCTCGGGTGTTCCTTCCTACACAGCCATGCCAGTATTCTGCCCGGCTTGTCCGCTTCCTTGTGGGCTTTTGCGGTGCGGACTGAGAAGTCAAACTTTGAAAGTCTTTCCCATGCCTCCCCGCAATCTTCTCTGGCCAGTTTTAGTTCGGCTTCCTTTTCTGTGGTTGGCGGGGTAGCGCTTTCTAGTTGCTTTATTCTTTCCTCCACTACCTCTAGCTCCCTCTTCAGTTGGCGTCTGATCCCGCCCGCCTCGGCAATCACCTCTCCCCTTGTCACCACCTTCATCGCCTCCCAAAGTGTGCTCCACTTCTCGACCGAGCCCTTGTTTATCGCTAAGTATTCTTCCAGCTTTTCACCCAAGGTCTCCTTGAATGCAGGGTCGGTCAGGGCGTCCACTGGCATACGCCACGTCGGGATGGGGGGGCGCTGGCCCCTGAGGGAAAGTTGTAGTAGCAGGGGGGAGTGATCAGATATCGTTCTGCCCATATATTCTGCCGATTCTATTTGCGGGATTAGTTCATCGGAGATGAAAAAGTGGTCCAGTCTGGTGTGTAGGTTGTGGGGGGCTGAGTAGAATGAGTATGATCTATCTGCGGGGTGGAGATCTCTCCAGATGTCCGTTAGGTGTAAGTCCATCACCATCTTGGGAAGGGGCCCTGGAGAGGCGCTGTTCGACATACGCTGGGCTGAGGATCTGTCTAGTTCAGGGTTCATGATAGAGTTGAAGTCTCCTCCCCATATGAACGTGTACTCTCTGTAGTGCAGCAATTTGGCGCATAGGTCCTTGATATGTGAGGGTATGTTGTGTTGAGGGAAGTAGAAGTTGACTATGCAGAGGGGAGTGTTCTCAAGCATGCCCCACACTATCACATACCTGCCCTCTTTGTCCAGCTCTGTCCCCAATAGTTGGAAGGGTGCCTCCGGACTCACCCACGTGTAGACTCCTCTTGCGTACTTCGAGAAGGATGCGCCGTTGCCCTGGCCCCCCCAGTAGTTTAGAATTTTATCCGTAGCTTCAGAAGTGAGATGCGTTTCCTGCAGGAGGGCTAGTGATATCCTTTTCCTCTTTAAGTAGGAGAATATCCGGTTTCTTCGTATGTATGTTCCCATCCCCCTAACGTTCCACGTGATTAGCTTGATTTTCGCTGCCATTGCATGTGTGAGCTTCTTGCTAAAGGGTGCGCCATTCCCATCCCCCGCGCCGCTTGCGGGGCGTTACATGTTGTTTGTGTGGGAAGCGTAAGCCCGTCAAGACCGGGACAACTCATGTTCATCCGTGTTGGGACAGTCATAATAACAGTAACTTGTAACAAAGAACTATAACTAATGCCCCCAGCTTCTGCCACCGAGGTGTAGTGCTCGGGGGCTCTCGCGCCGTCTGACCTAATCCGGGTCTCAGGCGCGGGTGGTTGCGTGCAGTAGAAAGGTCTGCACTGGTCATCGGTGGGTTCGTGAACTGTGTCCATGGGTGGGAGGTCGGGTGAGCCCGCAGTCATTAAGCATTCTCATATGGTAGTTTTGCTTCGATAGTGGTGTAGCTTCGGTCCAGTTTGGTGCCAGGGTGTAGGGTGGCTCAGCCATGTCGGTATTCGAGCGGCCTCAGGAGTATCAGTTGTGTGCTTCCGCTGTGGGTTCTTCGAGAACCTCAGCCAGGTTGTTGTGTTCCATCCACATTGCGGCTGCCTCTGGTGACTCCAGGAATATCGCGCGCCCTTTGTGGATAACCTTTAGTCGTGAGGGGTAAAGCAGCATGTATTTTATGTCCAGCGATCTCAGCCTAGCCTTGATGGGGACGAAGGAATTTCTCGCTCTCTGCACCGATTGGGTGTAATCGGGGTAAATGGTGATCTTCGAGTTACCCCTCTCAATTGTACCTCCTTCCCTTGAGAATTTTAGAATCACCTCACGGTCGCGGAAGTTTAGGACTTTGGCGATGATGGGCCGGGGGTAGGATCCAGGTGGGGGCCTTTTCTGGAGGGATCTGTGAGCTCTCTCGATGGCGAATCCCTGCGAAAGTTTCGATACCCCTATTTCTTGCTGTATCAGGGATTCGACATAGGCCGTCGGATCTGTGGTCTCTGATCCCTCCGGTACCCCCAAGATCCTAATATTATTCCGTCTGGCCCGACCCTCTGCTTCTTCGGACCTCGCTTCTAGGGAGTTCACTTTCCGTTTGAGGTCCGCAACCTCTCTCTGTAGGGACGACGTCCCGTCCAAAATATCCTTCTGCGAGGATTCAATAATGGTGACACGCTCTGTTAGGTTGCGGGCATCTTGTCTTATAAGTTGGATGTCCATCTTGACCTCCCCTATCTTCGTGTCGATGAACGTCCTCAGGGCTGCGATCGCCTCGAGTAGTTGATTGTGCCTGGCCTCTTCTCCCGGGGTGTCTGGAGTTGTTGAGCGCTTCGGTGTGGATTGGGCTGCAGGGAGAGGTTTGGCTATTACGAAGGGGTCCAAGGTGGCATGCTTGGCTTTGTTCCTTGCGGCGGCCGTCTGCTCACCGACGGCAATGAGCTGCCGCGGCGGACAGCAGGGGTTGAGGATGGGACCTGGGCAGGCCCCTGGGTGAATCGTCCGTAATTGTCGCGAATAAACTCCCGTGGGCTGAGGCCCTGGGGTTGGGTGATTTGGATGTATGCTCCGTGTTTTAGTCACTCGGTGTCGTCGTCCCCCTCGCTTCCATGTTCGGCGGCCTCGTACCCGTCCTTGGCCTTCGCCTCAGTTCTTGGCCGTATCCTCGTGAATTTGGGTAGTTAGGCCATGGGGCTCGGTTGCTAGTTGGGACTGCCCAGGTCAGCGGTCGCTCGCTCGGGGATCTTGTGCGTACCTCCGGTTAGTCAGCACGAAGCGGCCGCCATCTTGTGCGCCTCGCCCGGGAGGAGGGGGGAGCCAGGCCGGCTCGCGGTAGAGACTTCTCGGGCCCCGATTTCTGTCGGGGTAGGGTGGAGAACGCAGGTCTCCGCCTCGGTCGTCGGTGGTTCTCTTTATATGCGATGTCTGTGGGCTGGAGCACCTGAAAAGGATCGGACTGCTGCGACTCAGACGGAGCTCAAGGAACTCGCGTCCTCACTCCTCGGACATCAGGCCACGCCCCCACAGAGCTCCAAATGTCCCAAAAACATTGGCATCCTGAAAACACCCTAATCTGCATCACAGAACCCTGAAATTCCCAAAAATATTGTCGGCCCAAAAAACCCATCTTTGACCCCTGTAGGACCAGAATGTTTGGCGAACCAGAATGGTTGGCAGCCCAAAAAATCCCTAAAAATGCCACTCAGGCCTCGAAAAATCTACTAAACTTTGGAGCCCTGAAAAAGGCGTTTCCAGGCATCCTAGACACCCTAAAGTCCAGAAAATGTTGGCGGCCCAAAAGATGTGTCACAGAGCTCCAGATGTCCCAAAAACATTGGCAGCCTGAAAAGACCCTAATCCGCCTCCTAGAACCCTGAAAGTCCCAAAAATATTGTCGGCCCAATAAAGATATCTTAGAACCCGGTAGGACCAGAATGTTTGGCAGCCCAAAAATGCTACTCAGGCTCCAAAAATCTACAAAACTCTGGAGCCCCGAAAAAGGGGTTTTCAGGCATCCAAGACTTCCTAAAGTGCAGAAAATGTTGGTGTTACAAAAAATATGTCAGAAACTTGCTATGTCCCATAAGCATCGACAGCCTCAAAAAGGCCTTAAATGGCATCCTAAAACCCTGAAATTCCAGAAAACATTTTTGGGCTGAAAAGGGCATCCTAGAGCCTGGTAGGACCAGAATGTTTGGCAGCCCAAAAAAGCCCTAAAAATGATTCTCCGGCCTCCAAAAATCTACCAAATTTTGGAGCCATGAAAAAGGCATTTCCAGGCATCCTAGACCCCCTAAAGTCCAGAAAATGTTGGTGGCCTGAAAAATGTTTCACAGAGCTCCAAATGTCCCAAAAACATTGGCAGCCTGAAAAAGACCTTCATCCGCATCCTAGAACCCTGAAATTCCCAAAAATACTTTTGGCCCAAAAAAGGCATCGTAGACCCGACCCGAATGTTTGGCAGCCCAAAATAGCACTATAAATACCCCTCAGGCCTCCAAAAATCTACAAAACTTTGGAGTTCCGAATACAATGTTTCCAGACATCCTAGACCACCTGAAGTCCAGAAAATGTTGGTGGCCTGAAAGATGTGTCACAGAGCTCCAAATGTCCCAAAAACATCGACAACCTGAAAAAGACCTTAATCCGTATGCTAGAACCCTTATATTCCACAAAATATTTTCAGCCCAAAAAAGTCATCTTGGTCCCCGGTAGGACCAGAATGTTTGGCAGCCTAAAAAACTTAAAAATGCATATTAGGCCTCCTAAATCTAGAAATCTTTGAAGCCCTGAAAAAGGGGTTTTGATGCATCCTAGACCCCTAAAGTCCAGAAAATGTTGGTGTCCAAAAAAAGGCTTAAAATGCATCTTAGGCCACCAAAAATCTAGAAATCTTTGGAGCCCCAGGTTTCATGCATCCTAGATCCCCAAAAGTCCAGAAAATGTTGGTGTCCAAAAAAAGGCTAAAAATGCATCTTAGGCCTCCAACAATCTACCAAACTTCGGAACCCCGAATATGGCGTTTCCAGGCATCCTAGACCCGCTAAAGTCCAGAAAATGTTGGTGTCCAAAAAAAGGCTTAAAATGCATCTCAGGCCACCGAAAATCTAGAAATCTTTGGAGCCCCAAGTTTCCATGCATCCTAGACCCCCAAAAGTCCAGAAAATGTTGGTGTCCAAAAAAAGGCTGAAAATGCATCTTAAGCCTCCAACAATCTACCAAACTTCGGAACCCTGAATATGGCGTTTCCAGACATCCTAGATCCCCTAAAGTCCAGAAAATGTTGGTGGCCTGAAAGATGTGTCACAGAGCTCCAAATGTCCCAAAAACATTGGCAACCTGAAGAAAGACCGTAATCCAAATCCTAGAACCCTTAAATTCCCCAAAATATTTTCAGCTCAAAAAAGGCATCTTGGGCCCCAGTAGGACCAGAATGTTTGGCAGCCCAAAAAAGGCTTAAAAATGCATATTAGGCCTCCTTAATCTAGAAATCTTTGAAGCCCTGAAAAAGGGGTTTTGATGCATCCTAGACCCCTAAAGTCCAGAAAATGTTGGTGTCCAAAAAAAGGCTTAAAATGCATCTTAGGCCTCTAAAAATCATGAAATCTTTGGAGCCCCAGGTTTCTATGCATCCTAGACCTCCAAAGTTCAGAAAATGTTGGTGGCCAAATAAAGACTGAAAATGCATCTTAGGCCTCCAAAGATCTACCAAACTTTGGAACCCCGAAAAAAGGGTTTCCAGCAATCCTAGATCCCCTATAGTGCAGAAAATGTTGGTGGCCCAAAAAATGTGTCAGAGAGCTCCAAATGTCTCAAAAACATCGGCAGCCTGAAAAAGACCTTAATCCACAACCTGGAACCCTGAAATTCCCAAAACTATTTTCAGCTCAAAAAAGGCATCCTAGACCCCGGTAGGACCAGAAAATGTTGGTAGCCCAAAAAAAGGCTGAAAATGCATCTTAGGCCTCCAAAGATCTACCAAACTTTGGAACCCTGAAAAAAGGGTTTCCAGCAATCCTAGTCCCCCTAAAGTCAAAAAAATGTGCGTGGCCTTAAAGATGTGTCACAGAGCTTCAAATGTCCCAAAAACACCGGCAACCTGAAAAAAGACATTAATCCGCATCCTAGAACCCTTAAATTCCCCAAAATATTTTCAGCCCAAAAAAGGCTCAAAAATGCATCTTATGCCTCCAAAAATCTAGAAATCTTTGCAGCCCTGAAAAAGGGGTTTTGATGCATCCTAGATCCCCTAAGGCCAGAAAATGTTGGTGTTCAAAAAAAGGTTTAAAATGCATCTTAGGCCTCCAAAAATCTAGAAATCTTTGGAGTCCCAGGTTTCCAGGCATCCTAGACCCACTAAAGTCCAGAAAATGTTGGCGGCCCGAAAAATGTGTCACAGAGCTCCAAATGTCCCAAAAACATTGGCAGCCTGAAAAGACCCTAATCCGCATCCTAGAACCCTGAAATTCCCAAAAATATGTTTGGCACAAAAAAGGCATCTTAGACACCAGTAGGACCAGAATGTTTTGCAGCCCAAAAAAGCACTAAAAATGCCACTCAGGCCTCCGAAAATCTACAAAATTTTGGAGCCCCGAAAAAGTCGTTTTCAGCCATCCTGGACCGCTAAAGTCCAGAAAATGTGGGTGACCCAAAAGATGTGTCACAGAGCTCCAAATGTCCCAAAAACATTGGCAGCCTGAAAAGACCCTAATCTGCATCGTAGAACCCTGAAATTCGCAAAAATATTGTCGGCCCAAAAAAGCCATTTTTGACCCTGATAGGACCAGAATGTTTGGCGAACCAGAATGTTTGGCAGCCCAAACAATCCCTAAAAATGCCACTCAGGCCTCGAAAAATCTACAAAACTTTGGAGCCCCGAAAAAGGCGTTCCCAGGCATCGTAGACACCCTAAAGTCCAGAAAATGTTGGCGGCCCAAAAGATGTGTCACAGAGCTCCAAATGTCCCAAAAATATTGGCAGCCTGAAAAGACCCTAATCCGCATCCTAGAACCCTGAAATTCCCAAAAATATTGTCGGCCCAAAAAAGATATCTTAGAACCCGGTAAGACCAGAATGTTTGGCAGCCCAAAAATGCTTCACAGGCTCCAAAAATCTACAAAACTCTGGAGCCCCGAAAAAGGGGTTTTCAGGCATCCAAGACCTCCTAAAGTGCAGAAAATGTTGGTGTTACAAAAAATATGTCAGAGACTTGCAATGTCCCATAAGCATCGACAGCCTGAAAAAGGCCTTAAATGGCATCCTAGAACCCTGAAATTCCAAAAAACATTTTTGGGCCAAAAAAGGCATCCTAGAGCCTGGTAGGGCCAGAATGTTTGGCAGCCCATAAATGCCCTAAAAATGCATCTCAGGCCTCCAAATATCTACCAAAAATTTTGGAGCCATGAAAAAGGAGTTTCCAGACATCCCAGACCACCTGAAGTCCAGAAAATGTTGGTGGCCTGAAAGATGTGTCACAGAGCTCCAAATGTCCCAAAAACATCGACAACCTGAAAAAGACCTTAATCCGTATCCTGGAACCCTCAAATTCCCAAAAATATTTTCAGCCCAAAAAAGTCATCTTGGTCCCCGGTAGGACCAGAATGTTTGGCAGCCCAAAAAAGCTTAAAAATGCATATTAGGCCTCCTCAATCTAGAAATCTTTGAAGCCCTGAAAAAGGGGTTTTGATGCATCCCCGACCCCTAAAGTCCAGAAAATGTTGGTGTCCAAAAAAAGGCTTAAAATGCATCTTAGGCCACCAAAAATCTAGAATTCTTTGGAGCCCCAGGTTTCCATGCATCCTAGATCCCCAAAAGTCCAGAAAATGTTGGTGGCCAAAAAAAGGCTGAAAATGCATCTTATGCCTCCGACAATCTACCAAACTTCGGAGCCCCGAATACGGCATTCCCAGGCATCCTAGACCCCCTAAAGTCCAGAAAATGTTGGTGTCCTGAAAAATGTGTCAGATAGCTCCAAATGTCTCAAAAACATTGGCAGCCTGAAAAAGACCTTAATCCACATCCTAGAACCCTGAAATTACCAGAAATATTTTCCGCTCAAAAAAGGCATCCTAGACCCTGGTACGACTAGAAAATATTGGCAGCCCAAAAAAGGCTTGAAAATGCATTTTAGGCCTCTGAAAATTGACAAAACTTTGGAACCCCAAAAAAGGGGTTTTCAGTAATCAAAGACGCCTAAAGTGCAGAAAATGTTGGGGGTCCAAAAATATGTCAGAAACATGCAATGTCCCATAAGCATCGGCAACCTGAAAAAGGCCTTAAACTGCATCCTAGAACCCTGAAATTCCAGAAAACATTTTTGGCCCAAAAAAGGCATCCTAGAGCCCGGTAGGACCAGAATTTTTGGCAGCCCAAAAAAGGCTTAAAAATGCATCTTAGGCCTCCAAAAATCAAGAAATCTTTGGAGCCCTGAAAAAGGAGTTTCGATGCATCCTAGAACCCCTAAACTTCCAGAAAATGTTGGTAGCCCAAAAAAGGCTTAAAATTCATCTGGGGCCTCCAAAAATCTAGAAATCTTTGGAGCACAAGGTTTCCATGCATCCTAGACCCCCAAAAGTCCAGAAAATGTTGGTGGCCAAAAAAGGCTGAAAGTTCATCTTAGGTCTCCAACAATCTACCAATCTTTGGAACCCCGAAAAAGCGGTTTCCAGGCATCCTAGATGCCCTAAAGTCCAGAAAATGTTGGTGGCCCAGAAAATGTGTCTGAGAGCTCCAAATGTCCCAAAAACATTAGCAGCCTGAAAAGACCCTAATCCGCATCCTAGACCCTGATATTCCCAAAAATATTGTCGACCCAAAAAAGCCATCTTAGACCCCGGTAGGACCAGAATGTTTGGCAGCCCAAAAAAGCCCTAAAAATGCCACTCAGGCCTCCAAAAATCTACACAACTTTGGAGCCTTGAAAAAGGTGTTTCCAGGCATCCTAGTCCCCCTAAACTGCAAAAAATGTTGGCGGCCCGAAAGATGTGTCACAGAGCTCCAAATGTCCCAAAAACAGTGGCAGCCTGAAAAGACCCTAATCCGCATCCTAGAACCCTGAAATTCCCAAAAATATTTTCAGCTCAAAAAAGGCATCCTAGACCCCGGTAGGACCAGAAAATGTTGTTACCCCAAAAAAGGCTTAAAATGCATCTTAGGCCTCTAAAAATCTACAAAACTCTGGTCCCCAAAAAAGGGGTTTTCAGGCATCTAAGACCTCCTAAAACTGCAGAAAATGTTGGTGGTCCAAAATATATGTCAGAAACTTGCAATGTCCCATAAGCATCAGCAGCCTGAAAAAGGTCTTAAATGGCATCCTAGAATGATGAAATTCCAGAAAAGGCTTAAAATACATTTTAGGCCTTAAAAAATCTACAAAACTTTGCTGCCCCGAAAAAGACATTTCCAGGCATCCTAGACACCCTAAAGTCCAGAAAATGTTGGCGGCCCGAAGAATGTGTCACAGAGCTCCAAATGTCCCAAAAACACCAGCAGCACAAAAAGGACCTTAATCCGCATCCTAGAACCCTGAAATTCCCAAAAATATTTTTGGGCCAAAAAAGCCATCTTAGACCCTGGTAGGACCAGAATGTTTGGCAGCCCAAAAAAGCCCTAAAAATGCCACTCAGGCCTCCAAAAATCTATAAAATTTTGGAACCCCGAAAAAGGCGTTTTCAGCCATCCTAGACCCGCTAAAGTCCAGAAAATGTTGGCGACCCAAAAGATGTGTCACAGAGCTCCAAATGTCCCAAAAACATTGGCAGCCTGAAAAGACTCTAATCCGCATCCTAGAACCCTGAAATTCCCAAAAATATTGTCGGCCCAAAAAAGGCATCTTAGATCCCGGTAGGACCATGTTTTGCAGCCCAAAAAAGCCCTAAAAATGTCACTCAGGCCTCCAAAAATCTACAAAATTTTGGAGCCCCGAAAAAGCCGTTTCCAAGCATCCTAGACACACTAAAGTCCAGAAAATGTTGGTGGCCCAAAAATGTGTCTGAGAGAACCAAACATCCCAAAAATATCAGCAGCCTATAAAATACCTTAATCCGCCTCCTAGAACCCTGAAATTCCCAAAAATATTTTTTGCCCAAAAAAAAAATCTTAGACCCCGGTAGGACCAGAATGTTTGGCAGCCCAAAAAAGCCCTAAAAATGCCACTAAGGCCTCCAAAAATCTACAAAGTTTTGGAGCCCCGAAAAATGCGTTTTCAGGCATCCTAGACCCGCTAAAGTCCAGAAAATGTTGGCGGCTTAAAAGATGTGTCACAGAGCTCCAAATGTCCCAAAAACATTGGCAGCCTGAAAACACCCTAATCCGCATCGTAGAACCCTGAAATTCCCAAAAATATTGTCGGCCCAAAAAAGCCATCTTTGACCCCGGTAGGACCAGAATGTTTGGCGAACCAGAATGTTTGGCAGCCCAAAAAATCCCTAAAAATGCCACTCAGGCCTCGAAAAATCTACTAAACTTTGGAGCCCTGAAAAAGGCGTTTCCAGGCATCCTAGACACCCTAAAGTCCAGAAAATGTTGGCGGCCCAAAAGATGTGTCAAAGAGCTCCAAATGTCCCAAAAACATTGGCAGCCTGAAAAGACCCTAATCCGCCTCCTAGAACCCTGAAAGTCCCAAAAATATTGTCGGCCCAAAAAAGATATCTTAGAACCCAGTAGGACCAGAATGTTTGGCAGCCCAAAAATGCTACTCAGGCTCCAAAAATCTACAAAACTCTGGAGCCCAGAAAAAGGGGTTTTCAGGCATCCAAGACTTCCTAAAGTGCAGAAAATGTTGGTGTTACAAAAAATATGTCAGAAACTTGCTATGTCCCATAAGCATCGACAGCCTCAAAAAGGCCTTAAATGGCATCCTAGAACCCTGAAATTCCAGAAAACATTTTTGGGCTGAAAAAGGCATCCTAGAGCCTGGCAGGACCAGAATGTTTGGCAGCCCAAAAAAGCCCTAAAAATGCATCTCAGGCCTCCAAAAATCTACCAAATTTTGGAACCATGAAAAAGGCATTTCCAGGCATCCTAGACCCCCTAAAGTCCAGAAAATGTTGGTGGCCTGAAAAATGTTTCACAGAGCTCCAAATGTCCCAAAAACATTGGCTGCCTGAAAAAGACCTTCATCTGCATCCTAGAACCCTGAAATTCCCAAAAATATTTTTGGCCCAAAAAAGTCATCGTAGACCCCGACCCGAATGTTTGGCAGCCCAAAAAAGCCCTATAAATACCCCTCAGGCCTCCAAAAATCTACAAAACTTTGGAGTTCCGAATACGGTGTTTCCAGACATCCTAGACCACCTGAAGTCCAGAAAATGTTGGTGGCCTGAAAGATGTGTCACAGAGCTCCAAATGTCCCAAAAACATCGACAACCTGAAAAAGACCTTAATCCGTATGCTAGAACCCTTATATTCCACAAAATATTTTCAGCCCAAAAAAGCCATCTTGGACCCCGGTAGGACCAGAATGTTTGGCAGCCCAAAAAAGGCTTAAAAATGCATATTAGGCCTCCTAAATCTTCAAATCTTTGAAGCCCTGAAAAGGGGGTTTTGATGCATCCTAGACAGCTAAAGTCCAGAAAATGTTGGTGTCCAAAAAAAGGCTTAAAATGCATTTTAGGCCTCCAAAAATCTATAAATCTTTGGAGCCCCAGGTTTCCAGGCATCCTAGACCCCCTAAAGTGCAGGAAATGTTGGAGGCCCAAAAAATGTGTCAGATAGCTCCAAATGTCTCAAAAACATTGGCAGCCTGAAAAAGACCTTAATCCGCATTCTAGAACCCTTAAATTCCCCAAAATATTTTCAGCCCAAAAAAGCCATCTTGGACCCCGGTAGGACCAGAATGTTTGGCAGCCCAAAAAAGGCTTAAAAATGCATATTAGGCCTCCTAAATCTAGAAATCTTTGAAGCCCTGAAAAGGGGGTTTTGATGAATCCTAGACAGCTAAAGTCCAGAAAATGTTGGTGTCGAAAAAAAGGCTTAAAATGCATTTTAGGCCTCCATAAATTAGAAATCTTTGGAGCCCCAGGTTTCCATGCATCCTAGACCCCCATAAGTCCAGAAAATGTTGGTGGCCAAAAAAGGCTATAAATTCATCTTAGGTCTCCAACAATCTACCAAACTTTGGAACCCCTAAAAAGGGGTTTCCAGGCATCCTAGACCCCGTAAAGTGCAGGAAATGTTGGAGTCCCAAAAAATGTGTCAGATAGCTCCAAATGTCTCAAAAACATTGGCAGCCTGAAAAAGACCTTAATCCACATCTTAGAACCCTGAAATTCCCATAAATATTTTCGGCTCAAAAAAGGCATCCTAGACCCTGGTAGGACCAGAATGTTTGGCAGCCCAAAAAAGCCCTAAAAATGCCACTCAGGCCTCCAAATATCTACGAAATTTTGGAGCCCCGAAAAAGGTGTTTTCAGGCATCCGAGACCCCCTGAAGTCCAGAAAATGTTGGCAGCCCAAAAGATGTGTCACAGAGCTCCAAATGTCCCAAAAACATTGGCAGACTGAAAAGACCCTAATCCACATCCTAGAACCCTGAAATTCCCAAAAATATTGTCGGCCCAAAAAAGCCATCTTAGACCCTGGTAGGACCAGAATGTTTGGCAGCCCAAAAAAGCCCTAAAAATGTCACTCAGGCCTCCAAAAATCTACAAAATTTTGGAGCCCCGAAAAAGCCGTTTCCAAGCATCCTAGACACACTAAAGTCCAGAAAATGTTGGTGGCCCAAAAATGTGTCTGAGAGAACCAAACATCCCAAAAATATCAGCAGCCTATAAAATACCTTAATCCGCCTCCTAGAACCCTGAAATTCCCAAAAATATTTTTTGCCCAAAAAAAAAATCTTAGACCACGGTAGGACCAGAATGTTTGGCAGCCCAAAAAAGCCCTAAAAATGCCACTCAGTCCTCCAAAAATCTATAAAATTTTGGAACCCTGAAAAAGGCGTTTTCAGCCATCCTAGACCCACTAAAGTCCAGAAAATGTTGGCGACCCAAAAGATGTGTCACAGAGCTCCAAATGTCTCAAAAACATTGGCAGCCTGAAAAAGACCTTAATCCACATCCTGGAACCCTGAAATTCCCAAAAATATTTTCTGCTCAAAAAAGGCATCCTAGAACCCGGTAGGACCAGAAAATGTTGGTAGCCCAAAAAAGGCTTAAAATCCATCTTAGGTCTCGAAATATTGACAAAACTTTGGAGCCCCAAAAAAGGGGTTTTCAGGCATCCAAGACCCCTTAAAGTGCAGAAAATGTGGGGGATCCAAAAAATATGTCAGAAACATGCAATGTCCCATAAGCATTGGCAGCCTGAAAAAGGACATAAACTGCATCCTAGAACCCTGAAATTCCAGAAAACATTTTTGGCCCAAAAAAGGCATCCTAGACCCCGCTAGGAGCAGAATGTTTGGAAGCCCTAAAAAGGCTTAAAAATGCATCTTAGGCCTCCAAAAATCTAGAATCTTTGGATCCCTGAAAAAGGAGTTTCAATGCATCCTAGAACCCCTAAATTCCAGAAAATATTGGTGGCCAAAAAAAGGTTTAAAATGCATCTTAGGCCTCCAAAAATCTACCAAACATTGGAGCCCTGAAAAAGGGATTTCCAGGCATTCTACACCCCCTGAAGTCCAGAATATGTGTGTGGCCTGAAAGATGTGTGAAGTGGGAGAATGGGAGAAAAGACTCCCCCCAATCTCCTCGCGCCCCTGGCCTAGAGGATCGCGGCCCAGACACCTGCCACGGGATGAATTTGTCTATCTACCAGACGACCAAATACCTTGGTACAAGAACATATGGATGTGCCCACCAGCCTGCCCACCAGCCTGCCCTACTCAAGCCGACACCTGCGGCATGGATGAACTCGACTAAGCCCTTCAACATCATCATTAGAGATGCCATGACCACCTAGCCAACTGTCAGAACACACGTGCAACTATGCACACTGGACACTCACACACCAATCCACACGAAGAATATACTCAGTTCTATG
Source organism: Ambystoma mexicanum (assembly GCF_040938575.1). Taxonomy (NCBI): domain Eukaryota; kingdom Metazoa; phylum Chordata; class Amphibia; order Caudata; family Ambystomatidae; genus Ambystoma; species Ambystoma mexicanum. The sequence continues at coordinate 217,093,085 of NC_090941.1, forward strand.
TCGTAGGTGACGGACACACCCACTGACGCGCATCTTTATTATTTTTCACACAGGTTCTCCGAAATGCAGAAACGCAAGACGCACAAAGCACTTATTTACATGCTTTCTGACGCTTCTCCCGACCCTTGCATCGTGATGAAAATACAACGAAGATATGATACTGCCTATGAAGCAATGTGACACCGCAACTTAAGTGCCGTGCACTACACATCCCCACCTATGAACCAGGCCCAAGTAGGCCGCAAGCAAGAGCCTCCATGAACACTGGGCAATCAAGAGTACAATTGCTGACCCTGCAGAACGAGCCCAGCGAGAACTGACAGCCAAGGGAGCGATGTTGCAACTCGTATGCTACCAGCCGACGCCAAGGTCACACCTGTAAGCAAAACCAGGCACCCAGAGGCAAATACAACTTTAAATGTGCAGAATTCTGTCTCAACCACGGTCTCTCCCCACGTGACCAAGCCAAACCTGACAGGGCACCAGACCCACGAGGAGAAGTCGCCTGGGTCCCACGTTTGGAACACAGGCTGCAACAATGAAATGACCCAATGGACACCTACAGCGATGGAAATGGTCTGCTCTCAGGCATATGAGCAAATCCACGCATTGTCTGCACGAACACATAGTTACATATTGTTGCAAATGACAGGTACACCGCGAGCTGGGAACAACGATGGTCCCAGGCTGGGGGGCTTGCGAGTGGACCAATCAGAACATGGGGCACTCATCACTGACGCCACTAACATTAGCCAATCATTAGGGGTCTTCGTGTAACAATTTTCAATTATCTAATAGAAGGGACAACCCAAGTATACCACCTGACTGACCCTTAACCACTAACAACGCTCTCTATACGTATGCTATACTAACCCTACCACTCGAGGAACCAATCCAGAGTGGCGATAGGATTTTTGCTAACTTTCCCAGGTGACGCAAGTAGCGCGTCATACTGAGGCAAAAAGGGGCCTGCGAGCCCCACGAATTTCGAGAGTCTGGACGGACGCGTACGATCCTAGACCCATCTCTGCCGTTGTTCAATAAACAGCAGAACCACCTAGCTTCTTGTGTGTGTCTCATACTCATTTTTGGGAAACGTGGGAGGAGTTGGGGCCTCCCAGCCCGGAGGTCCGCGGAAGGCCCAGCCGACCCTGGGAGAAACTCCCCGACATGTGTCACCGAGCATCAAATGTCCCCAAAACATCGACACTCTGAAAAAGACCTTAATCCGTAACCTAGACCCATTAAATTCCACAAAATATTTTCAGACCAAAAAAGGCATCTTGGACCCCGGTAGGACCAGAATATTTGGCAGTCCAAAAACGGCTTAAAAATGCATATTAGGGCTCCTAAATCTAGAAATCTTTGATGCCATGAAAAGGGGGTTTTGATGCATCTTAGAAACCTAAAGTCCAGAAAATGTTGGTGTCCAAAAAAAGACTTAAAATGCATCTTAGTGTCAAACTCACCAGGTAAATACCCTCTTTTCCCAACCTCCTCCTCACCTGAACCTTCTGGGGAATTGTTCCTGGTTTCTGTGGTGGTTCTTCTCTTAGTTTTCTTATCTTCAACCGGCAACTGTCTTTGGGATGTCCTCTTCTTTTTATCGTGTAAGTAAGGCCTGGCTCCCTCAGAGGCCACCTTGGCAGGGAAGTGACGCCTGCCCAAGGGGAACCCCGAGGAGCCAAACCTCCAATGGCAGGGAAAAAGCCGAAATGGCACAAAAAACCCTGGTAAGATGTATTTCTTCCTGGAGATGGATAGTCAATGAGCGTAGATATATTTGAGTCCTTTTTGAGCAACTTCCGGTGTTGATGCGGAAGCTTGAGCCTTGATAGTCTGGAGAGGGAAATATATAGAAACAGTTCCCACTTACCGAGAGCTCTAGCAGAACCGAGAGAGTGAATGCTCCCCAGTCGTGATCGCGGGTGTCAAGACAAAACAGCTCCGCGACCGCGAACCAAACGAGAGAGCCGCGGCGCTGTGAAATGAAAAGGGAACAGTGCCGCGGTCCGAGAAGGAAAAATAGAAAAATACCACACCGAGTTAGTGCGAGGAGAAAAACAGAACGAGCAAACAAAACAGAGAGACAGAAAGTAACGATAGAGGGCTGAAAACGGAACACAGGAGAAAAGGGTTGAATACAATCAATGAAGGGCTGACTGAAAACGAGGGAAGAAGAGCCAAAAGGCTAAGCCGAAATACTCTGAGAGGAACTGAGGAAGGACGATCCGTAGCTCGCAGTGTTGCAGGCTTCTGAAGGAAAAACAGATACAACACGCCGGAAAGGGGGGCGTGGTTGTATCTTATAGTCCAGCGACGCCATGTTGGGTGAGGACTAGACCGAAGTATACGTTAGAAATGCCATGAGCTCCACAGTTTCCATGGACGGATCCTGACAGTATACCCCTTTCTCTTCGGGGGCCCTCCGGGTTTTCCGGGGTGGAGGCGATGGAAACGTTGAATGAGCATAGGGGCATGGAGATGACCTCTAGGTTCCCACGTTCTCTCTTCCGGAGGGTAACCCTTCCAGTGTACCAGATATTGAAGTCTTCCCTTATGATATCGTGAGTCCACCAGGTAAGCTACTTCATACTCCTTTTGAGCAGGTGGGTGTAAAGGGCTCTTGTTTGGCAGCCTTCGTGCATACGGGTCCGTCTGATATTCTTTGAGCAGAGATGTATGGAAGACAGGATGCACCCTTTGGAGTCTGTCCGGTAGTTTAAGTCTGTAAGCAACCGGGTTTATCTGTGAAAGAATTGGGAAAGGTCCTATATATCGTGGAGCAAATTTGCCAGCATGGACCCATCTTGGCAAAAACTTTGTGGACAACCAGACTAGCTGGTTGGGCTTCCAGGCCGGATTACTACTTCTCCTCCTGTCAGCCCACTTCTTGTGCATCTGTTTGCTGGATTCCAGTGCCCTCTTTGCAGTCTTCTGAACTTCTAGGAGTTCCACCAAAAGGCTATCTATAGCAGGTGTTCTGGTGGAAGGCATATCTAACCATGGTAAGGGGTTTGGATGGTACCCGTAAGTACAGAGAAATGGGCTCATTTGGATGGATGTATGAAGAGCATTATTATAGGCGAATTCCGCCTGAGGTAGAAAGGATACCCATTCTCCTTGTTTATTAGAGCAAAAACATCGAAGGTACTGTTCCAGGGTGGAGTTTAGCCTCTCGGTTTGACCATTGCTCTGCGGATGGTAACCCGATGACAATGCTCTGTCGATGCCTAGTTGTTGGCATAAGGTGGTCCAGAATCTAGAGGTGTATTGGGATCCTCTGTCTGAGACTATAGTCCTAGGTAGACCATGTAGTCTGACTATGTCCCTCAAGAATACTGCTGCCATCTCTGGAGCCGAAGGTAGATGAGGTAAGGCTGAAAAATGTGCCAGTTTACTAAAGGAATCGATAGTTACCATAATGGTATTCATTCCCTTTGAGAGTGGTAGCTCCACGATAAAGTCAGTGGAGATATGTTCCCAGGCCCTTCCTGGTACTTTCGGCTGTTGTAGCAAGCCAATCGGTCTCCCTGTAGGATTCTTGCTACTGGCACACACTGGACACGAAGAGACGTATCTGTCTACATCCTTGCGGAGAGCGGGCCACCAAAATTGTCGACTTATGAGATCTCGTGTCTTACGTATGCCAGGATGACCCGACAACTGAGTGTCATGGCACCACTTAAGTATCTGACTCTGTAGGGTCTTAGAAGGAATATACAGCGCCTTCCCTAGGTAGTACAAACCGTTCTGGTCTTGAATGACTGATCGGGGTAGTGCCTCTTCCTCTTTGTACTGTTCCATAAGTTCGTGCAGGAAAGGGATCACGGTGGATATTCCCAGTGCCTTAGAGAGTAGTAATTCATGACTCTGGGCCTTGGTGGGTTCTTCACCTTGGCTCCGGGATAGTGCATCCGCAACGTGATTTTCAGTACCAGGTATGTAGGTCAGACAAAAATCGAACTGTAAAAAGAAATATGCCCAGCGGGCATGGCGGGAATTAGTGCATTCCATTTGTTGGAGTACCTTTAAATTCCTGTGATCCATTTGAATAAGGAACTTATGGTTAGCCCCTTGTAGTAGATGGCGCCATTCCTGACATGCCAGTTTCATGGCCAATAGTTCCTTTTCAAGAACTGAGTAGTTCTGCTCACTGCTAGACAACGTCTTAGAATAGTAGGCAACTGGATGTTCCAGACCGTCCTCAGTCTCTTGTAATAGTACTGCTCCTACTGCACCAGCTGAGGCATCGGTCTCAAGGACAAAAGGTCGGTTCTGATCAGGCTGGACTAGAATGGGTGCAGTAGAGAAATGTTCCTTTAGACACTTGAACGCCTCCCTCTGGTCGTGATCAAATGAGTACTTGACGCCCTTCTTGAGCAACTTAGTGATGGGTTGTACTAGCTGGGAAAAATTCGGAATGAATTGTCTATAAAAGTTCGCCAACCCTAGGAATCTCTGTATCTCCTTGACGTTTTGGGGTTCTTTCCAGTCTTGGATGGCTCGTATCTTGCTTGAGTCCATTTGTACACCTGCCGCAGAAAGAATAAAGCCCAGATAAGATACTGTCCTGGCTTCAAAAGTACACTTCTCGGGCTTGACTAGTAGTTGGTTGGCCTGTAAACGGGATAATACTTCCTTGACCTGTTTCCTGTGTTCTGGAAGGCTGCGTGAGTACACCAAAATATCATCCAAATAAACCACTACTGACACAAACAGTAAGTCTGCAAATATCCTGTCTATGAACCGCTGGAATATGGCGGGAGCGTTCACAAGCCCAAACGGCATAACCTTATATTCAAAGAGGCCAAAAGGTGTCCGAAATGCAGTCTTCCACTCATCACCCTTGCGGATCCTCAAAAGATGATAAGCTCCTCTGAGGTCCAACTTGGTATAGAACTGTGCTCCCTGAACTGCTTCTAGAACGTCCCTTATCAAGGGCATGGGGTAGCGGTCCCTGACTGTTACCTGATTTAGCCCCCGGTAATCTATGCAGGGTCTTAGTTCTGCTGAGTCCTTTTTTGGTATAAAGAACAATGAAGCTCCGCAAGATGACCTGGATTCTTGGATCAGTCCGTTCTGGAGGTGAGCGTCTAGGTAATCTCTTAAAGCCTTCTTTTCTGGCAAAGACAAAGGGTACATCCGACCAAACGGAACTTGAGAAGGTGGAACGATGTTGATGGCGCAATCTTCCGACCTGTGGGGAGGAAGATCTCTTGGCAATATATCCTTGAAGACTTTAGCGTATTCCTGGTACTGGAGTGGGATAGAAGATACCGTCTTCTTTATCGGATTATTTAACACTTCTACTCCGATCTGGAGGTTAGGTACCTCCATGCAATGTACTTGACAGTAATCCGAGTCAAAACACACCTTGTTCGTGTACCAGTCAATTGAAGGGTTGTGTCTCCTAAGCCAGGGAATTCCGATGACCAATGGAAAGTGCGCCGCCTTAATCATATCGAATACCATGTCTTCAGTATGTTGTTCCATCTTCATCCGTAAGGGAACGGTCTCCTTTACTATGGGCCCTGAGGACAAAGGAGTACCGTCCACTCCTTCCACTGGAATGGGTCTATTCTTGAGGTGCTCGGGCACCTTGTTCTTCCTGGCCCAGTCTATGTCGATAAAATTCCCTGCGGCCCCGCAGTCCAGCATGGCCAACACTTCGATAGGTTCAGGACTTGTTATCCAGAGTTGGACCTTGAATACCATGAGTCTATTGTCTTCCCCTCCTGTTACTGGTCTTGTAACAAAGCAAGGGTTGTAGCTGGTTCCCCCGACACCTCCCTTGCATAGGTTCGGGGGTTGGAGTTTTCCTTTCGCCGAGGTGGTACTTCTGGACAGTTGCGGAGTAGATGCTTAGAAGAACCACAGTACATACATAGTCCTGCTTCACGACGTCTTCTTCGTTCTTCTGAAGTTAGAGGACCCCTGGTTGTTCCGATTTGCATGGGTTCCTCCCCTCCGGGGTTTTCTCGGGAAGGTTGGGAAAGAGGAGTGGGAGTTAACAGGCGAGGTCTTCTCCTTTCTTTTCGTCGTTCGTGAAGACGGAATTCAATCTGCAAGGCTATGGTAGTGAGTTCCTGAAAGGATGACGGGCGAGCTATCCGAGCCAGCTCGTCCTTGATATCCTCATGAAGACCTCTTCGGAATATAGTCTGTTTGGCAGAATCCGGCCAGTCTGCCTTTGTAGCAAGTCGGACAAATCGGGATAAGTAAGTTTGGACATCTGTAGTGCCCTGTACCACATCCAAAATGGCCTCAAAAGAAGTGTACAGGACCTCCGGCCTATCGAATCTCTCCTTAAACAATTGTGTGAATCGGTCGGAATCTTGTAATGCAATGTCATTATTTGTGACCAAAGGAGTAGCCCAAGCCAGGGCGTTACCAATCAGGTTAGCAATGATGAATCCCACTCTGGACCGGGCTGTCTGGTAGGTGTAGGGACGGAATGCAAAATACACCTGGCAAGCATCCAAGAACTCCTTGAGCCCTCCTGGATGCCCATCATATTTCCCAAACGACAACGCCATAGGGGGTAGATCTCCCCGGTCTTCTCTTTGCAGGACAACCTGCTGTCTTAAGGCTACATTCTCTGCCTTCAGTGCCTGTACTTCAACCGTAAGGTTCTGCATTGCCACCACCAACTCCTGATACTGTTCCAAGGATGCCATGGGTCTTCTTGGGTGTTGTATTCTGTCAAACTCACCAGGTAAATACCCTCTTTTCCCAACCTCCTCCTCACCTGAACCTTCTGGGGAATTGTTCCTGGTTTCTGTGGTGGTTCTTCTCTTAGTTTTCTTATCTTCAACCGGCAACTGTCTTTGGGATGTCCTCTTCTTTTTATCGTGTAAGTAAGGCCTGGCTCCCTCAGAGGCCACCTTGGCAGGGAAGTGACGCCTGCCCAAGGGGAACCCCGAGGAGCCAAACCTCCAATGGCAGGGAAAAAGCCGAAATGGCACAAAAAACCCTGGTAAGATGTATTTCTTCCTGGAGATGGATAGTCAATGAGCGTAGATATATTTGAGTCCTTTTTGAGCAACTTCCGGTGTTGATGCGGAAGCTTGAGCCTTGATAGTCTGGAGAGGGAAATATATAGAAACAGTTCCCACTTACCGAGAGCTCTAGCAGAACCGAGAGAGTGAATGCTCCCCAGTCGTGATCGCGGGTGTCAAGACAAAACAGCTCCGCGACCGCGAACCAAACGAGAGAGCCGCGGCGCTGTGAAATGAAAAGGGAACAGTGCCGCGGTCCGAGAAGGAAAAATAGAAAAATACCACACCGAGTTAGTGCGAGGAGAAAAACAGAACGAGCAAACAAAACAGAGAGACAGAAAGTAACGATAGAGGGCTGAAAACGGAACACAGGAGAAAAGGGTTGAATACAATCAATGAAGGGCTGACTGAAAACGAGGGAAGAAGAGCCAAAAGGCTAAGCCGAAATACTCTGAGAGGAACTGAGGAAGGACGATCCGTAGCTCGCAGTGTTGCAGGCTTCTGAAGGAAAAACAGATACAACACGCCGGAAAGGGGGGCGTGGTTGTATCTTATAGTCCAGCGACGCCATGTTGGGTGAGGACTAGACCGAAGTATACGTTAGAAACGCCATGAGCTCCACAGTTTCCATGGACGGATCCTGACACTTAGGCCTCCAAAAATCTAGAAATCTTTGGAGGCCCAGGTTTCCATGCATCCTAGACCCCCAAAAGTCCAGAAAATGTTGGTGGCCAAAAAAAGGCTGAAAATGCATCTTGCGCCTCCCAAAATCTAGAAATCTTTGAACCCCGAAAAAGGGGTTTCCATGCGTCCTAGACCCCCTAAAGTCCAGAAAATGTTGGCGGGCCAAAAAATGTGTCACAGAGCTCCAAATGTCCCAAAAACACCAGCAGCCTGAAAAAGACCTTAATCCCCTTCCTAGAACCCTGAAATTCCCAAACATATTTTCGGCCCAAAAAAAACATCTTAGACTCCGGTAGGACCAGAATGTTTGGCAGCCCAAAAAAAGTCTTAAAAATCCCACTCAGGCATCCAAAAATCTACAAAACCTTGTAGCCCCGAAAAAGGCGTTCCAGGCATCCTAGACACCCAACAGTCCAGAAAATGTTGGCGGGCCGAAAAATGTGTCACAGAGCTCCAAATGTCCCAAAAACACCAGCAGCATGAAAAGGACCTAAATGTGCATCCTAGAACCCTGAAATTCCCAAAAATATTTTTGGCACAAAAAAGGCATCTTAGACCCCGGTAGGACTAGAATGTTTTGCAGCCCAAAAAAGCCCTAAAAATGCCACTCAGGCCTCCAAAAATCTATAAAATTTTGGAGCCCCGAAAAAGGTGTTTTCAGCCATCCTAGACCTGCTAAAGTCCAGAAAATGTTGGCGACCCAAAAGATGTGTCACAGAGCTCCAAATGTCCCAAAAACATTGGCAGCCTGAAAAGACCCTAATCCGCATCCTAGAACCCTGAAATTCCCAAAAATATTGTCGGCCCAAAAAAGGCATCTTAGAGCCCAGCAGGACCAGAATGTTTTGCAGCCCAAAAAAGCCCTAAAAATGCCACTCAGGCCTCCAAAAATCTACAAAGTTTTGGAGCCCCGAAAAAGACGTTTTCAGGCATCCTAGACCCGCTATAGTCCAGAAAATGTTGGCAGCCCAAAAGATGTGTCACATAGCTCCAAATGTCCCAAAAACATTGGCAGCCTGAAAACACCCTAATCCGCATCGTAGAACCCTGACATTCCCAAAAATATTGTCGGCCCAAAAAAGCCATCTTTGACCCCGGTAGGACCAGAATGTTTGGCGAACCAGAATGTTTGGCAGCCCAAAAAATCCCTAAAAATGCCACTCAGGCCTCAAAAAATCTACTAAACTTTGGAGCCCTGAAAAAGGCGTTTCCAGGCATCCCAGACACCCTAAAGTCCAGAAAATGTTGGCAGCCCAAAAGATGTGTCACAGAGCTCCGAATTTCCCAAAAACATTGGCAGCCTGAAAAGACCCTAATCCGCATCCTAGAACCCTGAAAGTCCCAAAAATATTGTCGGCCCAAAAAAGATATCTTAGAACCCGGTAGGACCAGAATGTTTGGCAGCCCAAAAATGCTACTCAGGCTCCAAAAATCTACACAACTCTGGAGCCCTGAAAAAGGGGTTTTCAGGCATCCAAGACCTCCTAAAGTGCAAAAAATGTTGGTGGTACAAAAGATATGTCAGAAACTTGCTATGTCCCATAAGCATCGACAGCCTCAAAAAGGCCTTAAATGGCATCCTAGAACCCTGAAATTCCAGAAAACATTTTTGGGCTGAAAAAGGCATCCTAGAGCCTGGTAGGACCAGAATGCTTGGTAGCCCAAAAAAGCCCTAAAAATGCATCTCAGGCCTCCAAAAATCTATCAAATTATGGAGCCATGAAAAGGCATTTCCAGGCATCCTAGACCCCCTAAAGTCCAGAAAATGTTGGTGGCCTGAAAAATGTTTCACAGAGCTCCAAATGTCCCAAAAACATTGGCAGCCTGAAAAAGACCTTCATCCGCACCCTAGAACCCTGAAATTCCCAAAAATATTTTTGGCCCAAAAAAGGCATCGTAGACCCTGACCCGAATGTTTGGCAGCCCAAAAAAGCCCTAAAAATGCCACTCAGGTCTCCAAAAATCTACAAAACTTTGGAGTTCCAAATACGGTGTTTCCAGACATCCTAGACCACTTGAAGTCCAGAAAATGTTGGTGGCCTGAAAGATGTGTCACAGAGCTACAAATGTCCCAAAAACATTGGCGACAAGAAAAAAGACCTTAATCTGCATCTTAGAACCCTTAAATTCCCCAAAATATTTTCAGCATAAAAAAGACATCTTGGACCCCGGCAGGACCAGAATGTTTTGGAGCCCAAAAAAGCACTAAAAATGCCACTCAGGCCTCCGAAAATCTACAAAATTTTGGAGCCCCGAAAAAGTCGTTTTCAGCCATCCTGGACCGCTAAAGTCCAGAAAATGTTGGTGACCCAAAAGATGTGTCACAGAGCTCCAAATGTCCCAAAAACATTGGCAGCCTGAAAAGACCCTAATCTGCATCCTAGAACCCTGAAATTCCCAAAAATATTGTCGGCCCAAAAAAGGCATCTTAGACCCCGGTAGGACCAGAATGTTTTGCAGCCCAAAAAAGCCCTAAAAATGCCACTCTGGCCTCCAAAAATCTACCAAACTTTGGAACCCCGAAAAAAGGGTTTCCAGCAATCCTAGATCCCCTAAAGTTCAGAAAATGTTGGTGTCCCAAAAAATGCGTCAGAGAGCTCCAAATGTCTCAAAACATTGGCAGCCTGAAAAAGACCCTAACCCGTATCCTAGAACCCTGAAATTCCCAAAAATATTGTCGGCCCAAAAAATGCATCTTAGACCCCAGTAGGACTAGAATGTTTTGCAGCCCAAAAAAGCCCTTTAAAATGCCACTCAGCCCTCCAAAAATCTACAAAATTTTGGAGCCCCGAAAAAGGCATTTTCAGCCATCCTGGACCCACTAAAGTCCAGAAAATGTTGGCAACCCAAAAGATGTGTCACAGAGCTCCAAATGTCCCAAAAACATTGGCAGCCTGAAAAGACCCTAACCCGTATCCTAGAACCCTGAAATTCCCAAAAATATTGTCGGCCCAAAAAATGCTTCTTAGACCCCGGTAGGACTAGAATGTTTTGCAGCCCAAAAAAGCCCTTCAAAATGCCACTCAGCCCTCCAAAAATCTACAAAATTTTGGAGCCCCGTAAAAGGCTTTTCAGGCATCCTAGACCCCCTAAAATCCAGAAAATGTTGGCGACCCAAAAGATGTGTCACAGAGCTCCAAATGTCCCAAAAATATTGGCAGCCTGAAAAGACCCTAATCCCCATCCTAGAACCCTGAAATTCCCAAAAATATTGTCGGCCCAAAAAAGATATCTTAGATCCCGGTAAGACCAGCATGTTTGGCAGCCCAAAAATGCTTCTCATGCTTCAAAAATCTACAAAACTCTGGAGCCCCGAAAAAGGGGTTTTCAGGCATCCAAGACCTCCTAAAGTGCAGAAAATGTTGGTGGTACAAAAAATATGTCAGAAACTTGCAATGTCCCATAAGCATCGACAGCCTGAAAAAGGCCTTAAATGGCATCCTAGAACCCGGAAATTCCAAAAAACATTTTTGGCCCAAAAAAGGCATCCTAGAGCCTGGAAGGGCCAGAATGTTTGGCAGCCCATAAAAGCCCTAAAAATGCATCTCAGGCCTCCAAAAATCTACCAAAAATGTTGGAGCCATGAAAAAGGAGTTTCCAGGCATCCTAGACCCCCTAAAGTCCAGAAAATGTTGGTGGCCTAAAAAAGGTTTCACAGAGCTCCAAATGTCCCAAAAACATTGGCAGCCTGAAAAGACCCTAATCTGCATCCTAGAACCCTGAAATTCCCAAAAATATTGTCGGCCCAAAAAAGGCATCTTAGACCCCGGTAGGACCAGAATGTTTTGCAGCCCAAAAAAGCCCTAAAAATGCCACTCTAGCCTCCAAAAATCTACCAAACTTTCGAACCCCGAAAAAAGGGTTTCCAGCAATCCTAGATCCCCTAAAGTTCAGAAAATGTTGGTGTCCCAAAAAATGCGTCAGAGAGCTCCAAATGTCTCAAAACATTGGCAGCCTGAAAAAGACCTTAATCCACATCCTGGAACCCTGAAATTCCCAAAATATTTTCTGCTCAAAAAAGGCATCCTAGACCCCGGTAGGACCAGAAAATGTTGGTAGCCCAAAAAAGTCTTAAATGCATCTTAGGCCTCGAAAACTTGACAATACTTTGGAGCCCAAAAAAAGGGGTTTTCAGGCACCCAAGACCCCTTAATGTGCAGAAAATGTGGGGGATCCAAAAAATATGTCAGAAACATGCAATGTCCCATAAGCATCGGCAGCCTGAAAAAGGACATTACCTGCATCCTAGAACCCTGAAATTCCCAAAAATATTTTTGCCACAAAAAAGGCATCTTAGACCCCGGTAGGACCAGAATGTTTTGCAGCCCAAAAAAAGCCCTAAAAATGCCACTCAGGCCGCCAAAAATCTACAAAATTTTGGAGCCCCGAAAAAGGCATTTTCAGCCATCCTGGACCCACTAAAGTCCAGAAAATGTTGGCAACCCAAAAGATGTGTCACAGAGCTCCAAATGTCCCAAAAACATTGGCAGCCTGAAAAGACCCTAACCCGTATCCTAGAACCCTGAAATTCCCAAAAATATTGTCGGCCCAAAAAATGCATCTTAGACCCCGGTAGGACTAGAATGTTTTGCAGCCCAAAAAAGCCCTTCAAAATGCCACTCAGCCCTCCAAAAATCTACAAAATTTTGGAGCCCCGAAAAAGGCTTTTCAGGCATCATAGACTCCCTAAAATCCAGAAAATGTTGGCGACCCAAAACATGTGTCACAGAGCTCCAAATGTCCCAAAAATATTGGCATCCTGAAAAGACCCTAATCCCTATCCTAGAACCCTGAAATTCCCAAAAATATTGTCGGCCCAAAAAAGATATCTTAGAACCCGGTAAGATCAGAATGTTTGGCAGCCCAAAAATGCTTCTCAGGCTTCAAAAATCTACAAAACTCTGGAGCCCCGAAAAAGGGGTTTTCAGGCATCCAAGACCCCTTAATGTGCAGAAAATGTGGGGGATCCAAAAAATATGTCAGAAACATGCAATGTCCCATAAGCATCGGCAGCCTGAAAAAGGACATTACCTGCATCCTAGAACCCTGAAATTCCCAAAAATATTTTTGCCACAAAAAAGGCATCTTAGACCCCGGTAGGACTAGAATGTTTTGCAGCCCAAAAAAGCCCTAAAAATGCCACTCAGGCCTCCAAAAATCTATAAAATTTTGGAGCCCCGAAAAAGGTGTTTTCAGCCATCCTAGACCTGCTAAAGTCCAGAAAATGTTGGCGACCCAAAAGATGTGTCACAGAGCTCCAAATGTCCCAAAAACATTGGCAGCCTGAAAAGACCCTAATCCGCATCCTAGAACCCTGAAATTCCCAAAAATATTGTCGGCCCAAAAAAGGCATCTTAGAGCCCAGCAGGACCAGAATGTTTTGCAGCCCAAAAAAGCCCTAAAAATGCCACTCAGGCCTCCAAAAATCTACAAAGTTTTGGAGCCCCGAAAAAGACGTTTTCAGGCATCCTAGACCCGCTATAGTCCAGAAAATGTTGGCAGCCCAAAGGATGTGTCACATAGCTCCAAATGTCCCAAAAACATTGGCAGCCTGAAAACACCCTAATCCGCATCGTAGAACCCTGACATTCCCAAAAATATTGTCGGCCCAAAAAAGCCATCTTTGACCCCGGTAGGACCAGAATGTTTGGCGAACCAGAATGTTTGGCAGCCCAAAAAATCCCTAAAAATGCCACTCAGGCCTCAAAAAATCTACTAAACTTTGGAGCCCTGAAAAAGGCGTTTCCAGGCATCCCAGACACCCTAAAGTCCAGAAAATGTTGGCAGCCCAAAAGATGTGTCACAGAGCTCCGAATTTCCCAAAAACATTGGCAGCCTGAAAAGACCCTAATCCGCATCCTAGAACCCTGAAAGTCCCAAAAATATTGTCGGCCCAAAAAAGATATCTTAGAACCCGGTAGGACCAGAATGTTTGGCAGCCCAAAAATGCTACTCAGGCTCCAAAAATCTACACAACTCTGGAGCCCTGAAAAAGGGGTTTTCAGGCATCCAAGACCTCCTAAAGTGCAAAAAATGTTGGTGGTACAAAAGATATGTCAGAAACTTGCTATGTCCCATAAGCATCGACAGCCTCAAAAAGGCCTTAAATGGCATCCTAGAACCCTGAAATTCCAGAAAACATTTTTGGGCTGAAAAAGGCATCCTAGAGCCTGGTAGGACCAGAATGCTCGGTAGCCCAAAAAAGCCCTAAAAATGCATCTCAGGCCTCCAAAAATCTATCAAATTATGGAGCCATGAAAAGGCATTTCCAGGCATCCTAGACCCCCTAAAGTCCAGAAAATGTTGGTGGCCTGAAAAATGTTTCACAGAGCTCCAAATGTCCCAAAAACATTGGCAGCCTGAAAAAGACCTTCATCCGCACCCTAGAACCCTGAAATTCCCAAAAATATTTTTGGCCCAAAAAAGGCATCGTAGACCCTGACCCGAATGTTTGGCAGCCCAAAAAAGCCCTAAAAATGCCACTCAGGTCTCCAAAAATCTACAAAACTTTGGAGTTCCAAATACGGTGTTTCCAGACATCCTAGACCACTTGAAGTCCAGAAAATGTTGGTGGCCTGAAAGATGTGTCACAGAGCTACAAATGTCCCAAAAACATTGGCGACAAGAAAAAAGACCTTAATCTGCATCTTAGAACCCTTAAATTCCCCAAAATATTTTCAGCATAAAAAAGACATCTTGGACCCCGGTAGGACCAGAATGTTTTGGAGCCCAAAAAAGCACTAAAAATGCCACTCAGGCCTCCGAAAATCTACAAAATTTTGGAGCCCCGAAAAAGTCGTTTTCAGCCATCCTGGACCGCTAAAGTCCAGAAAATGTTGGTGACCCAAAAGATGTGTCACAGAGCTCCAAATGTCCCAAAAACATTGGCAGCCTGAAAAGACCCTAATCTGCATCCTAGAACCCTGAAATTCCCAAAAATATTGTCGGCCCAAAAAAGGCATCTTAGACCCCGGTAGGACCAGAATGTTTTGCAGCCCCAAAAATCCCTAAAAATGCCACTCTAGCCTCCAAAAATCTACCAAACTTTGGAACCCCGAAAAAAGGGTTTCCAGCAATCCTAGATCCCCTAAAGTTCAGAAAATGTTGGTGTCCCAAAAAATGCGTCAGAGAGCTCCAAATGTCTCAAAACATTGGCAGCCTGAAAAAGACCCTAACCCGTATCCTAGAACCCTGAAATTCCCAAAAATATTGTCGGCCCAAAAAATGCATCTTAGACCCCAGTAGGACTAGAATGTTTTGCAGCCCAAAAAAGCCCTTTAAAATGCCACTCAGCCCTCCAAAAATCTACAAAATTTTGGAGCCCCGAAAAAGGCATTTTCAGCCATCCTGGACCCACTAAAGTCCAGAAAATGTTGGCAACCCAAAAGATGTGTCACAGAGCTCCCAATGTCCCAAAAACATTGGCAGCCTGAAAAGACCCTAACCCGTATCCTAGAACCCTGAAATTCCCAAAAATATTGTCGGCCCAAAAAATGCTTCTTAGACCCCGGTAGGACTAGAATGTTTTGCAGCCCAAAAAAGCCCTTCAAAATGCCACTCAGCCCTCCAAAAATCTACAAAATTTTGGAGCCCCGTAAAAGGCTTTTCAGGCATCCTAGACCCCCTAAAATCCAGAAAATGTTGGCGACCCAAAAGATGTGTCACAGAGCTCCAAATGTCCCAAAAATATTGGCAGCCTGAAAAGACCCTAATCCCCATCCTAGAACCCTGAAATTCCCAAAAATATTGTCGGCCCAAAAAAGATATCTTAGATGCCGGTAAGACCAGCATGTTTGGCAGCCCAAAAATGCTTCTCATGCTTCAAAAATCTACAAAACTCTGGAGCCCCGAAAAAGGGGTTTTCAGGCATCCAAGACCTCCTAAAGTGCAGAAAATGTTGGTGGTACAAAAAATATGTCAGAAACTTGCAATGTCCCATAAGCATCGACAGCCTGAAAAAGGCCTTAAATGGCATCCTAGAACCCGGAAATTCCAAAAAACATTTTTGGCCCAAAAAAGGCATCCTAGAGCCTGGAAGGGCCAGAATGTTTGGCAGCCCTTAAAAGCCCTAAAAATGCATCTCAGGCCTCCAAAAATCTACCAAAAATGTTGGAGCCATGAAAAAGGAGTTTCCAGGCATCCTAGACCCCCTAAAGTCCAGAAAATGTTGGTGGCCTGAAAAAGGTTTCACAGAGCTCCAAATGTCCCAAAAACATTGGCAGCCTGAAAAGACCCTAATCTGCATCCTAGAACCCTGAAATTCCCAAAAATATTGTCGGCCCAAAAAAGGCATCTTAGACCCCGGTAGGACCAGAATGTTTTGCAGCCCAAAAAAGCCCTAAAAATGCCACTCTAGCCTCCAAAAATCTACCAAACTTTGGAACCCGGAAAAAAGGGTTTCCAGCAATCCTAGATCCCCTAAAGTTCAGAAAATGTTGGTGTCCCAAAAAATGCGTCAGAGAGCTCCAAATGTCTCAAAACATTGGCAGCCTGAAAAAGACCTTAATCCACATCCTGGAACCCTGAAATTCCCAAAATATTTTCTGCTCAAAAAAGGCATCCTAGACCCCGGTAGGACCAGAAAATGTTGGTAGCCCAAAAAAGTCTTAAATGCATCTTAGGCCTCGAAAACTTGACAATACTTTGGAGCCCAAAAAAAGGGGTTTTCAGGCACCCAAGACCCCTTAATGTGCAGAAAATGTGGGGGATCCAAAAAATATGTCAGAAACATGCAATGTCCCATAAGCATCGGCAGCCTGAAAAAGGACATTACCTGCATCCTAGAACCCTGAAATTCCCAAAAATATTTTTGCCACAAAAAAGGCATCTTAGACCCCGGTAGGACCAGAATGTTTTGCAGCCCAAAAAAAGCCCTAAAAATGCCACTCAGGCCGCCAAAAATCTACAAAATTTTGGAGCCCCGAAAAAGGCATTTTCAGCCATCCTGGACCCACTAAAGTCCAGAAAATGTTGGCAACCCAAAAGATGTGTCACAGAGCTCCAAATGTCCCAAAAACATTGGCAGCCTGAAAAGACCCTAACCCGTATCCTAGAACCCCGAAATTCCCAAAAATATTGTCGGCCCAAAAAATGCATCTTAGACCCCGGTAGGACTAGAATGTTTTGCAGCCCAAAAAAGCCCTTCAAAATGCCACTCAGCCCTCCAAAAATCTACAAAATTTTGGAGCCCCGAAAAAGGCTTTTCAGGCATCATAGACTCCCTAAAATCCAGAAAATGTTGGCGACCCAAAAGATGTGTCACAGAGCTCCAAATGTCCCAAAAATATTGGCAGCCTGAAAAGACCCTAATCCCTATCCTAGAACCCTGAAATTCCCAAAAATATTGTCGGCCCAAAAAAGATATCTTAGAACCCGGTAAGATCAGAATGTTTGGCAGCCCAAAAATGCTTCTCAGGCTTCAAAAATCTACAAAACTCTGGAGCCCCGAAAAAGGGGTTTTCAGGCATCCAAGACCTCCTAAAGTGCAGAAAATGTTGGTGGTACAAAAAATATGTCAGAAACTTGCAATGTCCCATAAGCATCGACAGCCTGAAAAAGGCCTTAAATGGCATCCTAGAACCCGGAAATTCCAAAAAACATTTTTGGCCCAAAAAAGGCATCCTAGAGCCTGGAAGGGCCAGAATGTTTGGCAGCCCATAAAAGCCCTAAAAATGCATCTCAGGCCTCCAAAAATCTACCAAAAATGTTGGAGCCATGAAAAAGGAGTTTCCAGGCATCCTAGACCCCCTAAAGTCCAGAAAATGTTGGTGGCCTGAAGGTTTCACAGAGCTCCAAATGTCCCAAAAACATTGGCAGCCTGAAAAAGACCTTCATCCGCATCCTAGAACCCTGAAATTCCCAAAAATATTTTTGGCCCAAAAAAGGTATCTTAGATCTTAGACCCCGAACCCGAATGTTTGGCAGCCCAAAAAAGCCCTCTAAATGCCTCTCAGGCCTCCAAAAATCTACAAAACTTTGGAGTTCCGAATACAGTGTTTCCAGACATCCTAGACCACCTGAAGTCCAGAAAATGTTGGTGGCCTGAAAGATGTGTCACAGAGCTCCAAATGTCCCAGAAACATCGACAACCTGAAAAAGACCTTAATCCGTGTCGTAGAACCCTTATATTCCACAAAATATTTTCAGCCCAAAAAAGTCATCTTGGTCCCCGGTAGGACCAGAATGTTTGGCAGCCCAAAAAAGCTTAAAAATGCATATTAGGGGGGCGTGGCCTGGAGCGCGGACCATGCAGTCGCCTCCTTGATGGCCTCCGTGGGAAGCCCGCTGCATATCAGCTTTCCAAGGCTCCCCGGCAGCGTTTTTGGACCCAACTCGGTGAGGGGCTATGGGAAGATCCGGTGCCCCACCGATGCGCTGCTGGGCCTCGAATTCGCCGAAATAAAGATAATCGGGCCGTTGATAACTCGCGGCTCCTCCACCAAGCAATCCAAGATGGCGGACGGGACCCAGCGACGACAGCCGAGTCGCGGCCTCACCATCGGAGCTCCGCCTACACACTCCCTTGAGCGGCTCTGAACCCAGATACCTTCGGCCCCACATAATTGGAGGGACCCGGACCCAGCGGAGACCCCGAGCGGCGGGGAACGAAGTAGGTGCCTTAGGCCTCCCGGCCCCCTCACCATCGGAGCCCCTCCTACACACCCTTGAGCTGCCTTGAATCCTGAAACATTCGGCTCCACATAATTGGAGGGACCCGGACCACTCTCCAGCGACCCCGCTGAGACCCCGAGCGGCGGGGAACGGAGTAGGTGCCTTGGGCCCCGGCCCCTTCTGCCTACGCGCCACAACACGCAGCTGCGGTCCCCCTGATCGGCACCGGCGGGGCGACCACAACACCTCATCGCTTCCGGACTTTGCACCCCGGCGGGAGCCATTTACCGCCCCCTGCTCGCTTCCTGGGGCGCCCCGGCCCACGTTCACCATCTCCCCTGGTACCAGAAAAACCGGGACAATCCTGTGACTCCTCTCCCCTACGCACTCAAACCCACCGTATGCAACCAAGATATCGGGACATTCATCCCAGTCTGTGAGGCCATACGATGTCCAGGCAACCGAAATCCACCAAATCCTCGGACATAGCAACAATGCTAATGGCGTCCGACAAAGCAAAGAAACCGGACACTCTTCCCCCCGCCTCACGAGAATCCCTGGACGACAAGGGACCGCTAGCAACTAAGGAGGACCTCCGTAACTTTATGGCGGACATCAAAACCGAATTTCGATCCTGTATGTCGGAGCTTACTGCCAAGTTGGAGAATACCGACAAGAGGGTCTCGGAGGTGGAACAGAGAGTGGGAGAGATTGAGGATCGAGCTCAGGACCACACCGCTTCCCTGATTGCGATCCAGCGCTCCATGGGACTTTTGCAGGACAAATGCGAAATCCTGGAATATAAGCAAGAAAATTTGGAGAACAGAACCCGACGCAACAACCTCCGCATCCGGGGGGTTCCTATGTCAGTCCCAGACCAGGGGCTTGCCGAATATGTGGGCCTCTTCTTTCGGTCTCTCCTCCCAGATACGGAGGACTCACTTTTGCTATTGGACCGCACCCACAGACTAATCCCACGCCGTAGTGTGGAGACAGACGGCCCTCCCGATGTGATCACTAGGGTGCATTTCTTTACAACAAAGGAAGCCATCTCAGCAATAAGCCGCTCCGAGGACGAAATCACCTTCCAAGGGTCTCCTCTTCAGATTTATCAAGATCTATCTCCGCTGACCCTCCAGAAAAGGCGAGCCCTGCGCCCGCTGACCACCTTCCTGCAAGCCCAAAAAATCCGCTACAAATGGCTCTTTCCTACAGCTTTACAATTCTCCTATAAGGGTACTACACGCCGGATCAACCATCTGGATGACGCTGGAAGTATTTTGCACCCGGACCCCGCTACCCACTCGCCTCCACAGGCCTCCGAAGCGGCAACGGACTCGGATCTCATAGCCTCCCCCAGGTCCAACCATAACACATGGTCGAAGGTCCCAAGATTTAGGAGGAGAAGATAACTGGAAACGACCCCACAAGGGACTATTGCGACCCCTATATCCCAGCGCCATTTCTTTGAAAACATGGATGATCTCCATCCCTGATGCGGCGGGCTCCCCCCCCACGGCCCGTGCCCGGCTCCAAGGTACGTTCCATCTATGAGTCCTTGGAGCATTTCACTCACATTTTCAGCCATGTTGGCTATCCCCCGTTCCACGGCCCTGTTGGCCAAGGGAGGGCCCAACCCCACAATGGGTCCCCCATCCCCAGTTAAATCTCGGACTTCCCGTTGGCGGCCCGAGCAAAAACCCCAGAAGCAGGATAACAGATGGGCTCATCTTCCACGGCATGATGGCTGATTCCTTAATGGCCTCCCCCCTCCCACAAGTCTCATCAGCAACCCCAAGTCCCGCTCCGGATCAGCAGACCTGGAACTTTGTTTCCCTAAACGTCAGGGGATTGAACTCGCCGGCTAAACGCAAATCAATCCTGCAAAAGCTCCGGAATGAGACCGCTGCTGTGGCCATGCTACAGGAGACTCATCTGCTACCGGCAGACTTCAGCCGCCTACACTCCCGTGACTTTCCAAAGCAACTCTTCGCATCCGGTGATTCCAAGCGAGGTGGCACGGCGATTTTGTTTCGGAGGGGGCTGAATCCCCAGATTCTGGACACCATAAGCTGCTCGGAAGGACGCTATATAGCGGTGAAATGCCTGCTGGCGGGACAGCTGTTCTCCCTGGTCTCCGTATACGCACCGAACGCGAGCCAGGCGTCCTTCTATGACTCGCTAACTACAATTCTTTCTCCCTTTCTGGAAGGCCAGATTGTGATCGGTGGGGACTTTAATGGGGTCCCGGACCCCGTGAAGGACAAATCGCATCCGCCCTCTCCCGGAGACTACACCACGGCCTTGGCTCTCCTACGGCTATTCAGGACCTTGGGGGTGGTGGATGCATGGAGGGTGCTCCACCCATCCGAAAAGGACTTTTCTTTTTATTCTTATGTTCACCGGACATTCTCCAGAATAGATCTCCTCCTAATATCCCCGCAAATCTTTGCCTTCGCTGAGGAGGTGACCATAGGCTCCAGAATCTTGTCCGACCACGCCCCGGTAACCCTGGAAATCCGAGTCCAGGGGCCTCCTGACCCCCACCGGCGCAGATGGACATTATATGACCCCATCCTTAATGAGATGCCACTCAGAGACGCAGTCGCAACCACGATCAACAACTTTTTCAAGGAAAACCCGAGCGGAGATACCTCCCTAGCCAACACCTGGGACGCAATGAAGGCAGTGGTGCGAGGAGATCTGATCGCCAAAGGGGCAGCCTATCACAGGCACAAACAACAAATCCGCCAGGGCCTTGAAGAAGAACTGGAGAGGGCTGAAAGGATCCACAAGGAGAAGGGCTGGACCCCTAAAACGCAGCGAGCCCTCCGCATAGCAAAAAAGAAAATTGAAGCCCACTATGCTGAACACACCGCCCATCAAATGACGAAAGCCAAACAATTCTATTATGCCAAAAATAATAAAGCGAACAAATTGCTGGTG
Organism: Ambystoma mexicanum; assembly: GCF_040938575.1. Taxonomy (NCBI): domain Eukaryota; kingdom Metazoa; phylum Chordata; class Amphibia; order Caudata; family Ambystomatidae; genus Ambystoma; species Ambystoma mexicanum. The sequence goes on from NC_090941.1 coordinate 217,114,327, forward strand.
GCCAAACTCGCCAAGATGAGAAGAAATAACACAATCGTGGGCTTACGGGATCAGCAGGGCAAGACTCAATACTCGGATCTCGACAAGCTTCAAATTGCATCGACCCACCTGACCCAGGTAATGACCGCCCCGCCCCGCAACGACAAGGAACAGAGGGAATACCTGCAAGGGGCAGCGCTCCCCCGACTGGAAAACGCAGCCCGGGATTCGTTGGAAGCCCCAATTACCGGCGAGGAAGTCGACGAGGCGATAAAATCCCTGAAGTCTCGGGCCCCTGGTCCGGACGGCTACACAGCAAAATTTTACAAAGTTTTCAAACCCCAACTCCTCCCACCCCTGGTACAGCTGTTTAATTCATTCAAAACCACAGGCTCTATAACTCCGTCAATGCAAGAATCAATCACAGTCTTGCTGCCCAAACCTGGCGGCGACCCGAAGGACCCGGCGTCCTACAGACCAATCGCGCTGCTCAATATAGACGCCAACATATACTCCAAAATTCTAGCAACCCGCTTGTCCCGGATCCTGCCAGAGATAATCAATGCCGACCAGAGTGGCTTCATCACACACCGTTCAACCACTGATAACATTCGTAGAGCTTTGAATCTGGTGGAACTAGCCTCCCGAGACTCCAGAGAACTGGTCCTTCTGGCCCTGGATGCAGTTAAGGCCTTCGACAAAGTAGACTGGAACTTTATGAAGCTTGCCCTAAGGCCTTTGGCTTTGGCCCAGAGTTCCCTGCCATGATCTGGGCTAACTACACCGCGCCCAAGACCTTGCTCAGAGTCAATGGCATCCTCTCTCCCCCTATTGACCTGACCTGTGGAACCAGACAGGGCTGCCCGCTATCCCCATTGCTCTTTGCGTTAATCATGGAACCATTCGCCCAACGGATCAGGCGAAACCCGCGGATCAAGGGCTTCCAGGCGGGTACGACACACCATAAACTGGCCTTGTATGCCGACGATGTCTTATTAACCATCACAGAACCTTGCGCCTCCCTCCCTCAGGCCTTAGCTGAGATAGAGAACTATGGAAAGGTCACCGGTTTCGCCATCAACTACCAGAAGTCAGCTGCCATGGGGGTGGCCCTTCCCCGAGAGGTCAAGGAGGCTCTGGCCCCAATGTGCCCGATACACTGGACAACTAAGAGCTTCAGCTATCTGGGGGTCCGGATCCCAGCTGACCCGGGAGACGTCTACCGGGCTAACTTTCCCCAACTGTTCACGGACCTCGAGGCTGACCTGAAACGGTGGGAGACACAGGAAATTTCACTGATGGGCCGTATCACGGCTTGTAAAATGAACTTGCTACCAAGGTTCCTATATACTTGCTCCTCGCTTCCGGTATCGATCCCGGCCCCGGCCCTTCAAAATCTACAAAAGAAAATGTCACGGTTTATCTGGAAGGGGAGGAAGCCCAGAATCTCCAAGACCACGATGCTGGGCAATGCTAGACTGGGTGGCCTCGGAGTTCCGGACCTACAAAAGTATCAGATAGCGGCCCAGCTCTCCTGCATCCGATCATGGCAGGTGCTCACCAACCGTCCGAAATGGGTGGACCTCGAACAAGCACAACTGCCGCTCCCTCTACGCTTTCTCCCGCATATCAATCCCTCCGATCGCCGCCAATGGCAGGACCTCCTGAGATCCACCAAACCCACTATCACTACCTGGGATAAAGCGCTGAAACAGAAGAAAACCCCAGTGGGACTCAGCTCCTCCTCACCCGTGTTCCTGAACCCAGCCTTTTCACCTGGCTGGTCCACCCGGAACTTCAGATCCTGGATAGCGGGGGGCCTGGAGACCCTGGGGCAGCTTTTCGAAGGGGGACAGCCCTGCACCTTCGGGCGATGTAAAGAACTCTTCCAACTGCAGGAACAGGACAGATTTACATACATTCAGCTGCGCCACTGGTGCTCTCATCCACAGACCCGTCAAGCCGCCACCCGGCCCCCCACGGCCATTGAATTGACCCTAAATGATCTCCCACCCAGGGGAAGCATCTCCACCCTATACAAGCGCCTTCAAAATGACTTCCTTACCTCTAAAACCCGATACATGGCTCAATGGGAGGCGGACCTAGGCCACCCAGTCGAAGACCAGCTGTGGGTTGATATTTGGTCGCGGGCTCACTCCTCTTCGTCTTGCATTACGAACAGAGAAGGCGCCTACAAAATCCTCCTCCGATGGTATTATCCTCCTCTGAGATTACACCACATGAACCCTACACTCAGCCCGAACTGTTGGAGGCAATGCGGCCAGGTAGGAACTTTCTTCCATATGTGGTGGTCTTGCCCGAGGGCCCAGACCTTTTGGGAACAATGCCTAGCGATGATTACGGACATCACTAAGGTACGACTTCCCCTTGAGCCCGAACCCATCCTCCTGGGTGCCCCAGTCCCCGGGATCTATCCCAGGTCCGGTCCCAGGGCCAAACTACTGTCCCAATGCCTTCTGGCGGGCAGAAACGTAATAGCTCGCACTTGGAAAACGGTGGAGGGCCCACTAATGCCTTTCTGGTGGACGAAAATCTGGGACATCCTAATCGCGGAGAGGGTCACAGCAGCCGGGGCAGGCCACCTGCATCGTTTCGAGAACATCTGGGGCCCAATTCTAGACTTTGATCGGAACTATCCAGCCTTAACGTACAAGCCCCAATTAGCCAGGAGAACTTTACGGGACGATGACTTCCAGCGGGGACAGGAAGAAGAACGATAGAGCCCGGGGGAGGGGAGGGAAGTGCAACCAGCTGTATCCTTTTTATGCCATTTGTCGTGTTTGATCAGAAGTTGTATCGCTTTATCCTGCCTGTTTAAAATAAATATTTAAAAAAAAAAAATGCATATTAGGCCTCCTAAATATAGAAATCTTTGAAGCCCTGAAAAAGGGGTTTTGATGCATCCTAGACCCCTAAAGTCCAGAAAATGTTGGTGTCCAAAAAACGGCTTAAAATGCATCTTAGGCCTCTAAAAATCATGAAATCTTTGGAGCCCCAGGTTTCCATGCATCCTAGACCCCCAAAGTCCAGAAAATGTTGGTGGCCAAAAAAAGGCTGAAAATGCATCTTAGGCCTCCAACAATCTACCAAACTTCGGAGCCCTGAATACGGCGTTTCCAGGCATCCTAGACCCCCTAAAGTCCAGAAAATGTTGGTGGCCTGAAAAATGTTTCACAGAGCTCCAAATGTCCCAAAAACATCGGCAGCCTGAAAAAGACCTTAATCCGCTTCCTAGAACCCTGAAATTCCCAAAAATATTTTTTGCCCAAAAAAAACATCTTAGACCCCGGTAGGACCAAAATGTTTGGCAGCCCAAAAAAGCCCTAAAAATCCCCCTCATGCTTCCAAAAACCTACAAAATTTTGGAGCCCCGAAAAATGGCGTTTCCAGGCATCCTAGACCCCCTAAAGTCCAGAAAATGTTGGCGGCCCGAAAGATGTGTCACAGAGCTCCAAATGTCCAAAAAACATTGGCAGCCTGAAAAGACCCTTATCAGCATCCTAGAACCCTGAAATTCCCAAAAATATTGTCGGCCCAAAAAAGCCATCTTAGACCCCGGTAGGCCAAGAATGTTTGGCAGCCCAAAAAAGCCCTATAAATGCCAATCATGCTTCCAAAAACCTACAAAATTTTGGAGCCCCGAAAAATGGCGTTTCCAGGCATCCTAGACCCCCTAAAGTCCAGAAAATATTGGCGGCCCAAAAGATGTGTCACAGAGCTCCAAATGTCCCAGAAACATTGGCAGCCTGAAAAGACCCTTTTCAGCATCCTAGAACCCTGAAATTCCCAAAAATATTGTCGGCCCAAAAAAGCCATCTTAGACCCCGGTAGGCCAAGAATGTTTGGCAGGCCAAAAAAGCCCTAAAAATGCCAGCATCCAAAAATCTACAAAACTTTGGAGCCCCGAAAAAGGCGTTTCAAAGCATCCTAGACACACTAAAGTCCAGAAATTGTTGGCGGCCCGAAAAATGTGTCACAGAGCTCAAAATTTCCCAAAAACACCAGCAGCATGAAAAGGACCTTAATCTGCATCCTAGAACCCTGAAATTCCCAAAAATATTTTTGTCCCAAAAAAGACATCTTAGACCCCGGTAGGACCAGAATATTTGGCAGCCCAAAAAACCCTAAAAATGCCACTCAGGCCTCCTAAAATCTACAAAATTTTGGAGCCTGGAAAAAGGCGTTTTCAGGCATCCTAGACACCCTAAACTCCAGAAAAAGTTGTTCGCCCAAAAGATGTGTCACAGAGCTCCAAATGTCCCAAAAACACCAGCAGCATGAAAAGGACCTTAATCCGCATCCTAGAACCCTGAAATTCCCAAAAATATTGTCGGCCCAAAAAAAACATCTTAGACCCCGGTAGGACCAGAATGTTTGGCAGCCCAAAAAAAGCCTTAAAAATCCCACTCAGGCATCCAAAAATCTACAAAACCTTGCAGCCCCGAAAAAGGCGTTTTCAGCCATCCTAGACCCGCTTAAGTCCAGAAAATGTTGTCGTGCCGAAAAATTTGTCACAGAGCTCCAAATGTCCCAAAAACACCAGCAGCATGAAAAGACCCTAATCCGCATCCTAGAACCCTGAAATTCCCAAAAATATTTTTGGCACAAAAAAGGCATCTTAGACCCCGGTAGGACCAGAATGTTTTGCAGCCCAAAAAAGCCCTAAAAATGCCACTCAGGCCTCCAAAAATCTACAAAGTTTTGGAGCCCCGAAAAAGACGTTTTCAGGCATCCTAGACCCGCTGTAGTCCAGAAAATGTTGGCAGCCCAAAAGATGTGTCACAGAGCTCCAAATGTCCCAAAAACATTGGCAGCCTGAAAACACCCTAATCCGCATCGTAGAACCCTGAAATTCCCAAAAATATTGTCGGCCCAAAAAAGCCATCTTTGACCCCGATAGGACCAGAATGTTTGGCGAACCAGAATGTTTGGCAGCACAAAAAATCCCTAAAAATGCCACTCAGGCCTCAAAAAATCTACTAAACTTTGGAGCCCTGAAAAAGGCGTTTCCAGGCATCCTAGACACCCTAAAGTCCAGAAAATGTTGGCAGCCCAAAATATGTGTCACAGAGCTCCAAATGTCCCAAAAACATTGGCAGCCTGAAAAGACCCTAATCCGCATCCTAGAACCCTGAAAGTCCCAAAAATATTGTCGGCCCAAAAAAGATATCTTAGAACCCGGTAGGACCAGAATGTTTGGCAGCCCAAAAATGCTACTCAGGCTCCAAAAATCTACAAAACTCTGGAGCCCTGAAAAAAGGGTTTTCAGGCATCCAAGACCTCCTAAAGTGCAGAAAATGTTGGTGGTACAAAAAATATGTCAGAAACTTGCTATGTCCCAAAAGCATCGACAGCCTCAAAAAGGCCTTAAATGGCATCCTAGAACCCTGAAATTCCAGAAAACATTTTTGGGCTGAAAAAGGCATCCTAGAGCCTGGTAGGACCAGAATGTTTGGCAGCCCAAAAAAGCCCTAAAAATGCATCTCAGGCCTCCAAAAATCTACCAAATTATGGAGCCATGAAAAAGGCATTTCCAGGCATCCTAGACCCCCTAAAGTCCAGAAAATGTTGGTGGCCTGAAAAATGTTTCACAGAGCTCCAAATGTCCCAAAAACATTGGCAGCCTGAAAAAGACCTTCATCCGCACCCTAGAACGCTGAAATTCCCAAAAATATTATTGGCCCAAAAAAGGCATCGTAGACCCTGACCCGAATGTTTGGCAGCCCAAAAAAGCCCTCTAAATGCCTCTCAGGCCTCCAAAAATCTACAAAACTTTGGAGTTCCGAATACAGTGTTTCCAGACATCCTAGACCACCTGAAGTCCAGAAAATGTTGGTGGCCTGAAAGATGTGTCACAGAGCTCCAAATGTCCCAAAAACATCGACAACCTGAAAAAGACCTTAATCCGTGTCGTAGAACCCTTATATTCCACAAAATATTTTCAGCCCAAAAAAGTCATCTTGGTCCCCGGTAGGACCAGAATGTTTGGCAGCCCAAAAAAGCTTAAAAATGCGTATTAGGCCTCCTAAATAAAGAAATCTTTGAAGCCCTGAAAAAGGGGTTTTGATGCATCCTAGACCCCTAAAGTCCAGAAAATGTTGGTGTCCAAAAAACGGCTTAAAATGCATCTTAGGCCTCTAAAAATCATGAAATCTTTGGAGCCCCAGGTTTCCATGCATCCTAGACCCCCAAAGTCCAGAAAATGTTGGTGGCCAAAAAAAGGCTGAAAATGCATCTTAGGCCTCCAACAATCTACCAAACTTCGGAGCCCCGAATACGGCGTTTCCAGGCATCCTAGACCCCCTAAAGTCCAGAAAATGTTGGTGGCCTGAAAAATGTTTCACAGAGCTCCAAATGTCCCAAAAACATCGGCAGCCTGAAAAAGACCTTCATCCGCTTCCTAGAACCCTGAAATTCCCAAAAATATATTTGCCCCAAAAAAGCCATCTTGACCCTGACCAGAATGTTTAGCAGCCCAAAAAAGGCTTAAAAATGCATATTAGGCCTCCTTAATCTAGAAATCTTTGAAGCCCTGAAAAAGGGGTTTTGATGCATCCTAGACCCCTAAAGTCCAGAAAATGTTGGTGTCAAAAAACGGCTTAAAATGCATCTTAGGCCTCTAAAAATCATGAAATCTTTGGAGCCCCAGGTTTCCATGCATCCTAGACCCCCAAAGTTCAGAAAATGTTGGTGGCCAAAAAAAGGCTGAAAATTCATGTTAGGCCTCCAACAATCTACCAAACTTTGGAACCTCGAATACGGCGTTTCCTGGCATCCTAGACCCCCTAAAATGCAGAAAATGTTGGTGGCCCAAAAAATGTGTCAGAGAGCTCCAAATGTCTCAAAAACATCAGCACCCCGAAAAATACCTTAATCCGCTTCCTATGATGTTTGGCAGCCCAAAAAAGCCCTTAAAATGCCACTCATGCTTCCAAAAACCTACAAAATTTTGGAGCCCCGAAAAAAGGCGTTTCCAGGCATCCTAGACCCCCTAAAGTCCAGAAAATGTTGGCGGCCCGGAAGATGTGTCACAGAGCTCCAAATGTCCAAAAAACATTGGCAGCCTGAAAAGACCCTTATCAGCATCCTAGAACCCTGAAATTCCCAAAAATATTGTCGGCCCAAAAAAGCCATTTTAGACCCCGGTAGGCCAAGAATGTTTGGCAGCCCAAAAAAGCCCTAAAAATGCCACTCAGGCATCCAAAAATCTACAAAACGTTGGAGCCCCGAAAAAGGCGTTTCAAAGCATCCTAGACACACTAAAGTCCAGAAATTGTTGGCGGCCCGAAAAATGTGTCACAGAGCTCAAAATTTCCCAAAAACACCAGCAGCATGAAAAGGACCTTAATCCGCATCCTAGAACCCTGAAATTCCCAAAAATATTTTTGTCTTAAAAAAGCCATCTTGGACCCCGGTAGGCCAAGAATGTTTGGCAGCCCAAAAAACCCTAAAAATGCCACTCAGGCCTCCTAAAATCTACAACATTTTGGAGCCTGGAAAAAGGCGTTTTCAGGCATCCTAGACCCCCTAAACTCCAGAAAATGTTGGCGACCCAAAAGATGTGTCACAGAGCTCCAAATGTCCCAAAAACATTGGCAGCCTGAAAAGACCCTAATCCGCATCCTAGAACCCTGAAATTCCCAAAAATATTGTCGGCCCAAAAAAGGCATCTTAGACCCCGGTAGGACCAGAATGTTTTGCAGCCCAAAAAAGCCCTAAAAATGCCACTCAGGCCTCCAAAAATCTACAAAGTTTTGGAGCCCCGAAAAAGACGTTTTCAGGCATCCTAGACCCGCTGTAGTCCAGAAAATGTTGGCAGCCCAAAAGATGTGTCACAGAGCTCCAAATGTCCCAAAAACATTGGCAGCCTGAAAACACCCTAATCCACATCGTAGAACCCTGAAATTCCCAAAAATATTGTCAGCCCAAAAAAGCCATCTTTGACCCCGATAGGACCAGAATGTTTGGCGAACCAGAATGCTTGGCAGCACAAAAAATCCCTAAAAATGCCACTCAGGCCTCAAAAAATCTACTAAACTTTGGAGCCCTGAAAAAGGCGTTTCCTGGCATCCTAGACACCCTAAAGCCCAGAAAATGTTGGCAGCCCAAAAGATGTGTCACAGAGCTCCAAATGTCCCAAAAACATTGGCAGCCTGAAAAGACCCTAATCCGCATCCTAGAACCCTGAAAGTCCCAAAAATATTGTCGGCCCAAAAAAGATATCTTAGAACCCGGTAGGACCAGAATGTTTGGCAGCCCAAAAATGCTACTCAGGCTCCAAAAATCTACAACACTCTGGAGCCCTGAAAAAAGGGTTTTCAGGCATCCAAGACCTCCTAAAGTGCAGAAAATGTTGGTGGTACAAAAAATATGTCAGAAACTTGCTATGTCCCAAAAGCATCGCAGCCTCAAAAAGGCCTTAAATGGCATCCTAGAACCCTGAAATTCCAGAAAACATTTTTGGGCTGAATAAGACATCCTAGAGCCTGGTAGGACCAGAATGTTTGGCAGCCCAAAAAAGCCCTACAAATGCATCTCAGGCCTCCAAAAATATACCAAATTATGGAGCCATGAAAAAGTTATTTCCAGGCATCCTAGACCCCCTAAAGTCCAGAAAATGTTGGTGGCCTGAAAAATGTTTCACAGAGCTCCAAATGTCCCAAAAACATTGGCAGCCTGAAAAAGACCTTCATCCGCACCCTAGAACCCTGAAATTCCCAAAAATATTTTTGGCCCAAAAAAGGCATCGTAGACCCTGAGCCGAATGTTTGGCAGCCCAAAAAAGCCCTCTAAATGCCTCTCAGGCCTCCAAAAATCTACAAAACTTTGGAGTTCCGAATACAGTGTTTCCAGACATCCTAGACCACCTGAAGTCCAGAAAATGTTGGTGGCCTGAAAGATGTGTCACAGAGCTCCAAATGTCCCAAAAACATCGACACCCTGAAAAAGACCTTAATCCGTGTCGTAGAACCCTTATATTCCACAAAATATTTTCAGCCCAAAAAAGTCATCTTGGTCCCCGGTAGGACCAGAATGTTTGGCAGCCCAAAAAAGCTTAAAAATGCATATTAGGCCTCCTAAATATAGAAATCTTTGAAGCCCTGAAAAAGGGGTTTTGATGCATCCTAGACCCCTAAAGTCCAGAAAATGTTGGTGTCCAAAAAACGGCTTAAAATGCATCTTAGGCCTCTAAAAATCATGAAATCTTTGGAGCCCCAGGTTTCCATGCATCCTAGACCCCCAAAGTCCAGAAAATGTTGGTGGCCAAAAAAAGGCTGAAAATTCATGTTAGGCCTCCAACAATCTACCAAACTTTGGAACCTCGAATACGGCGTTTCCTGGCATCCTAGACCCCCTAAAGTCCAGAAAATGTTGGTGGCCTGAAAGATGTGTCACAGAGCTCCAAATGTCCCAAAAACATTGGCAACCTGAAAAAGACCTTAATCCGCATCCTAGAACTCTTAAATTCCCCAAAATATTTTCAGCCCAAAAAAGGCATCTTGGACCCCATTAGGACCAGAATGTTTTGCATCCCAAAAAAAGCTTGAAAATGCATCTTAGACCTCCAAAAATCTACAAACCTTTGAAGCCCTCAAAAAGGGGTTTTGATGCATCTAAGATCCCCTAAAGTCCAGAAAATGTTGGTGTCCAAAAAAAGGCTTAAAATGCATCTTAGGCCTCCATAAATTAGAAATCTTTGGAGCACCAGGTTTCCATGCCTCCTAGACCCCAAAAGTCCAGAAAATGTTGGTGGCAAAAAAGGCTGAAAATTCATCATAGGCCTCCAACAATCTACCAAACTTTGTTACCCCGAAAAAGGGTTTTCCTGGCATCCTAGACCCCCTAAAGTGCAGAAAATGTTGGTGGCCCAAAAAATGTGTCAGAAGCTCCAAATGTCTCAAAAACATCAGCACCCCGAAAAATACCTTAATCCGCTTCCTATGATGTTTGGCAGCCCAAAAAAGCCCTAAAAATGCCACTCATGCTTCTAAAAACCTACAAAATTTTGGAGCCCCGAAAAAAGGCGTTTCCAGGCATCCTAGACCCCCTAAAGTCCAGAAAATGTTGGCTGCCCGAAAGATGTGTCACAGAGCTCCAAATGTCCAAAAAACATTGGCAGCCTGAAAAGACCCTTATCAGTATCCTAGAACCCTGAAATTCCCAAAAATATTGTCGGCCCAAAAAAGCCATCTTAGACCCCGGTAGGCCAAGAATGTTTGGCAGCCCAAAAAAGCCCTAAAAATGCCACTCAGGCATCCAAAAATCTACAAAACTTTGGAGCCCCGAAAAAGGTGTTTCAAAGCATCCTAGACTCACTAAAGTCCAGAAAATGTTGGCGGCCCGAAAAATGTGTCACAGAGCTCAAAATTTCCCAAAAACACCAGCAGCATGAAAAGGACCTTAATGAGCATCCTAGAACCCTGAAATTCCCAAAAATATTTTTGTCCCAAAAAAGCCATCTTGGACCCCGGTAGCCCAAGAATGTTTGGCAGCCCAAAAAACCCTAAAAATGCCACTCAGGCCTCCTAAAATCTACAAAATTTTGGAGCCTGGAAAAAATCATTTTCAGGCATCCTAGACCCCCTAAACTCCAGAAAAAGCTGGCGGCCCAAAAGATGTGTCACAGAGCTTCAAATGTCTCAAAAACATTGGCAGCCTGAAAAGACCCTAATCCACATCCTAGAACCCTGAAATTCCCAAAAAGATTGTCGGCCCAAAAAAGCCATTAGACCCCGGTAGGCCAAGAATGTTTGGCAGCCCAAAAAAGCCCTAAAAATGCCACTCAGGCCGTGAAAAATCTACAAAACTTTGGAGCCCCGAAAAAGGCGTTTCCAGGCATCCTAGACCCCCTAAAGTCCAGAAAATATTGGCGGCCCGAAAGATGTGTCACAGAGCTCCAAATGTCCCAAAAACATTGGCAGCCTGAAAAGACCCTTATCAGCATCCTAGAACCCTGAAATTCCCAAAAATATTGTCGGCCCAAAAAAGCCATCTTAGACCCTGGTAGGCCAAGAATGTTTGGCAGCCCAAAAAAGCCCTAAAAATGCCACTCATGCTTCCAAAAACCTACAAAATTTTGGAGCCCCGAAAAAAAGCGTTTCCAGGCATCCTAGACCCCCTAAAGTCCAGAAAATATTGGTGGCCCGAAAGATGTGTCACAGAGCTCCAAATGTCCCAAAAAATCGGCAACCTGAAAAAAGACATTAATCCGCATCCTAGAACCCTTAAATTCCCCAAAATATTTTCAGCCCAAAAAAGCCATCTTGGACCCCGGTAGGACCAGAATGTTTGGCAGCCCAAAAAAGGCTTAAAAATGCATATTAGGCCTCCTAAATATTGACATTTTTGAAGCCCTGAAAAGGGGGTTTTGATGCATCCTAGACAGCTAAAGTCCAGAAAATGTTGGTGTCCAAAAAAAGGCTTAAAATGCATCTTAGGCCTCCAAAAATCTATAAATCTTTGGAGCCCCAGGTTTCCAAGCATCCTAGACCCCCTAAAGTGCAGGAAATGTTGGAGGCCCAAAAAATGTGTCAGATAGCTCCAAATGTCTCAAAAACATTGGCAGCCTGAAAAAGACCTTAATCCACATCCTAGAACCCTGAAATTCCCATAAATATTTTCGGCTCAAAAAAGGCATCGTAGACCCTGGTAGGACCAGTAAATATTGGCAACCCAAAAAAGGCTTATAAATGCATTTTAGGCCTCCAAAAATCAAGAAATCTTTGGAGCACCAGGTTTCCATGCATCCTAGACCCCCAAAAGTCCAGAAAATGTTGGTGGCCAAAAAAGGCTGAAAATTCATCTCAGGTCTCCAACAATCTACCAAGCTTTGGAACCCCGAAAAAAGGGGTTTCCAGGCATCTTAGACGCCCTAAAGTCCAGAAAATGTTGGTGGCCCAAAAAATGTGTCTGAGAGCTCCAAATGTCCCAAAAACATTGGCAGCCTGAAAAGACCCTAATCCGCATCCTAGAACCCTGACATTCCCCAAAATATTTTCAGCTCAAAAAAGGCATCCTAGACCCCGGTAGGACCAGAATGTTTGGCAGCCCAAAAAAGCCCTAAAAATGCCACTCAGGCCTCCAAAAATCTACAAAACTTTGGAGCCTTGAAAAAGGCGTTTCCAGGCATCCTAGTCCCCCTAAAGTGCAAAAAATGTTGGCGGCCCGAAAGATGTGTCACAGAGCTCCAAATGTCCCAAAAACAGTGGAAGCCTGAAAAGACCCTAATCCGCATCCTAGAACCCTGAAATTCCCAAAAATATTTTCAGCTCAAAAAAGGCATCCTAGACCCCGGTAGGACCAGAAAATGTTGTTACCCCAAAAAAGGCTTAAAATGCATCTTAGGCCTCTAGAAATCTACAAAACTATGGTCCCCAAAAAAGGGGTTTTCAGGCATCCAAGACCTAAACTGCAGAAAATGTTGGTGGTCCAAAAAATATGTCAGAAACTTGCAATGTCCCATAAGCATCAGCAGCCTGAAAAAGGCCTTAAATGGCATCCTAGAACCCTAAAAATTCCAGAAAAGGCTTAAAATACATTTTAGACCTTAAAAAATCTACAAAACTTTGCTGCCCCGAAAAAGGCATTTCCAGGCATCCTAGACACCCTAAAGTCCAGAAAATGTTGGCGGCCCGAAGAATGTGTCACAGAGCTCCAAATATCCCAAAAACACCAGCAGCATGAAAAGGACCTTAATCCGCATCCTAGAACCCTGAAATTCCCAAAAATATTTTTGGCCCAAAAAAGACATCTTAGACCCAGGTAGGACCAGAATGTTTGGCAGCCCAAAAAAGCCCTAAAAATGCCACTCAGGCCTCCAAAAATCTATGAAATTTTGGAGCCCCGAAAAAGGTGTTTTTAGGCATCCTAGACCCCCTAAAGTACAGAAAATGTTGGCGGCCCAAAAGATGTGTCACAGAGCTCCAAATGTCCCAAAAACATTGGCAGACTGAAAAGACCCTAATCCGCATCCTAGAACCCTGAAATTCCCAAAAATATTGTCGGCCCAAAAATGCCATCTTAGACCCTGGTAGGACCAGAATGTTTGGCAGCCCAAAAAAGCCCTAAAAATGTCACTCAGGCCTCCATAAATCTACAAAACTTTGGAGGTCAGAAAACGGCATTTCCAGGCATCCTAGACCCGCTAAAATCCAGAAAATGTGGCCAGCCCGAAAGATGTGTCACAGAGCTCCAAATGTCCCAAAAACATTGGCAGCCTGAAAAAGACCTTAATCCGCATCCTAGAACCCTGAAATTCCCAAAAATATTCTCGCCCCAAAAAAGCCATTTTAGAGCCGTGTAGGAACAGAATGTTTGGCAGCCCAAAAAAGCCCTAAGAATACATCTCAGGCCTCCAAAAAGCTACAAAACTTTGGAGGCCAGAAAAAGGCATTTCCAGACATCCTAGACCCACTAAAGTCCAGAAAATGTTGGCGGCCCGAAATATGTGTCACAGAGCTCCAAATGTCCCAAAAACACTGGCAGCCTGAAAAAGACCTTAATCGACATCCTAGAACCCTGAAATTCCCAAAGATATTTTCGCCCCAAAAAAGCCATTTTAGAGCCCTGTAGGACCAGAATGTTTGGCAGCCCAAAAAAGCCCTAAAAATGCATCTCAGGCCTCCAAAAATCTACAAAACTTTGGAGGCCAGAAAAAGGCGTTTCCAATCATCCTAGACCCCCTAAAGTCCAGAAAATGTTGGCAGCCCGAAAAATATGTCACAGAGCTCCAAATGTCCCCAAAACATTGGCAGCCTGAAAAAGACCTTAATCCACATCCTAGAACCCTGAAATTCTCAAAAATATTTTCAGCCCAAAAAAGCCATCTTAGACCCGGTAGTACCAGAATGTTTGGCAGCCCAAAAAAGCCCTAAAAATGCAACTCAGGCCTCCAAAAATCTACAAAACTTTGGAGCCCCAAAAAAGACATTTCCAGGCATCCTAGACCCCCTAAAGTCCAGAAAATGTTGGTGGCCCAAAAAATGTGTCTGAGAGCTCCAAATGTCCCAAAAACATTGGCAGCCTGAAAAGACCCTAATCCGCATCCTAGAACCCTGAAATTCCCAAAAATATTGTCGGCCCAAAAAAGCCATCTTAGACCCCGGTAGGACCAGAATGTTTGGCAGCCCAAAGAAGCCCTAAAAATGCCACTCAGGCCTCCAAAAATCTACAAAACTTTGGAGCCTTGAAAAAGGCGTTTCCAGGCATCCTAGTCCCCCTAAAGTGCAAATAATGTTGGCGGCCCTAAAGATGTGTCACAGAGCTCCAAATGTCCCAAAAACAGTGGCAGCCTGAAAAGACCCTAATCGGCATCCTAGAACCCTGAAATTCCCAAAAATATTTTCAGCTCAAAAAAGGCATCCTAGACCCCGGTAGGACCAGAAAATGTTGTTACCCCAAAAAAGGCTTAAAATGCATCTTAGGCCTCTAAAAATCTACAAAACTATGGTCCCCAAAAAAGGGGTTTTCAGGCATCCAAGACCTAAACTGCAGAAAATGTTGGTGGTCCAAAAAATATGTCAGAAACTTGCAATGTCCCATAAGCATCAGCAGCCTGAAAAAGGCCTTAAATGGCATCCTAGAACCCTGAAATTCCAGAAAATGCTTAAAATACATTTTAGACCTTAAAAAATCTACAAAACTTTGCCGCCCCGAAAAAGGCATTTCCAGGCATCCTAGACACCCTAAAGTCCAGAAAATGTTGACGGCCCGAAGAAGGTGTCACAGAGCTCCAAATATCTCAAAAACACCAGCAGCATGAAAAGGACCTTAATCTGCATCCTAGAACCCTGAAATTCCCAAAAATATTTTTGGCCCAAAAAAGACATCTTGGACCCAGGTAGGACCAGAATGTTTGGCAGCCCAAAAAAGCCCTAAAAATGCCACTCAGGCCTCCAAAAATCTACGAAATTTTGGAGCCCCGAAAAAGGTGTTTTTAGGCATCCTAGACCCCCGAAAGTACAGAAAATGTTGGCGGCCCAAAAGATGTGTCACAGAGCTCCAAATGTCCCAAAAACATTGGCAGACTGAAAAGACCCTAATCCGCATCCTAGAACCCTGAAATTCCCAAAATTATTGTCACCCCAAAAAAGCCATTTTAGAGCCCTGTAGGAACAGAATGTTTGGCAGCCCAAAAAAGCCCTAAAAATGCATCTCAGGCCTCCAAAAAGCTACAAAACTTTGGAGGCCAGAAAAAGGCATTTCCAGACATCCTAGACACCACTAAAGTCCAGAAAATGTTGGCGGCCCGAAATATGTGTCACAGAGCTCCAAATGTCCCAAAAACACTGGCAGCCTGAAAAAGACCTTAATCCGCATTCTAGAACCCTGAAATTCCCAAAAATATTCTCGCCCCAAAAAAGCCATTTTAGAGCCCTGTAGGAACAGAATGTTTGGCAGCCCAAAAAAGCCCTAAAATGCAGCTCAGGCCTCCAAAAAGCTACAAAACCTTGCAGGCCAGAAAAAGGCATTTCCAGACATCCTAGACCCACTAAAGTCCAGAAAATGTTAGCGGCCCGAAATATGTGTCACAGAGCTCCAAATGTCCCAAAACATTGGCAGACTGAAAAGACCCTAATCCGCATCTAAGAACCCTGAAATTCCCAAAAATATTGTCGGCCCAAAAAAGCCATCTTAGACCCTGGTAGGACCAGAATGTTTGGCAGCCCAAAAAAGCCCTAAAAATGTCACTCAGGCCTCCAAAAAGCTACAAAACTTTGGACGCCAGAAAAAGGCATTTCCAGACATCCTAGACCCACTAAAGTCCAGAAAATGTTGGCGGCCCGAAGTATGTGTCACAGAGCTCCAAATGTCCCAAAAACACTGGCAGCCTGAAAAAGACCTTAATCCGCATCCTAGAACCCTGAAATTCCCAAAAATATTCTCGCCCCAAAAAAGCCATTTTAGAGCCCTGTAGGAACAGAATGTTTGGCAGCCCAAAAAAGCCCTAAAAATGCATCTCAGGCCTCCAAAAATCTACAAAACTTTGGAGGCCAGAAAAAGGCATTTCCAGACATCCTAGACCCACTAAAGTCCAGAAAATGTTAGCGGCCCGAAATATGTGTCACAGAGCTCCAAATGTCCCAAAACATTGGCAGACTGAAAAGACCCTAATCCGCATCCTAGAACCCTGAAATTCCCAAAAATATTGTCGGCCCAAAAAAGCCATCTTAGACCCTGGTAGGACCAGAATGTTTGGCAGCCCAAAAAAGCCCTAAATATGTCACTCAGACCTCCAAAAAGCTACAAAACTTTGGAGGCCAGAAAAAGGCATTTCCAGACATCCTAGATCCACTAAAGTCCAGAAAATGTTGGCGGCCCGAAATATGTGTCACAGAGCTCCAAATGTCCCAAAAACACTGGCAGCCCGAAAAAGACCTTAATCCGCATCCTAGAACCCTGAAATTCCCAAAAATATTGTCGGCCCAAAAAAGCCATCTTAGACCCTGGTAGGACCAGAATGTTTGGCAGCCCAAAAAAGCCCTAAAAATGTCACTCAGGCCTCCAAAAAGCTACAAAACTTTGGAGGCCAGAAAAAGGCATTTCCAGACATCCTAGACCCCCTAAAGTCCAGAAAATATTGGTGGCCCGAAAGATGTGTCACAGAGCTCCAAATGTCCCAAAAACATTGGCAGCCTGAAAAGACCCTTATCAGCATCCTAGAACCCTGAAATTCCCAAAAATATTGTCGGCCCAAAAAAGCCATCTTAGACCCTGGTAGGCCAAGAATGTTTGGCAGCCCAAAAAAGCCCTAAAAATGCCACTCATGCTTCCAAAAACCTACAAAATTTTGGAGCCCCGAAAAAAGGCGTTTCCAGGCATCCTAGACCCCCTAAAGTCCAGAAAATATTGGCGCCCGAAAGATGTGTCACAGAGCTCCAAATGTCTCAAAAAATCGGCAACCTGAAAAAAGACATTAATCCGCATCCTAGAACCCTTAAATTCCCCAAAATATTTTCAGCCCAAAAAAGCCATCTTGGACCCCGGTAGGACCAGAATGTTTGGCAGCCCAAAAAAGGCTTAAAAATGCATATTAGGCCTCCTAATTCTTGAAATCTTTGAAGCCCTGAAAAGGGGGTTTTGATGCATCCTAGACAGCTAAAGTCCAGAAAATGTTGGTGTCCAAAAAAAGGCTTAAAATGCATCTTAGGCCTCCAAAAATCTATAAATCTTTGGAGCCCCAGGTTTCCAGGCATCCTAGACCCCCTAAAGTGCAGGAAATGTTGGAGGCCCAAAAAAATGTGTCAGATAGCTCCAAATGTCTCAAAAACATTGGCAGCCTGAAAAAGACCTTAATCCACATCCTAGAACCCTGAAATTCCCATAAATATTTTCGGCTCAAAAAAGGCATCGTAGACCCTGGTAGGACCAGTAAATATTGGCAACCCAAAAAAGGCTTATAAATGCATTTTAGGCCTCCAAAAATCAAGAAATCTTTGGAGCACCAGGTTTCCATGCATCCTAGACCCCCAAAAGTCCAGAAAATGTTGGTGGCCAAAAAAGGCTGAAAATTCATCTCAGGTCTCCAACAATCTACCAAGCTTTGGAACCCCGAAAAAAGGGGTTTCCAGGCATCTTAGACGCCATAAAGTCCAAAAAATATTGGTGGCCCAAAAAATGTGTCTGAGAGCTCCAAATGTCCCAAAAACATTGGCAGCCTGAAAAGACCCTAATCCGCATCCTAGAACCCTGACATTCCCCAAAATATTTTCAGCTCAAAAAAGGCATCCTAGACCCCGGTAGGACCAGAATGTTTGGCAGCCCAAAAAAGCCCTAAAAATGCCACTCAGGCCTCCAAAAATCTACAAAACTTTGGAGCCTTGAAAAAGGCGTTTCCAGGCACCCTAGTCCCCCTAAAGTGCAAAAAATGTTGGCGGCCCGAAAGATGTCACAGAGCTCCAAATGTCCCAAAAACAGTGGCAGCATGAAAAGACCCTAATCCGCATCCTAGAACCATGAAATTCCCAAAAATATTTTCAGCTCAAAAAGGGCATCCTAGACCCCGGTAGGACCAGAAAATGTTGTTACCCCAAAAAAGGCTTAAAATGCATCTTAGGCCTCTAAAAATCTACAAAACTATGGTCCCCAAAAAAGGGGTTTTCAGGCATCCAAGACCTAAACTACAGAAAATGTTGGTGGTCCAAAAAATATGTCAGAAACTTGCAATGTCCCATAAGCATCAGCAGCCTGAAAAAGGCCTTAAATGGCATCCTAGAACCCTAAAAATTCCAGAAAAGGCTTAAAATACA
Source organism: Ambystoma mexicanum (assembly GCF_040938575.1). Taxonomy (NCBI): domain Eukaryota; kingdom Metazoa; phylum Chordata; class Amphibia; order Caudata; family Ambystomatidae; genus Ambystoma; species Ambystoma mexicanum. The sequence goes on from NC_090941.1 coordinate 217,132,575, forward strand.
TTTTAGACCTTAAAAAAATCTACAAAACTTTGCTGCCCCGAAAAAGGCATTTCCAGGCATCCTAGACACCCTAAAGTCCAGAAAATGTTGGCGGCCCGAAGAATGTGTCACAGAGCTCCAAATATCCCAAAAACACCAGCAGCATGAAAAGGACCTTAATCCGCATCCTAGAACCCTGAAATTCCCAAAAATATTTTTGGCCCAAAAAAGACATCTTAGACCCAGTAGGACCAGAATGTTTGGCAGCCCAAAAAAGCCCTAAAAATGCCACTCAGGCCTCCAAAAATCTATGAAATTTTGGAGCCCCGAAAAAGGTGTTTTTAGGCATCCTAGACCCCCTAAAGTACAGAAAATGTTGGCGGCCCAAAAGATGTGTCACAGAGCTCCAAATGTCCCAAAAACATTGGCAGAGTGAAAAGACCCTAATCCGCATCCTAGAACCCTGAAATTCCCAAAAATATTGTCGGCCCAAAAATGCCATCTTAGACCCTGGTAGGACCAGAATGTTTGGCAGCCCTAAAAATGTCACTCAGGCCTTCATAAATCTACAAAACTTTGGAGGCCAGAAAAAGGCGTTTCCAGGCATCCTAGACCCCCTAAAATCCAGAAAATGTGGCCAGCCCGAAAGATGTGTCACAGAGCTCCAAATGTCCCAAAAACATTGGCAGCCTGAAAAAGACCTTAATCCGCATCCTAGAACCCTGAAATTCCCAAAAATATTCTCGCCCCAAAAAAGCCATTTTAGAGCCGTGTAGGAACAGAATGTTTGGGAGCCCAAAAAAGCCCTAAAAATGCATCTCAGGCCTCCAAAAAGCTACAAAACTTTGTAGGCCAGAAAAAGGCATTTCCAGACATCCTAGACCCACTAAAGTCCAGAAAATGTTGGCGGTCCGAAATATGTGTCACAGAGCTCCAAATTTCCCAAAAACACTGGCGGCCTGAAAAAGACCTTAATCCACATCCTAGAACCCTGAAATTCCCAAAGATATTTTCGCCCCAAAAAAGCCATTGTAGAGCCCTGTAGGACCAGAATGTTTGGCAGCCCAAAAAAGCCCTAAAAATGCATCTCAGGCCTCCAAAAATCTACAAAACTTTGGAGGCCAGAAAAAGGTGTTTCCAATCATCCTAGACCCCCTAAAGTCCAGAAAATGTTGGCAGCCCGAAAAATATGTCACAGAGCTCCAAATGTCCCCAAAACATTGGCAGCCTGAAAAAGACCTTAATCCACATCCTAGAACCCTGAAATTCTCAAAAATATTTTCAGCCCAAAAAAGCCATCTTAGACCCGGCAGTACCAGAATGTTTGGCAGCCCAAAAAAGCCCTAAAAATGCCACTCAGGCCTCCAAAAATCTACAAAACTTTGGAGCCCCAAAAAAGACATTTCCAGGCATCCTAGACCCACTAAAGTCCAGAAAATTTTAGCGGCCCGAAATATGTGTCACAGAGCTCCAAATGTCCCAAAAACATTGGCAGCCTGAAAAAGACCTTAATCCGCATCCTAGAACCCTGAAATTCCCAAAAATATTCTCGCCCCAAAAAAGCCATTTTAGAGCCGTGTAGGAACAGAATGTTTGGCAGCCCAAAAAAGCCCTAAAAATGTCACTCAGGCCTCCAAAAAGCTACAAAACTTTGGAGGCCAGAAAAAGGCATTTACAGACATCCTAGACCCACTAAAGTCCAGAAAATGTTGGCGGCCCGAAATATGTGTCACAGAGCTCCAAATGTCCCAAAAACACTGGCAGCCTGAAAAAGACCTTAATCCGCATCCTAGAACCCTGAAATTCCCAAAAATATTGTCGGCCCAAAAAAGCCATTTTAGAGCCCTGTAGGAACAGAATGTTTGGCAGCCCAAAAAAGCCCTAAAAATGCATCTCAGGCCTCCAAAAATCTACAAAACTTTGGAGGCCAGAAAAAGGCGTTTCCAATCATCCTAGACCCCCTAAAGTCCAGAAAATGTTGGCAGCCCGAAAAATATGTCACAGAGCTCCAAATGTCCCCAAAACATTGGCAGCCTGAAAAAGACCTTAATCCACATCCTAGAACCCTGAAATTCTCAAAAATATTTTCAGCCCAAAAAAGCCATCTTAGACCCGGTAGTACCAGAATGTTTGGCATCCCAAAAAAGCCCTAAAAATGCCACTCAGGCCTCCAAAAATCTACAAAACTTTGGAGCCCCAAAAAAGGCATTTCCAGGCATCCTAGACCCCCTAAAGTCCAGAAAATGTTGGCAGCCCGAAACAAGTGTCACAGAGCTCCAATGTCCCAAAAACATTGGCAGCCTGAAAAAGACCTTAATCCGCATCCTAGAACCCTGAAATTCCCAAAAATATTCTCGCCCCCAAAAAGCCATTTTAGAGCCCTGTAGGAACAGAATGTTTGGCAGCCCAAAAAAGCCCTAAAAATGCATCTCAGGCCTCCAAAAATCTACAAAACTTTGGAGGCCAGAAAAAGGCGTTTCCAGGCAACCTAGACCCCCTTAAATCCAGAAAATGTAGCCGGCCCAAAAGATGTGTCACAGAGCTCCAATTGTCCCAAAAACATTGGCAGCCTGAAAAAGACCTTAATCCGCATCCTAGAACCCTGAAATTCCCAAAAATATTCTCGCCCCAAAAAAGCCATTTTAGAGCCCTGTAGGAACAGAATGTTTGGCAGCCCAAAAAAGCCCTAAATATGCATCTAAGGCCTCCAAAAAGCTACAAAACTTTGGAGGCCAGAAAAAGGCATTTCCAGGCATCCTAGACCCCATAAAATCCAGAAAATGTGGCCAGCCCGAAAGATGTGTCACAGAGCTCCAAATGTCCCAAAAACATCGGCAGCCTGAAAAAGACCTTAATCCACATCCTAGAACCCTGAAATTCCCAAAAATATATAAGCCCCAAAAAAGCCATCTTAGACTCTGGTAGGACCAGAATGTTTGGCAGCCCAAAAAAGCCCTAAAAATGCATCTCAGGCCTCCAAAAATCTACAAAACTTTTGTGCCCTAAAAAAAGGCATTTCCAGGCATCCTAGACCCACTAAAGTCCAGAAAATGTTGGCGGGCCGAAATATGTGTCACAGAGCTCCAAATGTCCCAAAAACACTGGCAGCCTGATATAGACCTTAATCCGCATTCTAGAACCCTGAAATTCCCAAAGATATTTTCGCCCCAAAAAAGCCATTTTAGAGCCCTGTAGGACCAGAATGTTTGGCAGCCCAAAAAAGCCCTAAAAATGCATCTCAGGCCTCCAAAAATCTGCAAAACTTTGGAGGCCAGAAACAGGCGTTTCCTGGCATCCTAGACCCCCTAAAGTCCAGAAAATGTAGGTGGCCTGAAAGATGTGTCACAGAGCTCCAAATGTCCCAAAAACATTGGCAACCTGAAAAAGACCTTAATCCGCATCCTAGAACTCTTAAATTCCCCAAAATATTTTCAGCCCAAAAAAGGCATCTTGGACCCCATTAGGACCAGAATGTTTTGCATCCCAAAAAAGGCTTGAAAATGCATCTTAGACCTCCAAAAATCTACAAACCTTTGAAGCCCTCAAAAAGGGGTTTTGATGCATCCAAGATCCCCTAAAGTCCAGAAAATGTTGGTGTCCAAAAAAAGGCTTAAAATGCATCTTAGGCCTCCATAAATTAGAAATCTTTGGAGCACCAGGTTTCCATGCATCCTAGACCCCAAAAGTCCAGAAAATGTTGGTGGCAAAAAAGGCTGAAAATTCATCTTAGGCCTCCAACAATCTACCAAACTTTGTTACCCCGAAAAAGGGTTTTCCTGGCATCCTAGACCCCCTAAAGTGCAGAAAATGTTGGTGACCCAAAAAATGTGTCAGAGAGCTCCAAATGTCTCAAAAACATCAGCACCCCGAAAAATACCTTAATCCGCTTCCTATGATGTTTGGCAGCCCAAAAAAGCCCTAAAAATGCCACTCATGCTTCCAAAAACCTACAAAATTTTGGAGCCCCGAAAAAAGGCGTTTCCAGGCATCCTAGACCCCCTAAAGTCCAGAAAATGTTGGCGGCCCGAAAGATGTGTCACAGAGCTCCAAATGTCCAAAAAACATTGGTAGCCTGAAAAGACCCTTATCAGCATCCTAGAACCCTGAAATTCCCAAAAATATTGTCGGCCCAAAAAAGCCATCTTAGACCCCGGTAGGCCAAGAATGTTTGGCAGCCCAAAAAAGCCCTAAAAATGCCACTCAGGCATCCAAAAATCTACAAAACTTTGGAGCCCCGAAAAAGGCGTTTCAAAGCATCCTAGACACACTAAAGTCCAGAAAATGTTGGCGGCCCGAAAAATGTGTCACAGAGCTCAAAATTTCCCAAAAACACCAGCAGCATGAAAAGGACCTTAATCCGCATCCTAGAACCCTGAAATTCCCAAAAATATTTTTGTCCCAAAAAAGCCATCTTGGACCCCGGTAGGCCAAGAATGTTTGGCAGCCCAAAAAACCCTAAAAATGCCACTCAGGCCTCCTAAAATCTATAAAATTTTGGAGCCTGGAAAAAGGCGTTTTCAGGCATCCTAGACCCCCTAACTCCAGAAAAAGTTGGCGGCCCAAAAGATGTGTCACAGAGCTTCAAATGTCTCAAAAACATTGGCAGCCTGAAAAGACCCTAATCCACATCCTAGAACCCTGAAATTCCCAAAAATATTGTCGGTCCAAAAAAGCCATTAGACCCCGGTAGGCCAAGAATGTTTGGCAGCCCAAAAAAGCCCTAAAAATGCCACTCAGGCCTTGAAAAATCTACAAAACTTTGGAGCCCCGAAAAAGGCGTTTCCAGGCATCCTAGACCCCCTAAAGTCCAGAAAATGTTGGCGGCCCGAAAAATGTGTCACAGAGCTCAAAATTTCCCAAAAACACCAGCAGCATGAAAAGGACCTTAATCCGCATCCTAGAACCCTGAAATTCCCAAAAATATTTTTGTCCCAAAAAAGCCATCTTGGACCCCGGTAGGCCAAGAATGTTTGGCAGCCCAAAAAACCCTAAAAATGCCACTCAGGCCTCCTAAAATCTATAAAATTTTGGAGCCTGGAAAAAGGCGTTTTCAGGCATCCTAGACCCCCTAACTCCAGAAAAAGTTGGCGGCCCAAAAGATGTGTCACAGAGCTTCAAATGTCTCAAAAACATTGGCAGCCTGAAAAGACCCTAATCCACATCCTAGAACCCTGAAATTCCCAAAAATATTGTCGGTCCAAAAAAGCCATTAGACCCCGGTAGGCCAAGAATGTTTGGCAGCCCAAAAAAGCCCTAAAAATGCCACTCAGGCCTTGAAAAATCTACAAAACTTTGGAGGCCAGAAAAAGGCATTTCCAGACATCCTAGACCCACTAAGGTCCAGAAAGAGCTCCAAATGTCCCAAAAACACTGGCAGCCTGGAAAAGGCCTTAATCCGCATCCTAGAACCCTGAAATTCCCAAAGATATTTTCGCCCCAAAAAAACCATTTTAGAGCCCTGTAGGACCAGAATGTTTGGCAGCCCAAAAAAGCCCTAAAAATGCATCTCAGGCCTCCAAAAATCTACAAAACTTTGGAGGCCAGAAAAAGGCGTTTCCAGGCATCCTAGTCCCCCTAAAGTGCAAGTAATGTTGGCGGCCTGAAAGATGTGTCACAGAGCTCCAAATGTCCCAAAAACAGTGGCAGCCTGAAAAGACCCTAATCCGCATCCTAGAACCCTGAAATTCCCAAAAATATTTTCAGCTCAAAAAAGGCATCCTAGACCCCGGTAGGACCAGAAAATGTTGTTACCCCAAAAAAGGCTTAAAATGCATCTTAGGCCTCTAAAAATCTACAAAACTATGGTCCCCAAAAAAGGGGTTTTCAGGCATCCAAGACCTAAACTGCAGAAAATCTTGGTGGTCCATAAAATATGTCAGAAACTTGCAATGTCCCATAAGCATCAGCAGCCTGAAAAAGGCCTTAAATGGCATCCTAGAACCCTGAAATTCCAGAAAAGGCTTAAAATACATTTTAGACCTTAAAAAATCTACAAAACTTTGCCGCCCCGAAAAAGGCATTTCCAGGCATCCTAGACACCCTAAAGTCCAGAAAATGTTGGCGGCCCGAAGAATGTGTCACAGAGCTCCAAATATCCCAAAAACACCAGCAGCATGAAAAGGACCTTAATCTGCATCCTAGAACCCTGAAATTCCCAAAAATATTTTTGGCCCAAAAAAGACATCTTAGACCCAGGTAGGACCAGAATGATTGGCAGCCCAAAAAAGCCCTAAAAATGCCACTCAGGCCTCCAAAAATCTACGAAATTTTGGAGCCCCGAAAAAGGTGTTTTTAGGCATCCTAGACCCCCGAAAGTACAGAAAATGTTGGCGGCCCAAAAGATGTGTCACAGAGCTCCAAATGTCCCAAAAACATTGGCAGACTGAAAAGACCCTAATCCGCATCCTAGAACCCTGAAATTCCCAAAAATATTGTCGGCCCAAAAAAGCCATCTTAGACCCTGGTAGGACCAGAATGTTTGGCAGCCCAAAAAAGCCCTAAAAATGTCACTCAGGCCTCCAAAAATCTACAAAACTTTGGAGGCCAGAAAAAGGCGTTTCCAGGCATCCTAGACCCCCTAAAATCCAGAAAATGTGGCCAGCCCGAAAGATGTGTCACAGAGCTCCAAATGTCCCAAAAACATTGGCAGCCTGAAAAAGACCTTAATCCGCATCCTAGAACCCTGAAATTCCCAAAAATATTCTCGCCCCAAAAAAGCCATTTTAGAGCCCTGTAGGAACAGAATGTTTGGCAGCCCAAAAAAGCCCTAAAAATGCATCTCAGGCCTCCAAAAAGCTACAAAACTTTGGAGGCCAGAAAAAGGCATTTCCAGACATCCTAGACCCACTAAAGTCCAGAAAATGTTGGCGGCCCGAAATATGTGTCACAGAGCTCCAAATGTCCCAAACACACTGGCAGCCTGAAAAAGACCTTACTCCACATCCTAGAACCCTGAAATTCCCAAAAATATTCTCGCCCCAAAAAAGCCATTTTAGAGCCCTGTAGGAACAGAATGTTTGGCAGCCCAAAAAAGCCCTAAAAATGCATCTCAGGCTTCCAAAAAGCTACAAAACCTTGCAGGCCAGAAAAAGGCATTTCCAGACATCCTAGACCCACTAAAGTCCAGAAAATGTTGGCGGCCCGAAATATGTGTCACAGAGCTCCAAATGTCCCAAAACATTGGCAGACTGAAAAGACCCTAATCCGCATCCTAGAACCCTGAAATTCCCAAAAATATTGTTGGCCCAAAAAAGCCATCTTAGACCCTGGTAGGACCAGAATGTTTGGCAGCCCAAAAAAGCCCTAAAAATGCATCTCAGGCCTCCAAAAAGCTACAAAACTTTGGAGGCCAGAAAAAGGCATTTCCAGACATCCTAGACCCACTAAAGTCCAGAAAATGTTGGCGGCCCGAAATATGTGTCACAGAGCTCCAAATGTCCCAAAACATTGGCAGACTGAAAAGACCCTAATCCGCATCCTAGAACCCTGAAATTCCCAAAAATATTGTCGGCCCAAAAAAGCCATCTTAGACCCTGGTAGGACCAGAATGTTTGGCAGCCCAAAAAAGCCCTAAAAATGCATCTCAGGCCTCCAAAAATCTACAAAACTTTGTAGGCCAGAAAACGGCGTTTCCAAACATCCTAGACCCCCAAAAGTCCAGAAAATGTTGGCAGCCCGAAAAATATGTCACAGAGCTCCAAATGTCCCCAAAACATTGGCAGCATGAAAAAGACCTTAATCCACATCCTAGAACCCTGAAATTCTCAAAAATATTTTCAGCCCAAAAAAGCCATCTTAGACCCGGTAGTACCAGAATGTTTGGCAGCCCAAAAAAGCCCTAAAAATGCCACTCAGGCCTCCAAAAATCTACAAAACTTTGGAGCCCCAAAAAAGGCATTTCCAGGCATCCTAGACCCCCTAAAGTCCAGAAAATGTTGGCAGCCCGAAACAAGTGTCACAGAGCTCCAGTGTCCCAAAAACATTGGCAGCCTGAAAAAGACCTTAATCCGCATCCTAGAACCCTAAATTCCCAAAAATATTCTCGCCCCAAAAAAGCCATTTTAGAGCCCTGTAGGAACAGAATGTTTGGCAGCCCAAAAAAGCCCTAAAAATGCATCTCAGGCCTCCAAAAATCTACAAAACTTTGGAGGCCAGAAAAAGGCGTTTCCAGGCAATCTAGACTCCCTTAAATCCAGAAAATGTAGCCGGCCCGAAAGATGTGTCACAGAGCTCCAAATGTCCCAAAAACATTGGCAGCCTGAAAAAGACCTTAATCCGCATCCTAGAACCCTGAAATTCCCAAAAATATTCTCGTCCCAAAAAAGCCATTTTAGAGCCCTGTAGGAACAGAATGTTTGGCAGCCCAAAAAAGCCCTAAAAATGCATCTAAGGCCTCCAAAAAGCTACAAAACTTTGGAGGCCAGAAAAAGGCATTTCCAGGCATCCTAGACCCCATAAAATCCAGAAAATGTGGCCAGCCGAAAGATGTGTCACAGAGCTCCAAATGTCCCAAAAACATCGGCAGCCTGAAAAAGACCTTAATCCACATCCTAGAACCCTGAAATTCCCAAAAATATATAAGCCCCAAAAAAGCCATCTTAGACTCCGGTAGGACCAGAATGTTTGGCAGCCCAAAAAAGCCCTAAAAATGCATCTCAGGCCTCCAAAAATCTACAAAACTTTGGTGCCCTAAAAAAAAGGCATTTCCAGGCATCCTAGACCCACTAAAGTCCACAAAATGTTGGCGGCCCGAAATATGTGTCACAGAGCTCCAAATGTCCCAAAAACACTGGCAGCCTGATATAGACCTTAATCCGCATTCTAGAACCCTGAAATTCCCAAAGATATTTTCGCCCCAAAAAAGCCATTTTAGAGCCCTGTAGGACCAGAATGTTTGGCAGCCCAAAAAAGCCCTAAAAATGCATCTCAGGCCTCCAAAAATCTACAAAACTTTGGAGGCCAGAAACAGGCGTTTCCAGGCATCCTAGGCCCCCTAAAATCCCGAAAATGTGGGTGGCCCGAAAGATGTGTCACAGAGCTCCAAATGTCCCCAAAACATTGGCAGCCCGAAAAAGACATTAATCCGCATCCTAGAACCCTGAAATTCTCAAAAATATTTTCAGCCCAAAAAATCCATCTTAGACCCCGGTAGGACCAGAATGTTTGGCAGCCCAAAAAAGCCCTAAAAATGCCACTCAGGCCTCCAAAAATCTACAAAACTTTGGACACACGAAAAAGGCATTTCCGGGCATCCTAGACCCCCTAAAGTCCAGAAAATTTTGGCAGCCCGAAACAAGTGTCACAGAGCTCCAAATGCCCCAAAAACATTGGCAGCCTGAAAAAGACCTTAATCCGCATCCTAGAACCCTGAAATTCCCAAAAATATTTTCGCCCCAAAAAAGACATTTTAGATCCCTGTAGGAACAGCATGTTTGGCAGCCCAAAAAAGCCCTAAAAATGCATCTCAGGCCTCCGAAAATCTACAAAACTTTGGAGGCCAGAAACATGCGTTTCCAGGCATCCTAACCCCCTAAAATCCAGAAAATGTGGGCGGCCCAAAAGATGTTTCACAGAGCTCCAAATGTCCCCAAAACATCGACAGCCTGAAAAAGACCTTAATCCACATCCTAGAACCCTGAAATTCTCAAAAATATTTTCAGCCCAAAAAAGCCATCTTAGACCCCGGTAGACCAGAATGTTTGGCAGCCCAAAAAAGCCATAAAAATGCCACTCAGGCTTCCAAAAATCTACAAAACTTTGGAGCCCCGAAAAAGGCATTTCCAGGCATCCTAGACCCCCTAAAGTCCAGAAAATGTTGGCAGCCCGAAACAAGTGTCACAGAGCTCCAAATGTCCAAAAAACATTGGCAGCCTGAAAACGACCTTAATCCGCATCCTAGAACCCTGAAATTCCCAAAAATATTCTCGCCCCAAAAAAGCCATTTTAGAGCCCTGTAGGAACAGAATGTTTGGCAGCCCAAAAAAGCCCTAAAAATGCATCTCAGGCCTCCAAAAAGCTACAAAACTTTGGAGGCCAGAAAAAGGCATTTCCGGACATCCTAGACCCACTAAGGTCCAGAAAATGTTGGCGGCCCGAAATATGTGTCACAGAGCTCCAAATGTCCCAAAAACACTGGCAGCCTGAAAAAGGCCTTAATCCGCATCCTAGAACCCTGAAATTCCCAAAGATATTTTCGCCCCAAAAAAACCATTTTAGAGCCCTGTAGGACCAGAATGTTTGGCAGCCCAAAAAAGCCCTAAAAATGCATCTCAGGCCTCCAAAAATCTACAAAACTTTGGAGGCCAGAAAAAGGCGTTTCCAATCATCCTAGACCCCCTAAAGTCCAGAAAATGTTGACAGCCCAAAAAATATGTCACAGAGCTCCAAATGTCCCCAAAACATTGGCAGCCTGAAAAAGACCTTAATCCACATCCTAGAACCCTGAAATTCTCAAACATATTTTCAGCCCAAAAAAGCCATCTTAGACCCGGTAGTACCAGAATGTTTGGCAGCCCAAAAAAGCCCTAAAAATGCCACTCAGGCTTCCAAAAATCTACAAAACTTTGGAGCCCCAAAAAAGGCATTTCCAGGCATCCTAGACCCCCTAAAGTCCAGAAAATGTTGGTGGCCCAAAAAATGTGTCTGAGAGCTCCAAATGTCCCAAAAACATTGGCAGCCTGAAAAGACCCTAATCCGCATCCTAGAACCCTGAAATTCCCAAAAATATTGTCGGCCCAAAAAAGCCATCTTAGACCCCGGTAGGACCAGAATGTTTGGCAGCCCAAAAAAGCCCTAAAAATGCCACTCAGGCCTCCAAAAATCTACAAAACTTTGGAGCCTTGAAAAAGGCGTTTCCAGGCATCCTAGTCCCCCTAAAGTGCAAGTAATGTTGGCGGCCCGAAAGATGTGTCACAGAGCTCCAAATGTCCCAAAAACAGTGGCAGCCTGAAAAGACCCTAATCCGCATCCTAGAACCCTGAAATTCCCAAAAATATTTTCAGCTCAAAAAAGGCATCCTAGACCCCGGTAGGACCAGAAAATGTTGTTACCCCAAAAAAGGCTTAAAATGCATCTTAGGCCTCTAAAAATCTACAAAACTATGGTCCCCAAAAAAGGGGTTTTCAGGCATCCAAGACCTAAACTGCAGAAAATCTTGGTGGTCCAAAAAATATGTCAGAAACTTGCAATGTCCCATAAGCATCAGCAGCCTGAAAAAGGCCTTAAATGGCATCCTAGAACCCTGAAATTCCAGAAAAGGCTTAAAATACATTTTAGACCTTAAAAAATCTACAAAACTTTGCCGCCCCGAAAAAGGCATTTCCAGGCATCCTAGACACCCTAAAGTCCAGAAAATGTTGGCGGCCCGAAGAATGTGTCACAGAGCTCCAAATATCCCAAAAACACCAGCAGCATGAAAAGGACCTTAATCTGCATCCTAGAACCCTGAAATTCCCAAAAATATTTTTGGTCCAAAAAAGACATCTTAGACTCAGGTAGGACCAGAATGATTGGCAGCCCAAAAAAGCCCTAAAAATGCCACTCAGGCCTCCAAAAATCTACGAAATTTTGGAGCCCCGAAAAAGGTGTTTTTAGGCATCCTAGACCCCCGAAAGTACAGAAAATGTTGGCGGCCCAAAAGATGTGTCACAGAGCTCCAAATGTCCCAAAAACATTGGCAGACTGAAAAGACCCTAATCCGCATCCTAGAACCCTGAAATTCCCAAAAATATTGTCGGCCCAAAAAAGCCATCTTAGACCCTGGTAGGACCAGAATGTTTGGCAGCCCAAAAAAGCCCTAAAAATGTCACTCAGGCCTCCAAAAATCTACAAAACTTTGGAGGCCAGAAAAAGGCGTTTCCAGGCATCCTAGACCCCCTAAAATCCAGAAAATGTGGCCAGCCCGAAAGATGTGTCACAGAGCTCCAAATGTCCCAAAAACATTGGCAGCCTGAAAAAGACCTTAATCCGCATCCTAGAACCCTGAAATTCCCAAAAATATTCTCGCCCCAAAAAAGCCATTTTAGAGCCCTGTAGGAACAGAATGTTTGGCAGCCCAAAAAAGCCCTAAAAATGCATCTCAGGCCTCCAAAAAGCTACAAAACTTTGGAGGCCAGAAAAAGGCATTTCCAGACATCCTAGACCCACTAAAGTCCAGAAAATGTTGGCGGCCCGAAAAATGTGTCACAGAGCTCCAAATGTCCCAAAAACACTGGCAGCCTGAAAAAGACCTTACTCCGCATCCTAGAACCCTGAAATTCCCAAAAATATTCTCGCCCCAAAAAAGCCATTTTAGAGCCCTGTAGGAACAGAATGTTTGGCAGCCCAAAAAAGCCCTAAAAATGCATCTCAGGCCTCCAAAAATCTACAAAACTTTGGAGGCAAGAAAAAGGCGTTTCCAGGCAATCTAGACCCCCTTAAATCCAGAAAATTTAACCGGCCCGAAAGATGTGTCACAGAGCTCCAAATGTCCCAAAAATATTGGCAGCCTGAAAAAGACCTTAATCCGCATCCTAGAACCCTGAAATTCCCAAAAATATTCTCGCCCCAAAAAAGCCATTTTAGAGCCATGTAGGAACAGAATGTTTGGCAGCCCAAAAAAGCCCTAAAAATGCATCTAAGGCCTCCAAAAAGCTACAAAACTTTGGAGGCCAGAAAAAGGCATTTCCAGGCATCCTAGACCCCATAAAATCCAGAAAATGTGGCCAGCCCGAAAGATGTGTCACAGAGCTCCAAATGTCCCAAAAACATCGGCAGCCTGAAAAAGACCTTAATCCACATCCTAGAACCCTGAAATTCCCAAAAATATATAAGCCCCAAAAAAGCCATCTTAGACTCCGGTAGGACCAGAATGTTTGGCAGCCCAAAAAGCCCTAAAAATGCATCTCAGGCCTCCAAAAATCTACAAAACTTTGGTGCCCTAAAAAAAAGGCATTTCCAGGCATCCTAGACCCACTAAAGTCCAGAAAATGTTGGCGGCCCAAAATATGTGTCACAGAGCTCCAAATGTCCCAAAAACACTGGCAGCCTGATATAGACCTTAATCCGCATTCTAGAACCCTGAAATTCCCAAAGATATTTTCGCCCCAAAAAAGCCATTTTAGAGCCCTGTAGGACCAGAATGTTTGGCAGCCCAAAAAAGCCCTAAAAATGCATCTCAGGCCTCCAAAAATCTACAAAACTTTGGAGGCCAGAAACAGGCGTTTCCAGGCATCCTAGACCCCCTAAAATCCAGAAAATGTGGCCAGCCCGAAAGATGTGTCACAGAGCTCCAAATGTCCCAAAAACATTGGCAGCCTGAAAAAGACCTTAATCCGCATCCTAGAACCCTGAAATTCCCAAAAATATTCTCGCCCCAAAAAAGCCATTTTAGAGCCCTGTAGGAACAGAATGTTTGGCAGCCCAAAAAAGCCCTAAAAATTCATCTCAGGCCTCCAAAAAGCTACAAAACTTTGGAGGCCAGAAGAAGGCATTTCCAGACATCCTAGACCCACTAAGGTCCAGAAAATGTTGGCGGCCCGAAATATGTGTCACAGAGCTCCAAATGTCCCAAAAATACTGGCAGCCTGAAAAAGGCCTTAATCCGCATCCTAGAACCCTGAAATTCCCAAAGATATTTTCGCCCCAAAAAAACATTTTAGAGCCCTGTAGGACCAGAATGTTTGGCAGCCCAATAAAGCCCTAAAAATGCATCTCAGGCCTCCAAAAATCTACAAAACTTTGGAGGCCAGAAAAAGGCGTTTCCAATCATCCTAGACCCCCTAAAGTCCAGAAAATGTTGGCAGCCCAAAAAATATGTCACAGAGCTCCAAATGTCCCCAAAACATTGGCAGCCTGAAAAAGACCTTAATCCACATCCTAGAACCCTGAAATTCTCAAACATATTTTCAGCCCAAAAAAGCCATCTTAGACCCGGTAGTACCAGAATGTTTGGCAGCCCAAAAAAGCCCTAAAAATGCCACTCAGGCCTCCAAAAATCTACAAAACTTTGGAGCCCCAAAAAAGGCATTTCCAGGCATCCTAGACCCCCTAAAGTCCAGAAAATGTTGGTGGCCCAAAAAATGTGTCTGAGAGCTCCAAATGTCCCAAAAACATTGGCAGCCTGAAAAGACCCTAATCCGCATCCTAGAACCCTGAAATTCCCAAAAATATTGTCGGCCCAAAAAAGCCATCTTAGACCCCGGTAGGACCAGAATGTTTGGCAGCCCAAAAAAGCCCTAAAAATGCCACTCAGGCCTCCAAAAATCTACAAAACTTTGGAGCCTTGAAAAAGGCGTTTCCAGGCATCCTAGTCCCCCTAAAGTGCAAGTAATGTTGGCGGCCCGAAAGATGTGTCACAGAGCTCCAAACGTCCCAAAAACAGTGGCAGCCTGAAAAGACCCTAATCCGCATCCTAGAACCCTGAAATTCCCAAAAATATTTTCAGCTCAAAAAAGGCATCCTAGACCCCGGTAGGACCAGAAAATGTTGTTACCCCAAAAAAGGCTTAAAATGCATCTTAGGCCTCTAAAAATCTACAAAACTATGGTCCCCAAAAAAGGGGTTTTCAGGCATCCAAGACCTAAACTGCAGAAAATCTTGGTGGTCCAAAAAATATGTCAGAAACTTGCAATGTCCCATAAGCATCAGCAGCCTGAAAAAGGCCTTAAATGGCATCCTAGAACCCTGAAATTCCAGAAAAGGCTTAAAATACATTTTAGACCTTAAAAAATCTACAAAACTTTGCCGCCCCGAAAAAGGCATTTCCAGGCATCCTAGACACCCTAAAGTCCAGAAAATGTTGGCGGCCCGAAGAATGTGTCACAGAGCTCCAAATATCCCAAAAACACCAGCAGCATGAAAAGGACCTTAATCTGCATCCTAGAACCCTGAAATTCCCAAAAATATTTTTGGTCCAAAAAAGACATCTTAGACTCAGGTAGGACCAGAATGATTGGCAGCCCAAAAAAGCCCTAAAAATGCCACTCAGGCCTCCAAAAATCTACGAAATTTTGGAGCCCCGAAAAAGGTGTTTTTAGGCATCCTAGACCCCCGAAAGTACAGAAAATGTTGGCGGCCCAAAAGATGTGTCACAGAGCTCCAAATGTCCCAAAAACATTGGCAGACTGAAAAGACCCTAATCCGCATCCTAGAACCCTGAAATTCCCAAAAATATTGTCGTCCCAAAAAAGCCATCTTAGACCCTGGTAGGACCAGAATGTTTGGCAGCCCAAAAAAGCCCTAAAAATGTCACTCAGGCCTCCAAAAATCTACAAAACTTTGGAGGCCAGAAAAAGGCGTTTCCAGGCATCCTAGACCCCCTAAAATCCAGAAAATGTGGCCAGCCCGAAAGATGTGTCACAGAGCTCCAAATGTCCCAAAAACATTGGCAGCCTGAAAAAGACCTTAATCCGCATCCTAGAACCCTGAAATTCCCAAAAATATTCTCGCCCCAAAAAAGCCATTTTAGAGCCCTGTAGGAACAGAATGTTTGGCAGCCCAAAAAAGCCCTAAAAATGCATCTCAGGCCTCCAAAAAGCTACAAAACTTTGGAGGCCAGAAAAAGGCATTTCCAGACATCCTAGACCCACTAAAGTCCAGAAAATGTTGGCGGCCCGAAATATGTGTCACAGAGCTCCAAATGTCCCAAAAACACTGGCAGCCTGAAAAAGACCTTACTCCGCATCCTAGAACCCTGAAATTCCCAAAAATATTCTCGCCCCAAAAAAGCCATTTTAGAGCCCTGTAGGAACAGAATGTTTGGCAGGCCAAAAAAGCCCTAAAAATGCATCTCAGGCCTCCAAAAAGCTACAAAACCTTGCAGGCCAGAAAAAGGCATTTCCAGACATCCTAGACCCACTAAAGTCCAGAAAATGTTGGCGGCCCGAAATATGTGTCACAGAGCTCCAAATGTCCCAAAACATTGGCAGACTGAAAAGACCCTAATCCGCATCCTAGAACCCTGAAATTCCCAAAAATATTGTCGGCCCAAAAAAGCCATCTTAGACCCTGGTAGGACCAGAATGTTTGGCAGCCCAAAAAAGCCCTAAAAATGCATCTCAGGCCTCCAAAAAGCTACAAAACTTTGGAGGCCAGAAAAAGGCATTTCCAGACACCCTAGACCCACTAAAGTCCAGAAAATGTTGGCGGCCCGAAATATGTGTCACAGAGCTCCAAATGTCCCAAAAACACTGGCAGCCTGAAAAAGACCTTAATCCGCATCCTAGAACCCTGAAATTCCCAAAAATATTCTCGCCCCAAAAAAGCCATTTTAGAGCCCTGTAGGAACAGAATGTTTGGCAGCCCAAAAAAGCCCTAAAAATGCATCTCAGGCCTCCAAAAAGCTACAAAACCTTGCAGGCTAGAAAAAGGCATTTCCAGACATCCTAGACCCACTAAAGTCCAGAAAATGTTGGTGGCCCGAAATATGTGTCACAGAGCTCCAAATGTCCCAAAACATTGGCAGACTGAAAAGACCCTAATCCGCATCCTAGAACCCTGAAATTCCCAAAAATATTGTCGGCCCAAAAAAGCCATCTTAGACCCTGGTAGGACCAGAATGTTTGGCAGCCCAAAAAAGCCCTAAAAATGCATCTCAGGCCTCCAAAAATCTACAAAACTTTGGAGGCCAGAAAAAGGCGTTTCCAATCATCCTAGACCCCCAAAAGTCCAGAAAATGTTGGCAGCCCGAAACAAGTGTCACAGAGCTCCAGTGTCCCAAAAACATTGGCAGCCTGAAAAAGACCTTAATCCGCATCCTAGAACCCTAAATTCCCAAAAATATTCTCGCCCCAAAAAAGCCATTTTAGAGCCCTGTAGGAACAGAATGTTTGGCAGCCCAAAAAAGCCCTAAAAATGCATCTCAGGCCTCCAAAAATCTACAAAACTTTGGAGGCCAGAAAAAGGCATTTCCAGGCAATCTAGACCCCCTTAAATCCAGAAAATGTAGCCGGCCCGAAAGATGTGTCACAGAGCTCCAAATGTCCCAAAAACATTGGCAGCCTGAAAAAGACCTTAATCCGCATCCTAGAACCCTGAAATTCCCAAAAATATTCTCGCCCCAAAAAAGCCATTTTAGAGCCCTGTAGGAACAGAATGTTTGGCAGCCCAAAAAAGCCCTAAAAATGCATCTAAGGCCTCCAAAAAGCTACAAAACTTTGGAGGCCAGAAAAAGGCATTTCCAGGCATCCTAGACCCCATAAAATCCAGAAAATGTGGCCAGCCCGAAAGATGTGTCACAGAGCTCCAAATGTCCCAAAAACATTGGCAGCCTGAAAAAGACCTTAATCCACATCCTAGAACCCTGAAATTCCCAAAAATATATAAGCCCCAAAAAAGCCATCTTAGACTCCGGTAGGACCAGAATGTTTGGCAGCCCAAAAAAGCCCTAAAAATGCATCTCAGGCCTCCAAAAATCTACAAAACTTTGGTGCCCTAAAAAAAAGGCATTTCCAGGCATCCTAGACCCACTAAAGTCCAGAAAATGTTGGCGGCCCGAAATATGTGTCACAGAGC
Source organism: Ambystoma mexicanum (assembly GCF_040938575.1). Classification (NCBI taxonomy): domain Eukaryota; kingdom Metazoa; phylum Chordata; class Amphibia; order Caudata; family Ambystomatidae; genus Ambystoma; species Ambystoma mexicanum. Next base: position 217,150,044 of record NC_090941.1, read on the forward strand.
TCCAAATGTCCCAAAAACACTGGCAGCCTGATATAGACCTTAATCCGCATTCTAGAACCCTGAAATTCCCAAAGATATTTTCGCCCCAAAAAAGCCATTTTAGAGCCCTGTAGGACCAGAATGTTTGGCAGCCCAAAAAAGCCCTAAAAATGCATCTCAGGCCTCCAAAAATCTACAAAACTTTGGAGGCCAGAAACAGGCGTTTCCAGGCATCCTAGACCCCCTAAAATCCAGAAAATGTGGGTGGCCCGAAAGATGTGTCACAGAGCTCCAAATGTCCCCAAAACATCGGCAGCCCGAAAAAGACATTAATCCGCATCCTAGAACCCTGAAATTCTCAAAAATATTTTCAGCCCAAAAAAGCCATCTTAGACCCCGGTAGGACCAGAATGTTTGGCAGCCCAAAAAAGCCCTAAAAATGCCACTCAGGCCTCCAAAAATCTACAAAACTTTGGACACACGAAAAAGGCATTTCCGGGCATCCTAGACCCCCTAAAGTCCAGAAAGTTTTGGCAGCCCGAAACAAGTGTCACAGAGCTCCAAATGCCCCAAAAACATTGGCAGCCTGAAAAAGACCTTAATCCGCATCCTAGAACCCTGAAATTCCCAAAGATATTTTCGCCCCAAAAAAGCCATTTTAGAGCCCTGTAGGACCAGAATGTTTGGCAGCCCAAAAAAGCCCTAAAAATGCATCTCAGGCCTCCAAAAATCTACAAAACTTTGGAGGCCAGAAACAGGCGTTTTCAGGCATCCTAGACCCCCTAAAATCCAGAAAATGTGGGTGGCCCGAAAGATGTGTCACAGAGCTCCAAATGTCCCCAAAACATCGGCAGCCCGAAAAAGACATTAATCCGCATCCTAGAACCCTGAAATTCTCAAAAATATTTTCAGCCCAAAAAAGCCATCTTAGACCCCGGTAGGACCAGAATGTTTGGCAGCCCAAAAAAGCCCTAAAAATGCCACTCAGGCCTCCAAAAATCTACAAAACTTTGGACACACGAAAAAGGCATTTCCGGGCATCCTAGACCCCCTAAAGTCCAGAAAGTTTTGGCAGCCCGAAACAAGTGTCACAGAGCTCCAAATGCCCCAAAAACATTGGCAGCCTGAAAAAGACCTTAATCCGCATCCTAGAACCCTGAAATTCTCAAAAATATTTTCAGCCCAAAAAAGCCATCTTAGACCCCGGTAGACCAGAATGTTTGGCAGCCCAAAAAAGCCATACAAATGCCACTCAGGCCTCCAAAAATCTACAAAACTTTGGAGCCCCGAAAAAGGCATTTCCAGGCATCCTAGACCCCCTAAAGTCCAGAAAATGTTGGCAGCCCGAAACAAGTGTCACAGAGCTCCAAATGTCCAAAAAACATTGGCAGCCTGAAAACGACCTTAATCCGCATCCTAGAACCCTGAAATTCCCAAAAATATTCTCGCCCCAAAAAAGCCATTTTAGAGCCCTGTAGGAACAGAATGTTTGGCAGCCCAAAAAAGCCCTAAAAATGCATCTCAGGCCTCCAAAAAGCTACAAAACTTTGGAGGCCAGAAAAATGCATTTCCAGACATCCTAGACCCACTAAGGTCCAGAAAATGTTGGCGGCCCGAAATATGTGTCACAGAGCTCCAAATGTCCCAAAAACACTGGCAGCCTGAAAAAGGCCTTAATCCGCATCCTAGAACCCTGAAATTCCCAAAGATATTTTCGCCCCAAAAAAACCATTTTAGAGCCCTCTAGGACCAGAATGTTTGGCAGCCCAAAAAAGCCCTAAAAATGCATCTCAGGCCTCCAAAAATCTACAAAACTTTGGAGGCCAGAAAAAGGCGTTTCCAATCATCCTAGACCCCCTAAAGTCCAGAAAATGTTGACAGCCCAAAAAATATGTCACAGAGCTCCAAATGTCCCCAAAACATTGGCAGCCTGAAAAAGACCTTAATCCACATCCTAGAACCCTGAAATTCTCAAACATATTTTCAGCCCAAAAAAGCCATCTTAGACCCGGTAGTACCAGAATGTTTGGCAGCCCAAAAAAGCCCTAAAAATGCCACTCAGGCCTCCAAAAATCTACAAAACTTTGGAGCCCCAAAAAAGGCATTTCCAGGCATCCTAGACCCCCTAAAGTCCAGAAAATGTTGGTGGCCCAAAAAATGTGTCTGAGAGCTCCAAATGTCCCAAAAACATTGGCAGCCTGAAAAGACCCTAATCCGCATCCTAGAACCCTGAAATTCCCAAAAATATTGTCGGCCCAAAAAAGCCATCTTAGACCCCGGTAGGACCAGAATGTTTGGCAGCCCAAAAAAGCCCTAAAAATGCCACTCAGGCCTCCAAAAATCTACAAAACTTTGGAGCCTTGAAAAAGGCGTTTCCAGGCATCCTAGTCCCCCTAAAGTGCAAATAATGTTGGCGGCCCGAAAGATGTGTCACAGAGCTCCAAATGTCCCAAAAACAGTGGCAGCCTGAAAAGACCCTAATCCGCATCCTAGAACCCTGAAATTCCCAAAAATATTTTCAGCTCAAAAAAGGCATCCTAGACCCCGGTAGGACCAGAAAATGTTGTTACCCCAAAAAAGGCTTAAAATGCATCTTAGGCCTCTAAAAATCTACAAAACTATGGTCCCCAAAAAAGGGGTTTTCAGGCATCCAAGACCTAAACTGCAGAAAATGTTGGTGGTCCAAAAAATATGTCAGAAACTTGCAATGTCCCATAAGCATCAGCAGCCTGAAAAAGGCCTTAAATGGCATCCTAGAACCCTGAAATTCCAGAAAAGGCTTAAAATACATTTTAGACCTTAAAAAATCTACAAAACTTTGCCTCCCCGAAAAAGACATTTCCAGGCATCCTAGACACCCTAAAGTCCAGAAAATGTTGGCGGCCCGAAGAATGTGTCACAGAGCTCCAAATATCCCAAAAACACCACCAGCATGAAAAGGACCTTAATCTGCATCCTAGAACCCTGAAATTCCCAAAAATATTTTTGGCCCAAAAAAGACATCTTAGACCCAGGTAGGACCAGAATGATTGGCAGCCCAAAAAAGCCCTAAAAATGCCACTCAGGCCTCCAAAAATCTACGAAATTTTGGAGCACCGAAAAAGGTGTTTTTAGGCATCCTAGACCCACTAAAGTCCAGAAAATGTTGGTGGCCCGAAATATGTGTCACAGAGCTCCAAATGTCCCAAAACATTGGCAGACTGAAAAGACCCTAATCCGCATCCTAGAACCCTGAAATTCCCAAAAATATTGTCGGCCCAAAAAAGCCATCTTAGACCCTGGTAGGACCAGAATGTTTGGCAGCCCAAAAAAGCCCTAAAAATGTCACTCAGGCCTCCAAAAATCTACAAAACTTTGGAGGCCAGAAAAAGGCGTTTCCAGGCATCCTAGACCCCCTAAAATCCAGGAAATGTGGCCAGCCCGAAATATGTGTCACAGAGCTCCAAATGTCCCAAAAACATTGGCAGCCTGAAAAAGACCTTAATCCGCATCCTAGAACCCTGAAATTCCCAAAAATATTCTCGCCCCAAAAAAGCCATTTTAGAGCCAGGTAGGAACAGAATGTTTGGCAGCCCAAAAAAGCCCTAAAAATGCATCTCAGGCCTCCAAAAAGCTACAAAACTTTGGAGGCCAGAAAAAGGCATTTCCAGACATCCTAGACCAACTAAAGTCCAGAAAATGTTGGCGGCCCGAAATATGTGTCACAGAGCTCCAAATGTCCCAAAAACACTGGCAGCCTGAAAAAGACCTTAATCCGCATCCTAGAACCCTGAAATTCCCAAAAATATTCTCGCCCCAAAAAAGCCATTTTAGAGCCCTGTAGGAACAGAATGTTTGGCAGCCCAAAAAAGCCCTAAAAATGCATCTCAGGCTTCCAAAAATCTACAAACCTTTGGAGGCCAAAAAAAGGCGTTTCCAATCATCCTAGACCCCCTAAAGTCCAGAAAATGGTGGCAGCCCGAAAAATATGTCACAGAGCTCCAAATGTCCCCAAAACATTGGCAGCATGAAAAAGACCTTAATCCGCATCCTAGAACCCTGAAATTCCCAAAAATATTCTCGCCCCAAAAAAGCCATTTTAGAGCCCTGTAGGACCAGAATGTTTGGCAGCCCAAAAAAGCCCTAAAAATGCATCTAAGGCCTCCAAAAAGCTACAAAACTTTGGAGGCCAGAAAAAGGCATTTCCAGGCATCCTAGACCCCATAAAATCCAGAAAATGTGGCCAGCCCGAAAGATGTGTCACAGAGCTCTAAATGTCCCAAAAACATCGGCAGCCTGAAAAAGACCTTAATCCACATCCTAGAACCCTGAAATTCCCAAAAATATATAAGCCCCAAAAACGCCATCTTAGACTCCGGTAGGACCAGAATGTTTGGCAGCCCAAAAAAGCCCTAAAAATGCATCTCAGGCCTCCAAAAATCTACAAAACTTTGGTGCCCTAAAAAAAAGGCATTTCCAGGCATCCTAGACCCACTAAAGTCCAGAAAATGTTGGCGGCCCGAAATATGTGTCACAGAACTCCAAATGTCCCAAAAACACTGGCAGCCTGATATAGACCTTAATCCGCATTCTAGAACCCTGAAATTCCCAAAGATAGTTTCGCCCCAAAAAAGCCATTTTAGAGCCCTGTAGGACCAGAATGTTTGGCAGCCCAAAAAAGCCCTAAAAATGCATCTCAGGCCTCCAAAAATCTACAAAACTTTGGAGGCCAGAAACAGGCGTTTCCAGGCATCCTAGACCCCCTAAAATCCAGAAAATGTGGGTGGCCCGAAAGATGTGTCACAGAGCTCCAAATGTCCCCAAAACATCGGCAGCCCGAAAAAGACCTTAATCCGCATCCTAGAACCCTGAAATTCTCAAAAATATTTTCAGCCCAAAAAAGCCATCTTAGACCCCGGTAGGACCAGAATGTTTGGCAGCCCAAAAAAGCCCTAAAAATGCCACTCAGGCCTTCAAAAATCTACAAAACTTTGGACACACGAAAAAGGCATTTCCAGGCATCCTAGACCCCATAAAATCCAGAAAATGTGGCCAGCCCGAAAGATGTGTCACAGAGCTCCAAATGTCCCAAAAACATCGGCAGCCTGAAAAAGACCTTAATCCACATCCTAGAACCCTGAAATTCCCAAAAATATATAAGCCCCAAAAATGCCATTTTAGACTCCGGTAGGACCAGAATGTTTGGCAGCCCAAAAAAGCCCTAAAAATGCATCTCAGGCCTACAAAAATCTACAAAACTTTGGTGCCCTAAAAAAAAGGCATTTCCAGGCATCCTAGACCCACTAAAGTCCAGAAAATGTTGGCGGCCCGAAATATGTGTCACAGAGCTCCAAATGTCCCAAAAACACTGGCAGCCTGATATAGACCTTAATCCGCATTCTAGAACCCTGAAATTCCCAAAGATATTTTCGCCCCAAAAAAGACATTTTAGATCCCTGTAGGAACAGCATGTTTGGCAGCCCAAAAAAGCCCTAAAAATGCCACTCAGGCCTTCAAAAATCTACAAAACTTTGGACACACGAAAAAGACATTTCCAGACATCCTAGACCCCCTAAAGTCCAGAAAATTTTGGCAGCCCGAAACAAGTGTCACAGAGCTCCAAATGCCCCAAAAACATTGGCAGCCTGAAAAAGACCTTAATCCGCATCCTAGAACCCTGAAATTCCCAAAAATATTTTCGCCCCAAAAAAGACATTTTAGATCCCTGTAGGAACAGCATGTTTGGCAGCCCAAAAAAGCCCTAAAAATGCATCTCAGGCCTCCGAAAATCTACAAAACTTTGGAGGCCAGAAACATGCGTTTCCAGGCATCCTAGACCCCCTAAAATCCAGAAAATGTGGGCGGCCCAAAAGATGTTTCACAGAGCTCCAAATGTCCCCAAAACATCGACAGCCTGAAAAAGACCTTAATCCACATCCTAGAACCCTGAAATTCTCAAAAATATTTTCAGCCCAAAAAAGTCATCTTAGACCCCGGTAGACCAGAATGTTTGGCAGCTCAAAAAAGCCATAAAAATGCCACTCAGGCCTCCAAAAATCTACAAAACTTTGGAGCCCCGAAAAAGGCATTTCCAGGCATCCTAGACCCCCTAAAGTCCAGAAAATGTTGGCAGCCCGAAACAAGTGTCACAGAGCTCCAAATGTCCAAAAAACATTGGCAGCCTGAAAAAGACCCTAATCCGCATCCTAGAACCCTGAAATTCCCAAAAATATTTTCGCCCCAAAAAAGACATTTTAGATCCCTGTAGGAACAGAATGTTTGGCAGCCCAAAAAAGCCCTAAAAATGCCACTCAGGCCTTCAAAAATCTACAAAACTTTGGACACACGAAAAAGGCATTTCCAGGCATCCTAGACCCCATAAAATCCAGAAAATGTGGCCAGCCCGAAAGATGTGTCACAGAGCTCCAAATGCCCCAAAAACATCGGCAGCCTGAAAAAGACCTTAATCCACATCCTAGAACCCTGAAATTCCCAAAAATATATAAGCCCCAAAAACGCCATCTTAGACCCCGGTAGACCAGAATGTTTGGCAGCTCAAAAAAGCCATAAAAATGCCACTCAGGCCTCCAAAAATCTACAAAACTTTGGAGCCCCGAAAAAGGCATTTCCAGGCATCCTAGACCCCCTAAAGTCCAGAAAATGTTGGCAGCCCGAAACAAGTGTCACAGAGCTCCAAATGTCCAAAAAACATTGGCAGCCTGAAAAAGACCTTAATCCGCATCCTAGAACCCTGAAATTCCCAAAAATATTTTCGCCCCAAAAAAGACATTTTAGATCCCTGTAGGAACAGAATGTTTGGCAGCCCAAAAAAGCCCTAAAAATGCTTTCAGACCTCCAAAAATCTACAAAACTTTGGAGGCCAGAAACAGGTGTTTCCCAGCATCCTAGACCCCGTGAAATCCAGAAAATGTGGGCGGCCCGAAAGATGTGTCACAGAGCTCCAAATGTCCCAAAAATAATCGGCAGCTTGAAAAAGACCTTAATCCGCATTCTAGAACCCTGAAATCCCAAAAATATTTTCACCCCAAAACAGCAAACTTAGACTCCGGTAGGACCAGAATGTTTGGCAGCCCAAAAAAGCCCTAAAAATGCATCTCAGGCCTCCAAAAATCTACAAAACTTTGGAGGCCAGAAAAAGGCGTTTCCAGGCAATCTAGACCCCCTTAAATCCAGAAAATGTAGCCGGCCCGAAAGATGTGTCACAGAGCTCCAAATGTCCCAAAAATTTTGGCAGCCTGAAAAAGACCTTAATCCGCATCCTAGAACCCTGAAATTCCCAAAAATATACTCGCCCCAAAAAAGCCATTTTAGAGCCCTGTAGGAACAGAATGTTTGGCAGCCCAAAAAAGCCCTAAAAATGCATCTAAGGCCTCCAAAAAGCTACAAAACTTTGGAGGCCAGAAAAAGGCATTTCCAGGCATCCTAGACCCCATAAAATCCAGAAAATGTGGCCAGCCCGAAAGATGTGTCACAGAGCTCCAAATGTCCCAAAAACATTGGCAGCCTGAAAAAGACCTTAATCCGCATCCTAGAACCCTGAAATTCCCAAAAATATTTTCGCCCCAAAAAAGACATTTTAGATCCCTGTAGGAACAGCATGTTTGGCAGCCCAAAAAAGCCCTAAAAATGCATCTCAGGCCTCCGAAAATCTACAAAACTTTGGAGGCCAGAAACATGCGTTTCCAGGCATCCTAACCCCCTAAAATCCAGAAAATGTGGGCGGCCCAAAAGATGTTTCACAGAGCTCCAAATGTCCCCAAAACATCGACAGCCTGAAAAAGACCTTAATCCACATCCTAGAACCCTGAAATTCTCAAAAATATTTTCAGCCCAAAAAAGCCATCTTAGACCCCGGTAGACCAGAATGTTTGGCAGCCCAAAAAAGCCATAAAAATGCCACTCAGGCTTCCAAAAATCTACAAAACTTTGGAGCCCCGAAAAAGGCATTTCCAGGCATCCTAGACCCCCTAAAGTCCAGAAAATGTTGGCAGCCCGAAACAAGTGTCACAGAGCTCCAAATGTCCAAAAAACATTGGCAGCCTGAAAACGACCTTAATCCGCATCCTAGAACCCTGAAATTCCCAAAAACATTCTCGCCCCAAAAAAGCCATTTTAGAGCCCTGTAGGAACAGAATGTTTGGCAGCCCAAAAAAGCCCTAAAAATGCATCTCAGGCCTCCAAAAAGCTACAAAACTTTGGAGGCCAGAAAAAGGCATTTCCAGACATCCTAGACCCACTAAGGTCCAGAAAATGTTGGCGGCCCGAAATATGTGTCACAGAGCTCCAAATGTCCCAAAAACACTGGCAGCCTGAAAAAGGCCTTAATCCGCATCCTAGAACCCTGAAATTCCCAAAGATATTTTCGCCCCAAAAAACCATTTTAGAGCCCTGTAGGACCAGAATGTTTGGCAGCCCAAAAAAGCCCTAAAAATGCATCTCAGGCCTCCAAAAATCTAAAAAACTTTGGAGGCCAGAAAAAGGCGTTTCCAATCATCCTAGACCCCCTAAAGTCCAGAAAATGTTGACAGCCCAAAAAATATGTCACAGAGCTCCAAATGTCCCCAAAACATTGGCAGCCTGAAAAAGACCTTAATCCACATCCTAGAACCCTGAAATTCTCAAACATATTTTCAGCCCAAAAAAGCCATCTTAGACCCGGTAGTACCAGAATGTTTGGCAGCCCAAAAAAGCCCTAAAAATGCCACTCAGGCTTCCAAAAATCTACAAAACTTTGGAGCCCCAAAAAAGGCATTTCCAGGCATCCTAGACCCCCTAAAGTCCAGAAAATGTTGGTGGCCCAAAAAATGTGTCTGAGAGCTCCAAATGTCCCAAAAACATTGGCAGCCTGAAAAGACCCTAATCCGCATCCTAGAACCCTGAAATTCCCAAAAATATTGTCGGCCCAAAAAAGCCATCTTAGACCCCGGTAGGACCAGAATGTTTGGCAGCCCAAAAAAGCCCTAAAAATGCCACTCAGGCCTCCAAAAATCTACAAAACTTTGGAGCCTTGAAAAAGGCGTTTCCAGGCATCCTAGTCCCCCTAAAGTGCAAGTAATGTTGGCGGCCCGAAAGATGTGTCACAGAGCTCCAAATGTCCCAAAAACAGTGGCAGCCTGAAAAGACCCTAATCCGCATCCTAGAACCCTGAAATTCCCAAAAATATTTTCAGCTCAAAAAAGGCATCCTAGACCCCGGTAGGACCAGAAAATGTTGTTACCCCAAAAAAGGCTTAAAATGCATCTTAGGCCTCTAAAAATCTACAAAACTATGGTCCCCAAAAAAGGGGTTTTCAGGCATCCAAGACCTAAACTGCAGAAAATCTTGGTGGTCCAAAAAATATGTCAGAAACTTGCAATGTCCCATAAGCATCAGCAGCCTGAAAAAGGCCTTAAATGGCATCCTAGAACCCTGAAATTCCAGAAAAGGCTTAAAATACATTTTAGACCTTAAAAAATCTACAAAACTTTGCCGCCCCGAAAAAGGCATTTCCAGGCATCCTAGACACCCTAAAGTCCAGAAAATGTTGGCGGCCCGAAGAATGTGTCACAGAGCTCCAAATATCCCAAAAACACCAGCAGCATGAAAAGGACCTTAATCTGCATCCTAGAACCCTGAAATTCCCAAAAATATTTTTGGTCCAAAAAAGACATCTTAGACTCAGGTAGGACCAGAATGATTGGCAGCCCAAAAAAGCCCTAAAAATGCCACTCAGGCCTCCAAAAATCTACGAAATTTTGGAGCCCCGAAAAAGGTGTTTTTAGGCATCCTAGACCCCCGAAAGTACAGAAAATGTTGGCGGCCCAAAAGATGTGTCACAGAGCTCCAAATGTCCCAAAAACATTGGCAGACTGAAAAGACCCTAATCCGCATCCTAGAACCCTGAAATTCCCAAAAATATTGTCGGCCCAAAAAAGCCATCTTAGACCCTGGTAGGACCAGAATGTTTGGCAGCCCAAAAAAGCCCTAAAAATGTCACTCAGGCCTCCAAAAATCTACAAAACTTTGGAGGCCAGAAAAAGGCGTTTCCAGGCATCCTAGACCCCCTAAAATCCAGAAAATGTGGCCAGCCCGAAAGATGTGTCACAGAGCTCCAAATGTCCCAAAAACATTGGCAGCCTGAAAAAGACCTTAATCCGCATCCTAGAACCCTGAAATTCCCAAAAATATTCTCGCCCCAAAAAAGCCATTTTAGAGCCCTGTAGGAACAGAATGTTTGGCAGCCCAAAAAAGCCCTAAAAATGCATCTCAGGCCTCCAAAAAGCTACAAAACTTTGGAGGCCAGAAAAAGGCATTTCCAGACATCCTAGACCCACTAAAGTCCAGAAAATGTTGGCGGCCCGAAATATGTGTCACAGAGCTCCAAATGTCCCAAAAACACTGGCAGCCTGAAAAAGACCTTACTCCGCATCCTAGAACCCTGAAATTCCCAAAAATATTCTCGCCCCAAAAAAGCCATTTTAGAGCCCTGTAGGAACAGAATGTTTGGCAGGCCAAAAAAGCCCTAAAAATGCATCTCAGGCCTCCAAAAAGCTACAAAACCTTGCAGGCCAGAAAAAGGCATTTCCAGACATCCTAGACCCACTAAAGTCCAGAAAATGTTGGCGGCCCGAAATATGTGTCACAGAGCTCCAAATGTCCCAAAACATTGGCAGACTGAAAAGACCCTAATCCGCATCCTAGAACCCTGAAATTCCCAAAAATATTGTCGGCCCAAAAAAGCCATCTTAGACCCTGGTAGGACCAGAATGTTTGGCAGCCCAAAAAAGCCCTAAAAATGCATCTCAGGCCTCCAAAAAGCTACAAAACTTTGGAGGCCAGAAAAAGGCATTTCCAGACACCCTAGACCCACTAAAGTCCAGAAAATGTTGGCGGCCCGAAATATGTGTCACAGAGCTCCAAATGTCCCAAAAACACTGGCAGCCTGAAAAAGACCTTAATCCGCATCCTAGAACCCTGAAATTCCCAAAAATATTCTCGCCCCAAAAAAGCCATTTTAGAGCCCTGTAGGAACAGAATGTTTGGCAGCCCAAAAAAGCCCTAAAAATGCATCTCAGGCCTCCAAAAAGCTACAAAACCTTGCAGGCTAGAAAAAGGCATTTCCAGACATCCTAGACCCACTAAAGTCCAGAAAATGTTGGCGGCCCGAAATATGTGTCACAGAGCTCCAAATGTCCCAAAACATTGGCAGACTGAAAAGACCCTAATCCGCATCCTAGAACCCTGAAATTCCCAAAAATATTGTCGGCCCAAAAAAGCCATCTTAGACCCTGGTAGGACCAGAATGTTTGGCAGCCCAAAAAAGCCCTAAAAATGCATCTCAGGCCTCCAAAAATCTACAAAACTTTGGAGGCCAGAAAAAGGCGTTTCCAATCATCCTAGACCCCCAAAAGTCCAGAAAATGTTGGCAGCCCGAAAAATATGTCACAGAGCTCCAAATGTCCCCAAAACATTGGCAGCATGAAAAAGACCTTAATCCACATCCTAGAACCCTGAAATTCTCAAAAATATTTTCAGCCCAAAAAAGCCATCTTAGACCCGGTAGTACCAGAATGTTTGGCAGCCCAAAAAAGCCCTAAAAATGCCACTCAGGCCTCCAAAAATCTACAAAACTTTGGAGCCCCAAAAAAGGCATTTCCAGGCATCCTAGACCCCCTAAAGTCCAGAAAATGTTGGCAGCCCGAAACAAGTGTCACAGAGCTCCAGTGTCCCAAAAACATTGGCAGCCTGAAAAAGACCTTAATCCGCATCCTAGAACCCTAAATTCCCAAAAATATTCTCGCCCCAAAAAAGCCATTTTAGAGCCCTGTAGGAACAGAATGTTTGGCAGCCCAAAAAAGCCCTAAAAATGCATCTCAGGCCTCCAAAAATCTACAAAACTTTGGAGGCCAGAAAAAGGCATTTCCAGGCAATCTAGACCCCCTTAAATCCAGAAAATGTAGCCGGCCCGAAAGATGTGTCACAGAGCTCCAAATGTCCCAAAAACATTGGCAGCCTGAAAAAGACCTTAATCCGCATCCTAGAACCCTGAAATTCCCAAAAATATTCTCGCCCCAAAAAAGCCATTTTAGAGCCCTGTAGGAACAGAATGTTTGGCAGCCCAAAAAAGCCCTAAAAATGCATCTAAGGCCTCCAAAAAGCTACAAAACTTTGGAGGCCAGAAAAAGGCATTTCCAGGCATCCTAGACCCCATAAAATCCAGAAAATGTGGCCAGCCCGAAAGATGTGTCACAGAGCTCCAAATGTCCCAAAAACATTGGCAGCCTGAAAAAGACCTTAATCCACATCCTAGAACCCTGAAATTCCCAAAAATATATAAGCCCCAAAAAAGCCATCTTAGACTCCGGTAGGACCAGAATGTTTGGCAGCCCAAAAAAGCCCTAAAAATGCATCTCAGGCCTCCAAAAATCTACAAAACTTTGGTGCCCTAAAAAAAAGGCATTTCCAGGCATCCTAGACCCACTAAAGTCCAGAAAATGTTGGCGGCCCGAAATATGTGTCACAGAGCTCCAAATGTCCCAAAAACACTGGCAGCCTGATATAGACCTTAATCCGCATTCTAGAACCCTGAAATTCCCAAAGATATTTTCGCCCCAAAAAAGCCATTTTAGAGCCCTGTAGGACCAGAATGTTTGGCAGCCCAAAAAAGCCCTAAAAATGCATCTCAGGCCTCCAAAAATCTACAAAACTTTGGAGGCCAGAAACAGGCGTTTCCAGGCATCCTAGACCCCCTAAAATCCAGAAAATGTGGGTGGCCCGAAAGATGTGTCACAGAGCTCCAAATGTCCCCAAAACATCGGCAGCCCGAAAAAGACATTAATCCGCATCCTAGAACCCTGAAATTCTCAAAAATATTTTCAGCCCAAAAAAGCCATCTTAGACCCCGGTAGGACCAGAATGTTTGGCAGCCCAAAAAAGCCCTAAAAATGCCACTCAGGCCTCCAAAAATCTACAAAACTTTGGACACACGAAAAAGGCATTTCCGGGCATCCTAGACCCCCTAAAGTCCAGAAAGTTTTGGCAGCCCGAAACAAGTGTCACAGAGCTCCAAATGTCCCAAAAACATTGGCAGCCTGAAAAAGACCTTAATCCGCATCCTAGAACCCTGAAATTCCCAAAGATATTTTCGCCCCAAAAAAGCCATTTTAGAGCCCTGTAGGACCAGAATGTTTGGCAGCCCAAAAAAGCCCTAAAAATGCATCTCAGGCCTCCAAAAATCTACAAAACTTTGGAGGCCAGAAACAGGCGTTTTCAGGCATCCTAGACCCCCTAAAATCCAGAAAATGTGGGTGGCCCGAAAGATGTGTCACAGAGCTCCAAATGTCCCCAAAACATCGGCAGCCCGAAAAAGACATTAATCCGCATCCTAGAACCCTGAAATTCTCAAAAATATTTTCAGCCCAAAAAAGCCATCTTAGACCCCGGTAGGACCAGAATGTTTGGCAGCCCAAAAAAGCCCTAAAAATGCCACTCAGGCCTCCAAAAATCTACAAAACTTTGGACACACGAAAAAGGCATTTCCGGGCATCCTAGACCCCCTAAAGTCCAGAAAGTTTTGGCAGCCCGAAACAAGTGTCACAGAGCTCCAAATGCCCCAAAAACATTGGCAGCCTGAAAAAGACCTTAATCCGCATCCTAGAACCCTGAAATTCTCAAAAATATTTTCAGCCCAAAAAAGCCATCTTAGACCCCGGTAGACCAGAATGTTTGGCAGCCCAAAAAAGCCATACAAATGCCACTCAGGCCTCCAAAAATCTACAAAACTTTGGAGCCCCGAAAAAGGCATTTCCAGGCATCCTAGACCCCCTAAAGTCCAGAAAATGTTGGCAGCCCGAAACAAGTGTCACAGAGCTCCAAATGTCCAAAAAACATTGGCAGCCTGAAAACGACCTTAATCCGCATCCTAGAACCCTGAAATTCCCAAAAATATTCTCGCCCCAAAAAAGCCATTTTAGAGCCCTGTAGGAACAGAATGTTTGGCAGCCCAAAAAAGCCCTAAAAATGCATCTCAGGCCTCCAAAAAGCTACAAAACTTTGGAGGCCAGAAAAATGCATTTCCAGACATCCTAGACCCACTAAGGTCCAGAAAATGTTGGCGGCCCGAAATATGTGTCACAGAGCTCCAAATGTCCCAAAAACACTGGCAGCCTGAAAAAGGCCTTAATCCGCATCCTAGAACCCTGAAATTCCCAAAGATATTTTCGCCCCAAAAAAACCATTTTAGAGCCCTCTAGGACCAGAATGTTTGGCAGCCCAAAAAAGCCCTAAAAATGCATCTCAGGCCTCCAAAAATCTACAAAACTTTGGAGGCCAGAAAAAGGCGTTTCCAATCATCCTAGACCCCCTAAAGTCCAGAAAATGTTGACAGCCCAAAAAATATGTCACAGAGCTCCAAATGTCCCCAAAACATTGGCAGCCTGAAAAAGACCTTAATCCACATCCTAGAACCCTGAAATTCTCAAACATATTTTCAGCCCAAAAAAGCCATCTTAGACCCGGTAGTACCAGAATGTTTGGCAGCCCAAAAAAGCCCTAAAAATGCCACTCAGGCCTCCAAAAATCTACAAAACTTTGGAGCCCCAAAAAAGGCATTTCCAGGCATCCTAGACCCCCTAAAGTCCAGAAAATGTTGGTGGCCCAAAAAATGTGTCTGAGAGCTCCAAATGTCCCAAAAACATTGGCAGCCTGAAAAGACCCTAATCCGCATCCTAGAACCCTGAAATTCCCAAAAATATTGTCGGCCCAAAAAAGCCATCTTAGACCCCGGTAGGACCAGAATGTTTGGCAGCCCAAAAAAGCCCTAAAAATGCCACTCAGGCCTCCAAAAATCTACAAAACTTTGGAGCCTTGAAAAAGGCGTTTCCAGGCATCCTAGTCCCCCTAAAGTGCAAATAATGTTGGCGGCCCGAAAGATGTGTCACAGAGCTCCAAATGTCCCAAAAACAGTGGCAGCCTGAAAAGACCCTAATCCGCATCCTAGAACCCTGAAATTCCCAAAAATATTTTCAGCTCAAAAAAGGCATCCTAGACCCCGGTAGGACCAGAAAATGTTGTTACCCCAAAAAAGGCTTAAAATGCATCTTAGGCCTCTAAAAATCTACAAAACTATGGTCCCCAAAAAAGGGGTTTTCAGGCATCCAAGACCTAAACTGCAGAAAATGTTGGTGGTCCAAAAAATATGTCAGAAACTTGCAATGTCCCATAAGCATCAGCAGCCTGAAAAAGGCCTTAAATGGCATCCTAGAACCCTGAAATTCCAGAAAAGGCTTAAAATACATTTTAGACCTTAAAAAATCTACAAAACTTTGCCTCCCCGAAAAAGACATTTCCAGGCATCCTAGACACCCTAAAGTCCAGAAAATGTTGGCGGCCCGAAGAATGTGTCACAGAGCTCCAAATATCCCAAAAACACCACCAGCATGAAAAGGACCTTAATCTGCATCCTAGAACCCTGAAATTCCCAAAAATATTTTTGGCCCAAAAAAGACATCTTAGACCCAGGTAGGACCAGAATGATTGGCAGCCCAAAAAAGCCCTAAAAATGCCACTCAGGCCTCCAAAAATCTACGAAATTTTGGAGCACCGAAAAAGGTGTTTTTAGGCATCCTAGACCCACTAAAGTCCAGAAAATGTTGGTGGCCCGAAATATGTGTCACAGAGCTCCAAATGTCCCAAAACATTGGCAGACTGAAAAGACCCTAATCCGCATCCTAGAACCCTGAAATTCCCAAAAATATTGTCGGCCCAAAAAAGCCATCTTAGACCCTGGTAGGACCAGAATGTTTGGCAGCCCAAAAAAGCCCTAAAAATGTCACTCAGGCCTCCAAAAATCTACAAAACTTTGGAGGCCAGAAAAAGGCGTTTCCAGGCATCCTAGACCCCCTAAAATCCAGGAAATGTGGCCAGCCCGGAATATGTGTCACAGAGCTCCAAATGTCCCAAAAACATTGGCAGCCTGAAAAAGACCTTAATCCGCATCCTAGAACCCTGAAATTCCCAAAAATATTCTCGCCCCAAAAAAGCCATTTTAGAGCCAGGTAGGAACAGAATGTTTGGCAGCCCAAAAAAGCCCTAAAAATGCATCTCAGGCCTCCAAAAAGCTACAAAACTTTGGAGGCCAGAAAAAGGCATTTCCAGACATCCTAGACCAACTAAAGTCCAGAAAATGTTGGCGGCCCGAAATATGTGTCACAGAGCTCCAAATGTCCCAAAAACACTGGCAGCCTGAAAAAGACCTTAATCCGCATCCTAGAACCCTGAAATTCCCAAAAATATTCTCGCCCCAAAAAAGCCATTTTAGAGCCCTGTAGGAACAGAATGTTTGGCAGCCCAAAAAAGCCCTAAAAATGCATCTCAGGCTTCCAAAAATCTACAAACCTTTGGAGGCCAAAAAAAGGCGTTTCCAATCATCCTAGACCCCCTAAAGTCCAGAAAATGGTGGCAGCCCGAAAAATATGTCACAGAGCTCCAAATGTCCCCAAAACATTGGCAGCATGAAAAAGACCTTAATCCGCATCCTAGAACCCTGAAATTCCCAAAAATATTCTCGCCCCAAAAAAGCCATTTTAGAGCCCTGTAGGACCAGAATGTTTGGCAGCCCAAAAAAGCCCTAAAAATGCATCTAAGGCCTCCAAAAAGCTACAAAACTTTGGAGGCCAGAAAAAGGCATTTCCAGGCATCCTAGACCCCATAAAATCCAGAAAATGTGGCCAGCCCGAAAGATGTGTCACAGAGCTCTAAATGTCCCAAAAACATCGGCAGCCTGAAAAAGACCTTAATCCACATCCTAGAACCCTGAAATTCCCAAAAATATATAAGCCCCAAAAACGCCATCTTAGACTCCGGTAGGACCAGAATGTTTGGCAGCCCAAAAAAGCCCTAAAAATGCATCTCAGGCCTCCAAAAATCTACAAAACTTTGGTGCCCTAAAAAAAAGGCATTTCCAGGCATCCTAGACCCACTAAAGTCCAGAAAATGTTGGCGGCCCGAAATATGTGTCACAGAACTCCAAATGTCCCAAAAACACTGGCAGCCTGATATAGACCTTAATCCGCATTCTAGAACCCTGAAATTCCCAAAGATAGTTTCGCCCCAAAAAAGCCATTTTAGAGCCCTGTAGGACCAGAATGTTTGGCAGCCCAAAAAAGCCCTAAAAATGCATCTCAGGCCTCCAAAAATCTACAAAACTTTGGAGGCCAGAAACAGGCGTTTCCAGGCATCCTAGACCCCCTAAAATCCAGAAAATGTGGGTGGCCCGAAAGATGTGTCACAGAGCTCCAAATGTCCCCAAAACATCGGCAGCCCGAAAAAGACCTTAATCCGCATCCTAGAACCCTGAAATGCTCAAAAATATTTTCAGCCCAAAAAAGCCATCTTAGACCCCGGTAGGACCAGAATGTTTGGCAGCCCAAAAAAGCCCTAAAAATGCCACTCAGGCCTTCAAAAATCTACAAAACTTTGGACACACGAAAAAGGCATTTCCAGGCATCCTAGACCCCATAAAATCCAGAAAATGTGGCCAGCCCGAAAGATGTGTCACAGAGCTCCAAATGTCCCAAAAACATCGGCAGCCTGAAAAAGACCTTAATCCACATCCTAGAACCCTGAAATTCCCAAAAATATATAAGCCCCAAAAACGCCATTTTAGACTCCGGTAGGACCAGAATGTTTGGCAGCCCAAAAAAGCCCTAAAAATGCATCTCAGGCCTACAAAAATCTACAAAACTTTGGTGCCCTAAAAAAAAGGCATTTCCAGGCATCCTAGACCCACTAAAGTCCAGAAAATGTTGGCGGCCCGAAATATGTGTCACAGAGCTCCAAATGTCCCAAAAACACTG
The DNA here is from genome assembly GCF_040938575.1 of Ambystoma mexicanum. Classification (NCBI taxonomy): domain Eukaryota; kingdom Metazoa; phylum Chordata; class Amphibia; order Caudata; family Ambystomatidae; genus Ambystoma; species Ambystoma mexicanum. The sequence goes on from NC_090941.1 coordinate 217,167,857, forward strand.
GCAGCCTGATATAGACCTTAATCCGCATTCTAGAACCCTGAAATTCCCAAAGATATTTTCGCCCCAAAAAAGACATTTTAGATCCCTGTAGGAACAGCATGTTTGGCAGCCCAAAAAAGCCCTAAAAATGCCACTCAGGCCTTCAAAAATCTACAAAACTTTGGACACACGAAAAAGACATTTCCAGACATCCTAGACCCCCTAAAGTCCAGAAAATTTTGGCAGCCCGAAACAAGTGTCACAGAGCTCCAAATAACCCAAAAACATTGGCAGCCTGAAAAAGACCTTAATCCGCATCCTAGAACCCTGAAATTCCCAAAAATATTTTCGCCCCAAAAAAGACATTTTAGATCCCTGTAGGAACAGCATGTTTGGCAGCCCAAAAAAGCCCTAAAAATGCATCTCAGGCCTCCGAAAATCTACAAAACTTTGGAGGCCAGAAACATGCGTTTCCAGGCATCCTAGACCCCCTAAAATCCAGAAAATGTGGGCGGCCCAAAAGATGTTTCACAGAGCTCCAAATGTCCCCAAAACACCGACAGCCTGAAAAAGACCTTAATCCACATCCTAGAACCCTGAAATTCTCAAAAATATTTTCAGCCCAAAAAAGTCATCTTAGACCCCGGTAGACCAGAATGTTTGGCAGCTCAAAAAAGCCATAAAAATGCCACTCAGGCCTCCAAAAATCTACAAAACTTTGGAGCCCCGAAAAAGGCATTTCCAGGCATCCTAGACCCCCTAAAGTCCAGAAAATGTTGGCAGCCCGAAACAAGTGTCACAGAGCTCCAAATGTCCAAAAAACATTGGCAGCCTGAAAAAGACCCTAATCCGCATCCTAGAACCCTGAAATTCCCAAAAATATTTTCGCCCCAAAAAAGACATTTTAGATCCCTGTAGGAACAGAATGTTTGGCAGCCCAAAAAAGCCCTAAAAATGCCACTCAGGCCTTCAAAAATCTACAAAACTTTGGACACACGAAAAAGGCATTTCCAGGCATCCTAGACCCCATAAAATCCAGAAAATGTGGCCAGCCCGAAAGATGTGTCACAGAGCTCCAAATGCCCCAAAAACATCGGCAGCCTGAAAAAGACCTTAATCCACATCCTAGAACCCTGAAATTCCCAAAAATATATAAGCCCCAAAAACGCCATCTTAGACCCCGGTAGACCAGAATGTTTGGCAGCTCAAAAAAGCCATAAAAATGCCACTCAGGCCTCCAAAAATCTACAAAACTTTGGAGCCCCGAAAAAGGCATTTCCAGGCATCCTAGACCCCCTAAAGTCCAGAAAATGTTGGCAGCCCGAAACAAGTGTCACAGAGCTCCAAATGTCCAAAAAACATTGGCAGCCTGAAAAAGACCTTAATCCGCATCCTAGAACCCTGAAATTCCCAAAAATATTTTCGCCCCAAAAAAGACATTTTAGATCCCTGTAGGAACAGAATGTTTGGCAGCCCAAAAAAGCCCTAAAAATGCTTTCAGACCTCCAAAAATCTACAAAACTTTGGAGGCCAGAAACAGGTGTTTCCCAGCATCCTAGACCCCGTGAAATCCAGAAAATGTGGGCGGCCCGAAAGATGTGTCACAGAGCTCCAAATGTCCCAAAAATAATCGGCAGCTTGAAAAAGACCTTAATCCGCATTCTAGAACCCTGAAATCCCAAAAATATTTTCACCCCAAAACAGCAAACTTAGACTCCGGTAGGACCAGAATGTTTGGCAGCCCAAAAAAGCCCTAAAAATGCATCTCAGGCCTCCAAAAATCTACAAAACTTTGGAGGCCAGAAAAAGGCGTTTCCAGGCAATCTAGACCCCCTTAAATCCAGAAAATGTAGCCGGCCCGAAAGATGTGTCACAGAGCTCCAAATGTCCCAAAAATTTTGGCAGCCTGAAAAAGACCTTAATCCGCATCCTAGAACCCTGAAATTCCCAAAAATATACTCGCCCCAAAAAAGCCATTTTAGAGCCCTGTAGGAACAGAATGTTTGGCAGCCCAAAAAAGCCCTAAAAATGCATCTAAGGCCTCCAAAAAGCTACAAAACTTTGGAGGCCAGAAAAAGGCATTTCCAGGCATCCTAGACCCCATAAAATCCAGAAAATGTGGCCAGCCCGAAAGATGTGTCACAGAGCTCCAAATGTCCCAAAAACATTGGCAGCCTGAAAAAGACCTTAATCCACATCCTAGAACCCTGAAATTCCCAAAAATATATAAGCCCCAAAAACGCCATCTTAGACTCCGGTAGGACCAGAATGTTTGGCAGCCCAAAAAAGCCCTAAAAATGCATCTCAGGCCTCCAAAAATCTACAAAACTTTGGTGCCCTAAAAAAAGGCATTTCCAGGCATCCTAGACCCACTAAAGTCCAGAAAATGTTGGCGGCCCGAAATATGTGTCACAGAGCTCCAAATGTCCCAAAAACACTGGCAGCCTGATATAGACCTTAATCCGCATTCTAGAACCCTGAAATTCCCAAAGATATTTTCGCCCCAAAAAAGCCATTTTAGAGCCCTGTAGGACCAGAATGTTTGGCAGCCCAAAAAAGCCCTAAAAATGCATCTCAGGCCTCCAAAAATCTACAAAACTTTGGAGGCCAGAAACAGGCGTTTCCAGGCATCCTAGACCCCCTAAAATCCAGAAAATGTGGGTGGCCCGAAAGATGTGTCACAGAGCTCCAAATGTCCCCAAAACATTGGCAGCCCAAAAAAGACCTTAATCCGCATCCTAGAACCCTGAAATTCTCAAAAATATTTTCAGCCCAAAAAAGCCATCTTAGACCCCGGTAGGACCAGAATGTTTGGCAGCCCAAAAAAGCCCTAAAAATGCCACTCAGGCCTTCAAAAATCTACAAAACTTTGGACACACGAAAACGGCATTTCCGGACATCCTAGACCCCCTAAAGTCCAGAAAATTTTGGCAGCCCAAAACAAGTGTCACAGAGCTCCAAATGCCCCAAAAACATTGGCAGCCTGAAAAAGACCTTAATCCGCATCCTAGAACCCTGAAATTCCCAAAAATATTTTCGCCCCAAAAAAGACATTTTAGATCCCTGTAGGAACAGCATGTTTGGCAGCCCAAAAAAGCCCTAAAAATGCATCTCAGGCCTCAGAAAATCTACAAAACTTTGGAGGCCAGAAACATGCGTTTCCAGGCATCCTAGACCCCCTAAAATCCAGAAAATGTGGGCGGCCCAAAAGATGTTTCACAGAGCTCCAAATGTCCCCAAAACATCGACAGCCTGAAAAAGACCTTAATCCACATCCTAGAACCCTGAAATTCTCAAAAATATTTTCAGCCCAAAAAAGTCATCTTAGACCCCGGTAGACCAGAATGTTTGGCAGCTCAAAAAAGCCATAAAAATGCCACTCAGGCCTCCAAAAATCTACAAAACTTTGGAGCCCCGAAAAAGGCATTTCCAGGCATCCTAGACCCCCTAAAGTCCAGAAAATGTTGGCAGCCCGAAACAAGTGTCACAGAGCTCCAAATGTCCAAAAAACATTGGCAGCCTGAAAAAGACCTTAATCCGCATCCTAGAACCCTGAAATTCCCAAAAATATTTTCGCCCCAAAAAAGACATTTTAGATCCCTGTAGGAACAGAATGTTTGGCAGCCCAAAAAAGCCCTAAAAATGCATTTCAGGCCTCCAAAAATCTACAAAACTTTGGAGGCCAGAAACAGGTGTTTCCCAGCATCCTAGACCCCGTGAAATCCAGAAAATGTGGGCGGCCCGAAAGATGTGTCACAGAGCTCCAAATGTCCCAAAAATAATCGGCAGCTTGAAAAAGACCTTAATCCACATTCTAGAACCCTGAAATCCCAAAAATATTTTCACCCCAAAACAGCCAACTTAGACTCCGGTAGGACCAGAATGTTTGGCAGCCCAAAAAAGCCCTAAAAATGCATCTCAGGCCTCCAAAAATCTACAAAACTTTGGAGGCCAGAAAAAGGCGTTTCCAGGCAATCTAGACCCCCTTAAATCCAGAAAATGTAGCCGGCCCGAAAGATGTGTCACAGAGCTCCAAATGTCCCAAAAATATTGGCAGCCTGAAAAAGACCTTAATCCGCATCCTAGAACCCTGAAATTCCCAAAAATATTCTCGCCCCAAAAAAGCCATTTTAGAGCCCTGTAGGAACAGAATGTTTGGCAGCCCAAAAAAGCCCTAAAAATGCATCTAAGGCCTCCAAAAAGCTACAAAACTTTGGAGGCCAGAAAAAGGCATTTCCAGGCATCCTAGACCCCATAAAATCCAGAAAATGTGGCCAGCCCGAAAGATGTGTCACAGAGCTCCAAATGTCCCAAAAACATCGGCAGCCTGAAAAAGACCTTAATCCACATCCTAGAACCCTGAAATTCCCAAAAATATATAAGCCCCAAAAACGCCATCTTAGACTCCGGTAGGACCAGAATGTTTGGCAGCCCAAAAAAGCCCTAAAAATGCATCTCAGGCCTCCAAAAATCTACAAAACTTTGGTGCCCTAAAAAAAAGGCATTTCCAGGCATCCTAGACCCACTAAAGTCCAGAAAATGTTGGCGGCCCGAAATATGTGTCACAGAGCTCCAAATGTCCCAAAAACACTGGCAGCCTGATATAGACCTTAATCCGCATTCTAGAACCCTGAAATTCCCAAAGATATTTTCGCCCCAAAAAAGCCATTTTAGAGCCCTGTAGGACCAGAATGTTTGGCAGCCCAAAAAAGCCCTAAAAATGCATCTCAGGCCTCCAAAAATCTACAAAACTTTGGAGGCCAGAAACAGGCGTTTCCAGGCATCCTAGACCCCCTAAAATCCAGAAAATGTGGGTGGCCCGAAAGATGTGTCACAGAGCTCCAAATGTCCCCAAAACATCGGCAGCCCAAAAAAGACCTTAATCCGCATCCTAGAACCCTGAAATTCTCAAAAATATTTTCAGCCCAAAAAAGCCATCTTAGACCCCGGTAGGACCAGAATGTTTGGCAGCCCAAAAAAGCCCTAAAAATGCCACTCAGGCCTTCAAAAATCTACAAAACTTTGGACACACGAAAAAGACATTTCCAGGCATCCTAGACCCCATAAAATCCAGAAAATGTGGCCAGCCCGAAAGATGTGTCACAGAGCTCCAAATGTCCCAAAAACATCGGCAGCCTGAAAAAGACCTTAATCCACATCCTAGAACCCTGAAATTCCCAAAAATATATAAGCCCCAAAAACGCCATCTTAGACTCCGGTAGGACCAGAATGTTTGGCAGCCCAAAAAAGCCCTAAAAATGCATCTCAGGCCTCCACAAATCTACAAAACTTTGGTGCCCTAAAAAAAAGGCATTTCCAGGCATCCTAGACCCACTAAAGTCCAGAAAATGTTGGCGGCCCGAAATATGTGTCACAGAGCTCCAAATGTCCCAAAAACACTGGCAGCCTGATATAGACCTTAATCCGCATTCTAGAACCTTGAAATTCCCAAAGATATTTTCGCCCCAAAAAAGCCATTTTAGAGCCCTGTAGGACCAGAATGTTTGGCAGCCCATAAAAGCCCTAAAAATGCAACTCAGGCCTCCAAAAATCTACAAAACTTTGGAGGCCAGAAACAGGCGTTTCCAGGCATCCTAGACCCCCTAAAATCCAGAAAATGTGGGTGGCCCGAAAGATGTGTCACAGAGCTCCAAATGTCCCCAAAACATCGGCAGCCCGAAAAAGACCTTAATCCGCATCCTAGAACCCTGAAATTCTCAAAAATATTTTCAGCCCAAAAAAGCCATCTTAGACCCCGGTAGGACCAGAATGTTTGGCAGCCCAAAAAAGCCCTAAAAATGCCACTCAGGCCTTCAAAAATCTACAAAACTTTGGACACACGAAAAAGGCATTTCCAGGCATCCTAGACCCCATAAAATCCAGAAAATGTGGCCAGCCCGAAAGATGTGTCACAGAGCTCCAAATGTCCCAAAAACATCGGCAGCCTGAAAAAGACCTTAATCCACATCCTAGAACCCTGAAATTCCCAAAAGTATATAAGCCCCAAAAACGCCATCTTAGACTCCGGTAGGACCAGAATGTTTGGCAGCCCAAAAAAGCCCTAAAAATGCATCTCAGGCCTCCACAAATCTACAAAACTTTGGTGCCCTAAAAAAAAGGCATTTCCAGGCATCCTAGACCCACTAAAGTCCAGAAAATGTTGGCGGCCCGAAATATGTGTCACAGAGCTCCAAATGTCCCAAAAACACTGGCAGCCTGATATAGACCTTAATCCGCATTCTAGAACCCTGAAATTCCCAAAGATATTTTCGCACCAAAAAAGCCATTTTAGAGCCCTGTAGGACCAGAATGTTTGGCAGCCCAAAAAAGCCCTAAAAATGCAACTCAGGCCTCCAAAAATCTACAAAACTTTGGAGGCCAGAAACAGGCGTTTCCAGGCATCCTAGATCCCCTAAAATCCAGAAAATGTGGGTGGCCCGAAAGATGTGTCACAGAGCTCCAAATGTCCCCAAAACATCGGCAGCCAGAAAAAGACCTTAATCCGCATCCTAGAACCCTGAAATTCTCAAAAATATTTTCAGCCCAAAAAAGCCATCTTAGACCCCGGTAGGACCAGAATGTTTGGCAGCCCAAAAAAGCCCTAAAAATGCCACTCAGGCCTTCAAAAATCTACAAAACTTTGGACACACGAAAAAGGCATTTCCAGGCATCCTAGACCCCATAAAATCCAGAAAATGTGGCCAGCCCGAAAGATGTGTCACAGAGCTCCAAATGTCCCAAAAACATCGGCAGCCTGAAAAAGACCTTAATCCACATCCTAGAACCCTGAAATTCCCAAAAGTATATAAGCCCCAAAAACGCCATCTTAGACTCCGGTAGGACCAGAATGTTTGGCAGCCCAAAAAAGCCCTAAAAATGCATCTCAGGCCTCCAAAAATCTACAAAACTTTGGTGCCCTAAAAAAAAGGCATTTCCAGGCATCCTAGACCCACTAAAGTCCAGAAAATGTTGGCGGCCCGAAATATGTGTCACAGAGCTCCAAATGTCCCAAAAACACTGGCAGCCTGATATAGACCATAATCCGCATTCTAGAACCCTGAAATTCCCAAAGATATTTTCGCCCCAAAAAAGCCATTTTAGAGCCCTGTAGGACCAGAATGTTTGGCAGCCCAAAAAAGCCCTAAAAATGCATCTCAGGCCTCCAAAAATCTACAAAACTTTGGAGGCCAGAAACAGGCGTTTCCAGGCATCCTAGACCCCCTAAAATCCAGAAAATGTGGGTGGCCCGAAAGCTGTGTCACAGAGCTCCAAATGTCCCCAAAACATCGGCAGCCCGAAAAAGACCTTAATCCGCATCCTAGAACCCTGAAATTCTCAAAAATATTTTCAGCCCAAAAAAGCCATCTTAGACCCCGGTAGGACCAGAATGTTTGGCAGCCCAAAAAAGCCCTAAAAATGCCACTCAAGCCTTCAAAAATCTACAAAACTTTGGACACACGAAAAAGGCATTTCCGGACATCCTAGACCCCCTAAAGTCCAGAAAATTTTGGCAGCCCGAAACAAGTGTCACAGAGCTCCAAATGCCCCAAAAACATTGGCAGCCTGAAAAAGACCTTAATCCGCATCCTAGAACCCTGAAATTCCCAAAAATATTTTCTCCCCAAAAAAGACATTTTAGATCCCTGTAGGAACAGCATGTTTGGCAGCCCAAAAAAGCCCTAAAAATGCATCTCAGGCCTCCGAAAATCTACAAAACTTTGGAGGCCAGAAACATGCGTTTCCAGGCATCCTAGACCCCCTAAAATCCAGAAGATGTGGGCGGCCCAAAAGATGTTTCACAGAGCTCCAAATGTCCCCAAAACATCGACAGCCTGAAAAAGACCTTAATCCACATCCTAGAACCCTGAAATTCTCAAAAATATTTTCAGCCCAAAAAAGTCATCTTAGACCCCGGTAGACCAGAATGTTTGGCAGCTCAAAAAAGCCATAAAAATGCCACTCAGGCCTCCAAAAATCTACAAAACTTTGGAGCCCCGAAAAAGGCATTTCCAGGCATCCTAGACCCCCTAAAGTCCAGAAAATGTTGGCAGCCCGAAACAAGTGTCACAGAGCTCCAAATGTCCAAAAAACATTGGCAGCCTGAAAAAGACCTTAATCCGCATCCTAGAACCCTGAAATTCCCAAAAATAATTTCGCCCCAAAAAAGACATTTTAGATCCCTGTAGGAACAGAATGTTTGGCAGCCCAAAAAAGCCCTAAAAATGCATTTCAGGCCTCCAAAAATCTACAAAACTTTGGAGGCCAGAAACAGGTGTTTCCCAGCATCCTAGACCCCATGAAATCCAGAAAATGTGGGCGGCCCGAAAGATGTGTCACAGAGCTCCAAATGTCCCAAAAATAATCGGCAGCTTGAAAAAGACCTTAATCCGCATTCTAGAACCCTGAAATCCCAAAAATATTTTCACCCCAAAACAGCCAATTTAGACTCCGGTAGGACCAGAATGTTTGGCAGCCCAAAAAAGCCCTAAAAATGCATCTCAGGCCTCCAAAAATCTACAAAACTTTGGAGGCCAGAAAAAGGCGTTTCCAGGCAATCTAGACCCCCTTAAATCCAGAAAATGTAGCCGGCCCGAAAGATGTGTCACAGAGCTCCAAATGTCCCAAAAATATTGGCAGCCTGAAAAAGACCTTAATCCGCATCCTAGAACCCTGAAATTCCCAAAAATATTCTCGCCCCAAAAAAGCCATTTTAGAGCCCTGTAGGAACAGAATGTTTGGCAGCCCAAAAAAGCACTAAAAATGCATCTAAGGCCTCCAAAAAGCTATAAAACTTTGGAGGCCAGAAAAAGGCATTTCCAGGCATCCTAGACCCCATAAAATCCAGAAAATGTGGCCAGCCCGAAAGATGTGTCACAGAGCTCCAAATGTCCCAAAAACATCAGCAGCCTGAAAAAGACCTTAATCCACATCCTAGAACCCTGAAATTCCCAAAAATATATAAGCCCCAAAAACGCCATCTTAGACTCCGGTAGGACCAGAATGTTTGGCAGCCCAAAAAAGCCCTAAAAATGCATCTCAGGCCTCCAAAAATCTACAAAACTTTGGTGCCCTAAAAAAAGGCATTTCCAGGCATCCTAGACCCACTAAAGTCCAGAAAATGTTGGCGGCCCGAAATATGTGTCACAGAGCTCCAAATGTCCCAAAAACACTGGCAGCCTGATATAGACCTTAATCCGCATTCTAGAACCCTGAAATTCCCAAAGATATTTTCGCCCCAAAAAAGCCATTTTAGAGCCCTGTAGGACCAGAATGTTTGGCAGCCCAAAAAAGCCCTAAAAATGCATCTCAGGCCTCCAAAAATCTACAAAACTTTGGAGGCCAGAAACAGGCGTTTCCAGGCATCCTAGACCCCCTAAAATCCAGAAAATGTGGGTGGCCCGAAAGATGTGTCACAGAGCTCCAAATGTCCCCAAAACATTGGCAGCCCGAAAAAGACTTTAATCCGCATCCTAGAACCCTGAAATTCTCAAAAATATTTTCAGCCCAAAAAAGCCATCTTAGACCCCGGTAGGACCAGAATGTTTGGCAGCCCAAAAAAGCCCTAAAAATGCCACTCAGGCCTTCAAAAATCTACAAAACTTTGGACACACGAAAAAGGCATTTCCGGACATCCTAGACCCCCTAAAGTCCAGAAAATTTTGGCAGCCCGAAACAAGTGTCACAGTGCTCCAAATGCCCCCAAAACATTGGCAGCCTGAAAAAGACCTTAATCCGCATCCTAGAACCCTGAAATTCCCAAAAATATTTTCGCCCCAAAAAAGACATTTTAGATCCCTGTAGGAACAGCATGTTTGGCAGCCCAAAAAAGCCCTAAAAATGCATCTCAGGCCTCCGAAAATCTACAAAACTTTGGAGGCCAGAAACATGCGTTTCCAGGCATCCTAGACCCCCTAAAATCCAGAAAATGTGGGCGGCCCAAAAGATGTTTCACAGAGCTCCAAATGTCCCCAAAACATCGACAGCCTGAAAAAGACCTTAATCCACATCCTAGAACCCTGAAATTCTCAAAAATATTTTCAACCCAAAAAAGTCATCTTAGACCCCGGTAGACCAGAATGTTTGGCAGCTCAAAAAAGCCATAAAAATGCCACTCAGGCCTCCAAAAATCTACAAAACTTTGGAGCCCCAAAAAAGGCATTTCCAGGCATCCTAGACCCCCTAAAGTCCAGAAAATGTTGGCAGCCCGAAACAAGTGTCACAGAGCTCCAAATGTCCAAAAAACATTGGCAGCCTGAAAAAGACCTTAATCCGCATCCTAGAACCCTGAAATTCCCAAAAATATTTTCGCCCCAAAAAAGACATTTTAGATCCCTGTAGGAACAGAATGTTTGGCAGCCCAAAAAAGCCCTAAAAATGCATTTCAGGCCTCCAAAAATCTACAAAACTTTGGAGGCCAGAAACAGGTGTTTCCCAGCATCCTAGACCCCGTGAAATCCAGAAAATGTGGGCGGCCCGAAAGATGTTTCACAGAGCTCCAAATGTCCCCAAAACATCGACAGCCTGAAAAAGACCTTAATCCACAACCTAGAACCCTGAAATTCTCAAAAATATTTTCAACCCAAAAAAGTCATCTTAGACCCCGGTAGACCAGAATGTTTGGCAGCTCAAAAAAGCCATAAAAATGCCACTCAGGCCTCCAAAAATCTACAAAACTTTGGAGGCCAGAAAAAGGCGTTTCCAGGCAATCTAGACCCCCTTAAATCCAGAAAATGTAGCCGGCCCGAAAGATGTGTCACAGAGCTCCAAATGTCCCAAAAATATTGGCAGCCTGAAAAAGACCTTAATCCGCATCCTAGAACCCTGAAATTCCCAAAAATATTCTCGCCCCAAAAAAGCCATTTTAGAGCCCTGTAGGAACAGAATGTTTGGCAGCCCAAAAAAGCACTAAAAATGCATCTAAGGCCTCCAAAAAGCTATAAAACTTTGGAGGCCAGAAAAAGGCATTTCCAGGCATCCTAGACCCCATAAAATCCAGAAAATGTGGCCAGCCCGAAAGATGTGTCACAGAGCTCCAAATGTCCCAAAAACATCAGCAGCCTGAAAAAGACCTTAATCCACATCCTAGAACCCTGAAATTCCCAAAAATATATAAGCCCCAAAAACGCCATCTTAGACTCCGGTAGGACCAGAATGTTTGGCAGCCCAAAAAAGCCCTAAAAATGCATCTCAGGCCTCCAAAAATCTACAAAACTTTGGTGCCCTAAAAAAAGGCATTTCCAGGCATCCTAGACCCACTAAAGTCCAGAAAATGTTGGCGGCCCGAAATATGTGTCACAGAGCTCCAAATGTCCCAAAAACACTGGCAGCCTGATATAGACCTTAATCCGCATTCTAGAACCCTGAAATTCCCAAAGATATTTTCGCCCCAAAAAAGCCATTTTAGAGCCCTGTAGGACCAGAATGTTTGGCAGCCCAAAAAAGCCCTAAAAATGCATCTCAGGCCTCCAAAAATCTACAAAACTTTGGAGGCCAGAAACAGGCGTTTCCAGGCATCCTAGACCCCCTAAAATCCAGAAAATGTGGGTGGCCCGAAAGATGTGTCACAGAGCTCCAAATGTCCCCAAAACATTGGCAGCCCGAAAAAGACTTTAATCCGCATCCTAGAACCCTGAAATTCTCAAAAATATTTTCAGCCCAAAAAAGCCATCTTAGACCCCGGTAGGACCAGAATGTTTGGCAGCCCAAAAAAGCCCTAAAAATGCCACTCAGGCCTTCAAAAATCTACAAAACTTTGGACACACGAAAAAGGCATTTCCGGACATCCTAGACCCCCTAAAGTCCAGAGAATTTTGGCAGCCCGAAACAAGTGTCACAGTGCTCCAAATGCCCCAAAAACATTGGCAGCCTGAAAAAGACCTTAATCCGCATCCTAGAACCCTGAAATTCCCAAAAATATTTTCGCCCCAAAAAAGACATTTTAGATCCCTGTAGGAACAGCATGTTTGGCAGCCCAAAAAAGCCCTAAAAATGCATCTCAGGCCTCCGAAAATCTACAAAACTTTGGAGGCCAGAAACATGCGTTTCCAGGCATCCTAGACCCCCTAAAATCCAGAAAATGTGGGCGGCCCAAAAGATGTTTCACAGAGCTCCAAATGTCCCCAAAACATCGACAGCCTGAAAAAGACCTTAATCCACATCCTAGAACCCTGAAATTCTCAAAAATATTTTCAACCCAAAAAAGTCATCTTAGACCCCGGTAGACCAGAATGTTTGGCAGCTCAAAAAAGCCATAAAAATGCCACTCAGGCCTCCAAAAATCTACAAAACTTTGGAGCCCCGAAAAAGGCATTTCCAGGCATCCTAGACCCCCTAAAGTCCAGAAAATGTTGGCAGCCCGAAACAAGTGTCACAGAGCTCCAAATGTCCAAAAAACATTGGCAGCCTGAAAAAGACCTTAATCCGCATCCTAGAACCCTGAAATTCCCAAAAATATTTTCGCCCCAAAAAAGACATTTTAGATCCCTGTAGGAACAGAATGTTTGGCAGCCCAAAAAAGCCCTAAAAATGCATTTCAGGCCTCCAAAAATCTACAAAACTTTGGAGGCCAGAAACAGGTGTTTCCCAGCATCCTAGACCCCGTGAAATCCAGAAAATGTGGGCGGCCCGAAAGATGTTTCACAGAGCTCCAAATGTCCCCAAAACATCGACAGCCTGAAAAAGACCTTAATCCACAACCTAGAACCCTGAAATTCTCAAAAATATTTTCAACCCAAAAAAGTCATCTTAGACCCCGGTAGACCAAAATGTTTGGCAGCTCAAAAAAGCCATAAAAATGCCACTCAGGCCTCCAAAAATCTACAAAACTTTGGAGCCCCGAAAAAGGCATTTCCAGGCATCCTAGACCCCCTAAAGTCCAGAAAATGTTGGCAGCCCGAAACAAGTGTCACAGAGCTCCAAATGTCCAAAAAACATTGGCAGCCTGAAAAAGACCTTAATCTGCATCCTAGAACCCTGAAATTCCCAAAAATAATTTCGCCCCAAAAAAGACATTTTAGATCCCTGTAGGAACAGAATGTTTGGCAGCCCAAAAAAGCCCTAAAAATGCATTTCAGGCCTCCAAAAATCTACAAAACTTTGGAGGCCAGAAACAGGTGTTTCCCAGCATCCTAGACCCCGTGAAATCCAGAAAATGTGGGCGGCCCGAAAGATGTGTCACAGAGCTCCAAACGTCCCAAAAATAATGGCAGCCTGAAAAAGACCTTAATCCGCATCCTAGAACCCTGAAATTCCCAAAAATATTCTCGCCCCAAAAAAGCCATTTTAGAGCCCTGTAGGAACAGAATGTTTGGCAGCCCAAAAAAGCCCTAAAAATGCATCTAAGGCCTCCAAAAAGCTACAAAACTTTGGAGGCCAGAAAAAGGCATTTCCAGGCATCCTAGACCCCATAAAATCCAGAAAATGTGGCCAGCCCGAAAGATGTGTCACAGAGCTCCAAATGTCCCAAAAACATCGGCAGCCTGAAAAAGACCTTAATCCACATCCTAGAACCCTGAAATTCCCAAAAATATATAACCCCCAAAAACGCCATCTTAGACTCCGGTAGGACCAGAATGTTTGGCAGCCCAAAAAAGCCCTAAAAATGCATCTCAGGCCTCCAAAAATCTACAAAACTTTGGTGCCCTAAAAAAAAGGCATTTCCAGGCATCCTAGACCCACTAAAGTCCAGAAAATGTTGGCGGCCCGAAATATGTGTCACAGAGCTCCAAATGTCCCAAAAACACTGGCAGCCTGATATAGACCTTAATCCGCATTCTAGAACCCTGAAATTCCCAAAGATATTTTCGCCCCAAAAAAGCCATTTTAGATCCCTGTAGGACCAGAATGTTTGGCAGCCCAAAAAAGCCCTAAAAATGCATCTCAGGCCTCCGAAAATCTACAAAACTTTGGAGGCCAGAAACATGCGTTTCCAGGCATCCTAGACCCCCTAAAATCCAGAAAATGTGGGCGGCCCAAAAGATGTTTCACAGAGCTCCAAATGTCCCCAAAACATCGACAGCCTGAAAAAGACCTTAATCCGCATCCTAGAACCCTGAAATTCCCAAAAATATTTTCGCCCCAAAAAAGACATTTTAGATCCCTGTAGGAACAGAATGTTTGGCAGCCCAAAAAAGCCCTAAAAATGCATTTCAGGCCTCAAAAAATCTACAAAACTTTGGAGGCCAGAAACAGGTGTTTCCCAGCATCCTAGACCCCGTGAAATCCAGAAAATGTGGGCGGCCCGAAAGATGTGTCACAGAGCTCCAAATGTCCCAAAAATAATCGGCAGCTTGAAAAAGACCTTAATCCGCATTCTAGAACCCTGAAATCCCAAAAATATTTTCACCCCAAAACAGCCAACTTAGACTCCGGTAGGACCAGAATGTTTGGCAGCCCAAAAAAGCCCTAAAAATGCATCTCAGGCCTCCAAAAATCTACAAAACTTTGGAGGCTAGAAAAAGGCGTTTCCAGGCAATCTAGACCCCCTTAAATCCAGAAAATGTAGCCGGCCCGAAAGAAATGTCACAGAGCTCCAAATGTCCCAAAAATATTGGCAGCCTGAAAAAGACCTTAATCCGCATCCTAGAACCCTGAAATTCCCAAAAATATTCTCGCCCCAAAAAAGCCATTTTAGAGCCCTGTAGGAACAGAATGTTTGGCAGCCCAAAAAAGCCCTAAAAATGCATTTAAGGCCTCCAAAAAGCTACAAAAAATCCAGAAAATGTGGCCAGCCCGAAAGATGTGTCACAGAGCTCCAAATGTCCCAAAAACATCGGCAGCCTGAAAAAGACCTTAATCCACATCCTAGAACCCTGAAATTCCCAAAAATATATAAGCCCCAAAAACGCCATCTTAGACTCCGGTAGGACCAGAATGTTTGGCAGCCCAAAAAAGCCCTAAAAATGCATCTCAGGCCTCCAAAAATCTACAAAACTTTGGTGCCCTAAAAAAAAGGCATTTCCAGGCATCCTAGACCCACTAAAGTCCAGAAAATGTTGGCGGCCCGAAATATGTGTCACAGAGCTCCAAATGTCCCAAAAACACTGGCAGCCTGATATAGACCTTAATCCGCATTCTAGAACCCTGAAATTCCCAAAGATATTTTCGCCCCAAAAAAGCCATTTTAGAGCCCTGTAGGACCAGAATGTTTGGCAGCCCAAAAAAGCCCTAAAAATGCATCTCAGGCCTCCAAAAATCTACAAAACTTTGGAGGCCAGAAACAGGCGTTTCCAGGCATCCTAGACCCCCTAAAATCCAGAAAATGTGGGTGGCCCGAAAGATGTGTCACAGAGCTCCAAATGTCCCCGAAACATCGGCAGCCCGAAAAAGACCTTAATCCGCATCCTAGAACCCTGAAATTCTCAAAAATATTTTCAGCCCAAAAAAGCCATCTTAGACCCCGGTAGGACCAGAATGTTTGGCAGCCCAAAAAAGCCCTAAAAATGCCACTCAGGCCTTCAAAAATCTACAAAACTTTGGACACACGAAAATGGCATTTCCGGACATCCTAGACCCCCTAAAGTCCAGAAAATTTTGGCAGCCCGAAACAAGTATCACAGAGCTCCAAATGCCCCAAAAACATTGGCAGCCTGAAAAAGACCTTAATCCGCATCCTAGAACCCTGAAATTCCCAAAAATATTTTCGCCCCAAAAAAGACATTTTAGATCCCTGTAGGAACAGCATGTTTGGCAGCCCAAAAAAGCCCTAAAAATGCATCTCAGGCCTCCGAAAATCTACAAAACTTTGGAGGCCAGAAACATGCGTTTCCAGGCATCCTAGACCCCCTAAAATCCAGAAAATGTGGGCGGCCCAAAAGATGTTTCACAGAGCTCCAGATGTCCCCAAAACATTGACAGCCTGAAAAAGACCTTAATCCACATCCTAGAACCCTGAAATTCTCAAAAATATTTTCAGCCCAAAAAAGTCATCTTAGACCCCGGTAGACCAGAATGTTTGGCAGCTCAAAAAAGCATAAAAATGCCACTCAGGCCTCCAAAAATCTACAAAACTTTGGAGCCCCGAAAAAGGCATTTCCAGGCATCCTAGACCCCCTAAAGTCCAGAAAATGTTGGCAGCCCGAAACAAGTGTCACAGAGCTCCAAATGTCCAAAAAACATTGGCAGCCTGAAAAAGACCTTAATCCGCATCCTAGAACCCTGAAATTCCCAAAAATATTTTCGCCCCAAAAAAGACATTTTAGATCCCTGTAGGAACAGAATGTTTGGCAGCCCAAAAAAGCCCTAAAAATGCATTTCAGGCCTCCAAAAATCTACAAAACTTTGGAGGCCAGAAACAGGTGTTTCCCAGCATCCTAGACCCCGTGAAATCCAGAAAATGTGGGCGGCCCGAAAGATGTGTCACAGAGCTCCAAATGTCCCAAAAATAATCGGCAGCTTGAAAAAGACCTTATTCCGCATTCTAGAACCCTGAAATCCCAAAACTATTTTCACCCCAAAACAGCCAACTTAGACTCCGGTAGGACCAGAATGTTTGGCAGCCCAAAAAAGCCCTAAAAATGCATCTCAGGCCTCCAAAAATCTACAAAACTTTGGAGGCCAGAAAAAGGCGTTTCCAGGCAATCTAGACCCCCTTAAATCCAGAAAATGTAGCCGGCCCGAAAGATGTGTCACAGAGCTCCAAATGTCCCAAAAATATTGGCAGCCTGAAAAAGACCTTAATCCGCATCCTAGAACCCTGAAATTCCCAAAAATATTCTCGCCCCAAAAAAGCCATTTTAGAGCCCTGTAGGAACAGAATGTTTGGCAGCCCAAAAAAGCCCTAAAAATGCATCTAAGGCCTCCAAAAAGCTACAAAACTTTGGAGGCCAGAAAAAGGCATTTCCAGGCATCCTAGACCCCATAAAATCCAGAAAATGTGGCCAGCCCGAAAGATGTGTCACAGAGCTCCAAATGTCCCAAAAACATCGGCAGCCTGAAAAAGACCTTAATCCACATCCTAGAACCCTGAAATTCCCAAAAATATATAAGCCCCAAAAACGCCATCTTAGACTCCGGTAGGACCAGAATGTTTGGCAGCCCAAAAAAGCCCTAAAAATGCATCTCAGGCCTCCAAAAATCTACAAAACTTTGGTGCCCTAAAAAAAAGGCATTTCCAGGCATCCTAGACCCACTAAAGTCCAGAAAATGTTGGCGGCCCGAAATATGTGTCACAGAGCTCCAAATGTCCCAAAAACACTGGCAGCCTGATATAGACCTTAATCCGCATTCTAGAACCCTGAAATTCCCAAAGATATTTTCGCCCCAAAAAAGCCATTTTAGAGCCCTGTAGGACCAGAATGTTTGGCACCCCAAAAAAGCCCTAAAAATGCATCTCAGGCCTCCAAAAATCTACAAAACTTTGGAGGCCAGAAACAGGCGTTTCCAGGCATCCTAGACCATCTAAAATCCAGAAAATGTGGGTGGCCCGAAAGATGTGTCACAGAGCTCCAAATGTCCCCAAAACATCGGCAGCCCGAAAAAGACCTTAATCCGCATCCTAGAACCCTGAAATTCTCAAAAATATTTTCAGCCCAAAAAAGCCATCTTAGACCCCGGTAGGACCAGAATGTTTGGCAGCCCAAAAAAGCCCTAAAAATGCCACTCAGTCCTTCAAAAATCTACAAAACTTTGGACACACGAAAAAGGCATTTCCGGACATCCTAGACCCCCTAAAGTCCAGAAAATTTTGGCAGCCCGAAACAAGTGTCACAGAGCTCCAAATGCCCCAAAAACATTGGCAGCCTGAAAAAGACCTTAATCCGCATCCTAGAACCCTGAAATTCCCAAAAATATTTTCGCCCCAAAAAAGACATTTTAGATCCCTGTAGGAACAGCATGTTTGGCAGCCCAAAAAAGCCCTAAAAATGCATCTCAGGCCTCCGAAAATCTACAAAACTTTGGAGGCCAGAAACATGCGTTTCCAGGCATCCTAGACCCCCTAAAATCCAGAAAATGTGGGCGGCCCAAAAGATGTTTCACAGAGCTCCAAATGTCCCCAAAACATCGACAGCCTGAAAAAGACCTTAATCCACATCCTAGAACCCTGAAATTCTCAAAAATATTTTCAGCCCAAAAAAGTCATCTTAGACCCCGGTAGACCAGAATGTTTGGCAGCTCAAAAAAGCCATAAAAATGCCACTCAGGCCTCCAAAAATCTACAAAACTTTGGAGCCCCGAAAAAGGCATTTCCAGGCATCCTAGACCCCCTAAAGTCCAGAAAATGTTGGCAGCCCGAAACAAGTGTCACAGAGCTCCAAATGTCCAAAAAACATTGGCAGCCTGAAAAAGACCTTAATCCGCATCCTAGAACCCTGAAATTCCCAAAAATAATTTCGCCCCAAAAAAGACATTTTAGATCCCTGTAGGAACAGAATGTTTGGCAGCCCAAAAAAGCCCTAAAAATGCATTTCAGGCCTCCAAAAATCTACAAAACTTTGGAGGCCAGAAACAGGTGTTTCCCAGCATCCTAGACCCTGTGAAATCCAGAAAATGTGGGCGGCCCGAAAGATGTGTCACAGAGCTCCAAATGTCCCAAAAATAATCGGCAGCTTGAAAAAGACCTTAATCCGCATTCTAGAACCCTGAAATCCCAAAAATATTTTCACCCCAAAACAGCCAATTTAGACTCCGGTAGGACCAGAATGTTTGGCAGCCCAAAAAAGCCCTAAAAATGCATCTCAGGCCTCCAAAAATCTACAAAACTTTGGAGGCCAGAAAAAGGCGTTTCCAGGCAATCTAGACCCCCTTAAATCCAGAAAATGTAGCCGGCCCGAAAGATGTGTCACAGAGCTCCAAATGTCCCAAAAATATTGGCAGCCTGAAAAAGACATTAATCCGCATCATAGAACCCTGAAATTCCCAAAAATATTCTCGCCCCAAAAAAGCCATTTTAGAGCCCTGTAGGAACAGAATGTTTGGCAGCCCAAAAAAGCCCTAAAAATGCATCTAAGGCCTCCAAAAAGCTATAAAACTTTGGAGGCCAGAAAAAGGCATTTCCAGGCATCCTAGACCCCATAAAATCCAGAAAATGTGGCCAGCCCGAAAGATGTGTCACAGAGCTCCAAATGTCCCAAAAACATCGGCAGCCTGAAAAAGACCTTAATCCACATCCTAGAACCCTGAAATTCCCAAAAATATATAAGCCCCAAAAACGCCATCTTAGACTCCGGTAGGACCAGAATGTTTGGCAGCCCAAAAAAGCCCTAAAAATGCATCTCAGGCCTCCAAAAATCTACAAAACTTTGGTGCCCTAAAAAAAGGCATTTCCAGGCATCCTAGACCCACTAAAGTCCAGAAAATGTTGGCGGCCCGAAATATGTGTCACAGAGCTCCAAATGTCCCAAAAACACTGGCAGCCTGATATAGACCTTAATCCGCATTCTAGAACCCTGAAATTCCCAAAGATATTTTCGCCCCAAAAAAGCCATTTTAGAGCCCTGTAGGACCAGAATGTTTGGCAGCCCAAAAAAGCCCTAAAAATGCATCTCAGGCCTCCAAAAATCTACAAAACTTTGGAGGCCAGAAACAGGTGTTTCCAGGCATCCTAGACCCCCTAAAATCCAGAAAATGTGGGTGGCCCGAAAGATGTGTCACAGAGCTCCAAATGTCCCCAAAACATTGGCAGCCCGAAAAAGACCTTAATCCGCATCCTAGAACCCTGAAATTCTCAAAAATATTTTCAGCCCAAAAAAGCCATCTTAGACCCCGGTAGGACCAGAATGTTTGGCAGCCCAAAAAAGCCCTAAAAATGCCACTCAGGCCTTCAAAAATCTACAAAACTTTGGACACACGAAAAAGGCATTTCCGGACATCCTAGACCCCCTAAAGTCCAGAAAATTTTGGCAGCCCGAAACAAGTGTCACAGAGCTCCAAATGCCCCCAAAACATTGGCAGCCTGAAAAAGACCTTAATCCGCATCCTAGAACCCTGAAATTCCCAAAAATATTTTCGCCCCAAAAAAGACATTTTAGATCCCTGTAGGAACAGCATGTTTGGCAGCCCAAAAAAGCCCTAAAAATGCATCTCAGGCCTCCGAAAATCTACAAAACTTTGGAGGCCAGAAACATGCGTTTCCAGGCATCCTAGACCCCCTAAAATCCAGAAAATGTGGGCGGCCCAAAAGATGTTTCACAGAGCTCCAAATGTCCCCAAAACATCGACAGCCTGAAAAAGACCTTAATTCACATCCTAGAACCCTGAAATTCTCAAAAATATTTTCAACCCAAAAAAGTCATCTTAGACCCCGGTAGACCAGAATGTTTGGCAGCTCAAAAAAGCCATAAAAATGCCACTCAGGCCTCCAAAAATCTACAAAACTTTGGAGCCCCGAAAAAGGCATTTCCAGGCATCCTAGACCCCCTAAAGTCCAGAAAATGTTGGCAGCCCAAAACAAGTGTCACAGAGCTCCAAATGTCCAAAAAACATTGGCAGCCTGAAAAAGACCTTAATCCGCATCCTAGAACCCTGAAATTCCCAAAAATATTTTCGCCCCAAAAAAGACATTTTAGATCCCTGTAGGAACAGAATGTTTGGCAGCCCAAAAAGCCCTAAAAATGCATTTCAGGCCTCCAAAAATCTACAAAACTTTGGAGGCCAGAAACAGGTGTTTCCCAGTATCCTAGACCCCGTGAAATCCAGAAAATGTGGGCGGCCCGAAAGATGTTTCACAGAGCTCCAAATGTCCCCAAAACATCGACAGCCTGAAAAAGACCTTAATCCACATCCTAGAACCCTGAAATTCTCAAAAATATTTTCAGCCCAAAAAAGTCATCTTAGACCCCGGTAGACCAGAATGTTTGGCAGCTCAAAAAAGCCATAAAAATGCCACTCAGGCCTCCAAAAATCTACAAAACTTTGGAGCCCCGAAAAAGGCATTTCCAGGCATCCTAGACCCCCTAAAGTCCAGAAAATGTTGGCAGCCCGAAACAAGTGTCACAGAGCTCCAAATGTCCAAAAAACATTGGCAGCTTGAAAAAGACCTTAATCCGCATCCTAGAACCCTGAAATTCCCAAAAATAATTTCGCCCCAAAAAAGACATTTTAGATCCCTGTAGGAACAGAATGTTTGGCAGCCCAAAAAAGCCCTAAAAATGCATTTCAGGCCTCCAAAAATCTACAAAACTTTGGAGGCCAGAAACAGGTGTTTCCCAGCATCCTAGACCCCGTGAAATCCAGAAAATGTGGGCGGCCAGAAAGATGTGTCACAGAGCTCCAAATGTCCCAAAAATAATCGGCAGCTTGAAAAAGACCTTAATCCGCATTCTAGAACCCTGAAATCCCAAAAATATTTTCACCCCAAAACAGCCAATTTAGACTCCGGTAGGACCAGAATGTTTGGCAGCCCAAAAAAGCCCTAAAAATGCATCTCAGGCCTCCAAAAATCTACAAAACTTTGGAGGCCAGAAAAAGGCGTTTCCAGGCAATCTAGACCCCCTTAAATCCAGAAAATGTAGCCGGCCCGAAAGATGTGTCACAGAGCTCCAAATGTCCCAAAAATATTGGCAGCCTGAAAAAGACCTTAATCCGCATCCTAGAACCCTGAAATTCCCAAAAATATTCTCGCCCCAAAAAAGACATTTTAGATCCCTGTAGGAACAGAATGTTTGGCAGCCCAAAAAAGCCCTAAAAATGCATTTCAGGCCTCCAAAAATCTACAAAACTTTGGAGGCCAGAAACAGGTGTTTCCCAGCATCCTAGACCCCGTGAAATCCAGAAAATGTGGGCGGCCCGAAAGATGTTTCACAGAGCTCCAAATGTCCCCAAAACATCGACAGCCTGAAAAAGACCTTAATCCACATCCTAGAACCCTGAAATTCTCAAAAATATTTTCAGCCCAAAAAAGTCATCTTAGACCCCGGTAGACCAGAATGTTTGGCAGCTCAAAAAAGCCATAAAAATGCCACTCAGGCCTCCAAAAATCTACAAAACTTTGGAGCCCCGAAAAAGGCATTTCCAGGCATCCTAGACCCCCTAAAGTCCAGAAAATGTTGGCAGCCCGAAACAAGTGTCACAGAGCTCCAAATGTCCAAAAAACATTGGCAGCCTGAAAAAGACCTTAATCCGCATCCTAGAACCCTGAAATTCCCAAAAATAATTTCGGCCCAAAAAAGACATTTTAGATCCCTGTAGGAACAGAATGTTTGGCAGCCCAAAAAAGCCCTAAAAATGCATTTCAGGCCTCCAAAAATCTACAAAACTTTGGAGGCCAGAAACAGGTGTTTCTCAGCATCCTAGACCCCGTGAAATCCAGAAAATGTGGGCGGCCCGAAAGATGTGTCACAGAGCTCCAAATGTCCCAAAAATAATCGGCAGCTTGAAAAAGGCCTTAATCCGCATTCTAGAACCCTGAAATCCCAAAAATATTTTCACACCAAAACAGCCAATTTAGACTCCGGTAGGACCAGAATGTTTGGCAGCCCAAAAAAGCCCTAAAAATGCATCTCAGGCCTCCAAAAATCTACAAAACTTTGGAGGCCAGAAAAAGGCGTTTCCAGGCAATCTAGACCCCCTTAAATCCAGAAAATGTAGCCGGCCCGAAAGATGTGTCACAGAGCTCCAAATGTCCCAAAAACATTGGCAGCCTGAAAAAGACCTTAATCCGCATCCTAGAACCCTGAAATTCCCAAAAATATTCTCGCCCCAAAAAAGCCATTTTAGAGCCCTGTAGGAACATAATGTTTGGCAGCCCAAAAAAGCCCTAAAAATGCATCTAAGGCCTCCAAAAAGCTACAAAACTTTGGAGGCCAGAAAAAGGCATTTCCAGGCATCCTAGACCCCATAAAATCCAGAAAATGTGGCCAGCCCGAAAGATGTGTCACAGAGCTCCAAATATCCCAAAAACATCGGCAGCCTGAAAAAGACCTTAATCCACATCCTAGAACCCTGAAATTCCCAAAAATATATAAGCCCCAAAAACGCCATCTTAGACTCCGGTAGGACCAGAATGTTTGGCAGCCCAAAAAAGCCCTAAAAATGCATCTCAGGCCTCCAAAAATCTACAAAACTTTGGTGCCCTAAAAAAAAGGCATTTCCAGGCATCCTAGACCCACTAAAGTCCAGAAAATGTTGGCGGCCCGAAATATGTGTCACAGAGCTCCAAATGTCCCAAAAACACTGGCAGCCTGATATAGACCTTAATCCACATTCTAGAACCCTGAAATTCCCAAAGATATTTTCGCCCCAAAAAAGCCATTTTAGAGCCCTGTAGGACCAGAATGTTTGGCAGCCCAAAAAAGCCCTAAAAATGCATCTCAGGCCTCCGAAAATCTACAAAACTTTGGAGGCCAGAAACATGCGTTTCCAGGCATCCTAGACCCCCTAAAATCCAGAAAATGTGGGCGGCCCAAAAGATGTTTCACAGAGCTCCAAATGTCCCCAAAACATCGACAGCCTGAAAAAGACCTTAATCCACATCCTAGAACCCTGAAATTCTCAAAAATATTTTCAACCCAAAAAAGTCATCTTAGACCCCGGTAGACCAGAATGTTTGGCAGCTCAAAAAAGCCATAAAAATGCGACTCAGGCCTCCAAAAATCTACAAAACTTTGGAGCCCCGAAAAAGGCATTTCCAGGCATCCTAGACCCCCTAAAGTCCAGAAAATGTTGGCAGCCCGAAACAAGTGTCACAGAGCTCCAAATGTCCAAAAAACATTGGCAGCCTGAAAAAGACCTTAATCCGCATCCTAGAACCCTGAAATTCCCAAAAATATTTTCGCCCCAAAAAAGACATTTTAGATCCCTGTAGGAACAGAATGTTTGGCAGCCCAAAAAAGCCCTAAAAATGCATTTCAGGCCTCCAAAAATCTACAAAACTTTGGAGGCCAGAAACAGGTGTTTCCCAGCATCCTAGACCCCGTGAAATCCAGAAAATGTGGGCGGCCCGAAAGATGTGTCACAGAGCTCCAAATGTCCCAAAAATAATCGGCAGCTTGAAAAAGACCTTAATCCGCATTCTAGAACCCTGAAATCCCAAAAATATTTTCACCCCAAAACAGCCAATTTAGACGCCGGTAGGACCAGAATGTTTGGCAGCCCAAAAAAGCCCTAAAAATGCATCTCAGGCCTCCAAAAATCTACAAAACTTTGGAGGCCAGAAAAAGGCGTTTCCAGGCAATCTAGACCCCCTTAAATCCAGAAAATGTAGCCGGCCCGAAAGATGTGTCACAGAGCTCCAAATGTCCCAAAAATATTGGCAGCCTGAAAAAGACATTAATCCGCATCATAGAACCCTGAAATTCCCAAAAATATTCTCGCCCCAAAAAAGCCATTTTAGAGCCCTGTAGGAACAGAATGTTTGGCAGCCCAAAAAAGCCCTAAAAATGCATCTAAGGCCTCCAAAAAGCTATAAAACTTTGGAGGCCAGAAAAAGGCATTTCCAGGCATCCTAGACCCCATAAAATCCAGAAAATGTGGCCAGCCCGAAAGATGTGTCACAGAGCTCCAAATGTCCCAAAAACATCGGCAGCCTGAAAAAGACCTTAATCCACATCCTAGAACCCTGAAATTCCCAAAAATATATAAGCCCCAAAAACGCCATCTTAGACTCCGGTAGGACCAGAATGTTTGGCAGCCCAAAAAAGCCCTAAAAATGCATCTCAGGCCTCCAAAAATCTACAAAACTTTGGTGCCCTAAAAAAAGGCATTTCCAGGCATCCTAGACCCACTAAAGTCCAGAAAATGTTGGCGGCCCGAAATATGTGTCACAGAGCTCCAAATGTCCCAAAAACACTGGCAGCCTGATATAGACCTTAATCCGCATTCTAGAACCCTGAAATTCCCAAAGATATTTTCGCCCCAAAAAAGCCATTTTAGAGCCCTGTAGGACCAGAATGTTTGGCAGCCCAAAAAAGCCCTAAAAATGCATCTCAGGCCTCCAAAAATCTACAAAACTTTGGAGGCCAGAAACAGGCGTTTCCAGGCATCCTAGACCCCCTAAAATCCAGAAAATGTGGGTGGCCCGAAAGATGTGTCACAGAGCTCCAAATGTCCCCAAAACATTGGCAGCCCGAAAAAGACCTTAATCCGCATCCTAGAACCCTGAAATTCTCAAAAATATTTTCAGCCCAAAAAAGCCATCTTAGACCCCGGTAGGACCAGAATGTTTGGCAGCCCAAAAAAGCCCTAAAAATGCCACTCAGGCCTTCAAAAATCTACAAAACTTTGGACACACGAAAAAGGCATTTCCGGACATCCTAGACCCCCTAAAGTCCAGAAAATTTTGGCAGCCCGAAACAAGTGTCACAGAGCTCCAAATGCCCCCAAAACATTGGCAGCCTGAAAAAGACCTTAATCCGCATCCTAGAACCCTGAAATTCCCAAAAATATTTTCGCCCCAAAAAAGACATTTTAGATCCCTGTAGGAACAGCATGTTTGGCAGCCCAAAAAAGCCCTAAAAATGCATCTCAGGCCTCCGAAAATCTACAAAACTTTGGAGGCCAGAAACATGCGTTTCCAGGCATCCTAGACCCCCTAAAATCCAGAAAATGTGGGCGGCCCAAAAGATGTTTCACAGAGCTCCAAATGTCCCCAAAACATCGACAGCCTGAAAAAGACCTTAATTCACATCCTAGAACCCTGAAATTCTCAAAAATATTTTCAACCCAAAAAAGTCATCTTAGACCCCGGTAGACCAGAATGTTTGGCAGCTCAAAAAAGCCATAAAAATGCCACTCAGGCCTCCAAAAATCTACAAAACTTTGGAGCCCCGAAAAAGGCATTTCCAGGCATCCTAGACCCCCTAAAGTCCAGAAAATGTTGGCAGCCCGAAACAAGTGTCACAGAGCTCCAAATGTCCAAAAAACATTGGCAGCCTGAAAAAGACCTTAATCCGCATCCTAGAACCCTGAAATTCCCAAAAATATTTTCGCCCCAAAAAAGACATTTTAGATCCCTGTAGGAACAGAATGTTTGGCAGCCCAAAAAGCCCTAAAAATGCATTTCAGGCCTCCAAAAATCTACAAAACTTTGGAGGCCAGAAACAGGTGTTTCCCAGTATCCTAGACCCCGTGAAATCCAGAAAATGTGGGCGGCCCGAAAGATGTTTCACAGAGCTCCAAATGTCCCCAAAACATCGACAGCCTGAAAAAGACCTTAATCCACATCCTAGAACCCTGAAATTCTCAAAAATATTTTCAGCCCAAAAAAGTCATCTTAGACCCCGGTAGACCAGAATGTTTGGCAGCTCAAAAAAGCCATAAAAATGCCACTCAGGCCTCCAAAAATCTACAAAACTTTGGAGCCCCGAAAAAGGCATTTCCAGGCATCCTAGACCCCCTAAAGTCCAGAAAATGTTGGCAGCCCGAAACAAGTGTCACAGAGCTCCAAATGTCCAAAAAACATTGGCAGCCTGAAAAAGACCTTAATCCGCATCCTAGAACCCTGAAATTCCCAAAAATAATTTCGCCCCAAAAAAGACATTTTAGATCCCTGTAGGAACAGAATGTTTGGCAGCCCAAAAAAGCCCTAAAAATGCATTTCAGGCCTCCAAAAATCTACAAAACTTTGGAGGCAAGAAACAGGTGTTTCCCAGCATCCTAGACCCCGTGAAATCCAGAAAATGTGGGCGGCCCGAAAGATGTGTCACAGAGCTCCAAATGTCCCAAAAATAATCGGCAGCTTGAAAAAGACCTTAATCCGCATTCTAGAACCCTGAAATCCCAAAAATATTTTCACCCCAAAACAGCCAATTTAGACTCCGGTAGGACCAGAATGTTTGGCAGCCCAAAAAAGCCCTAAAAATGCATCTCAGGCCTCCAAAAATCTACAAAACTTTGGAGGCCAGAAAAAGGCGTTTCCAGGCAATCTAGACCCCCTTAAATCCAGAAAATGTAGCCGGCCCGAAAGATGTGTCACAGAGCTCCAAATGTCCCAAAAATATTGGCAGCCTGAAAAAGACCTTAATCCGCATCCTAGAACCCTGAAATTCCCAAAAATATTCTCGCCCCAAAAAAGACATTTTAGATCCCTGTAGGAACAGAATGTTTGGCAGCCCAAAAAAGCCCTAAAAATGCATTTCAGGCCTCCAAAAATCTACAAAACTTTGGAGGCCAGAAACAGGTGTTTCCCAGCATCCTAGACCCCGTGAAATCCAGAAAATGTGGGCGGCCCGAAAGATGTTTCACAGAGCTCCAAATGTCCCCAAAACATCGACAGCCTGAAAAAGACCTTAATCCACATCCTAGAACCCTGAAATTCTCAAAAATATTTTCAGCCCAAAAAAGTCATCTTAGACCCCGGTAGACCAGAATGTTTGGCAGCTCAAAAAAGCCATAAAAATGCCACTCAGGCCTCCAAAAATCTACAAAACTTTGGAGCCCCGAAAAAGGCATTTCCAGGCATCCTAGACCCCCTAAAGTCCAGAAAATGTTGGCAGCCCGAAACAAGTGTCACAGAGCTCCAAATGTCCAAAAAACATTGGCAGCCTGAAAAAGACCTTAATCCGCATCCTAGAACCCTGAAATTCCCAAAAATAATTTCGGCCCAAAAAAGACATTTTAGATCCCTGTAGGAACAGAATGTTTGGCAGCCCAAAAAAGCCCTAAAAATGCATTTCAGGCCTCCAAAAATCTACAAAACTTTGGAGGCCAGAAACAGGTGTTTCCCAGCATCCTAGACCCCGTGAAATCCAGAAAATGTGGGCGACCCGAAAGATGTGTCACAGAGCTCCAAATGTCCCAAAAATAATCGGCAGCTTGAAAAAGGCCTTAATCCGCATTCTAGAACCCTGAAATCCCAAAAATATTTTCACACCAAAACAGCCAATTTAGACTCCGGTAGGACCAGAATGTTTGGCAGCCCAAAAAAGCCCTAAAAATGCATCTCAGGCCTCCAAAAATCTACAAAACTTTGGAGGCCAGAAAAAGGCGTTTCCAGGCAATCTAGACCCCCTTAAATCCAGAAAATGTAGCCGGCCCGAAAGATGTGTCACAGAGCTCCAAATGTCCCAAAAACATTGGCAGCCTGAAAAAGACCTTAATCCGCATCCTAGAACCCTGAAATTCCCAAAAATATTCTCGCCCCAAAAAAGCCATTTTAGAGCCCTGTAGGAACAGAATGTTTGGCAGCCCAAAAAAGCCCTAAAAATGCATCTAAGGCCTCCAAAAAGCTACAAAACTTTGGAGGCCAGAAAAAGGCATTTCCAGGCATCCTAGACCCCATAAAATCCAGAAAATGTGGCCAGCCCGAAAGATGTGTCACAGAGCTCCAAATATCCCAAAAACATCGGCAGCCTGAAAAAGACCTTAATCCACATCCTAGAACCCTGAAATTCCCAAAAATATATAAGCCCCAAAAACGCCATCTTAGACTCCGGTAGGACCAGAATGTTTGGCAGCCCAAAAAAGCCCTAAAAATGCATCTCAGGCCTCCAAAAATCTACAAAACTTTGGTGCCCTAAAAAAAAGGCATTTCCAGGCATCCTAGACCCACTAAAGTCCAGAAAATGTTGGCGGCCCGAAATATGTGTCACAGAGCTCCAAATGTCCCAAAAACACTGGCAGCCTGATATAGACCTTAATCCGCATTCTAGAACCCTGAAATTCCCAAAGATATTTTCGCCCCAAAAAAGCCATTTTAGAGCCCTGTAGGACCAGAATGTTTGGCAGCCCAAAAAAGCCCTAAAAATGCATCTCAGGCCTCCGAAAATCTACAAAACTTTGGAGGCCAGAAACATGCGTTTCCAGGCATCCTAGACCCCCTAAAATCCAGAAAATGTGGGCGGCCCAAAAGATGTTTCACAGAGCTCCAAATGTCCCCAAAACATCGACAGCCTGAAAAAGACCTTAATCCACATCCTAGAACCCTGAAATTCTCAAAAATATTTTCAACCCAAAAAAGTCATCTTAGACCCCGGTAGACCAGAATGTTTGGCAGCTCAAAAAAGCCATAAAAATGCGACTCAGGCCTCCAAAAATCTACAAAACTTTGGAGCCCCGAAAAAGGCATTTCCAGGCATCCTAGACCCCCTAAAGTCCAGAAAATGTTGGCAGCCCGAAACAAGTGTCACAGAGCTCCAAATGTCCAAAAAACATTGGCAGCCTGAAAAAGACCTTAATCCGCATCCTAGAACCCTGAAATTCCCAAAAATATTTTCGCCCCAAAAAAGACATTTTAGATCCCTGTAGGAACAGAATGTTTGGCAGCCCAAAAAAGCCCTAAAAATGCATTTCAGGCCTCCAAAAATCTACAAAACTTTGGAGGCCAGAAACAGGTGTTTCCCAGCATCCTAGACCCCGTGAAATCCAGAAAATGTGGGCGGCCCGAAAGATGTGTCACAGAGCTCCAAATGTCCCAAAAATAATCGGCAGCTTGAAAAAGACCTTAATCCGCATTCTAGAACCCTGAAATCCCAAAAATATTTTCACCCCAAAACAGCCAACTTAGACTCCTGTAGGACCAGAATGTTTGGCAGCCCAAAAAAGCCCTAAAAATGCATCTCAGGCCTCCAAAAATCTACAAAACTTTGGAGGCCAGAAAAAGGCGTTTCCAGGCAATCTAGACCCCCTTAAATCCAGAAAATGTAGCCGGCCCGAAAGATGTGTCACAGAGCTCCAAATATCCCAAAAATATTGGCAGCCTGAAAAAGACCTTAATCCGGATCCTAGAACCCTGAAATTCCCAAAAATATTCTCGCCCCAAAAAAGCCATTTTAGAGCCCTGTAGGAACAGAATGTTTGGCAGCCCAAAAAAGCCCTAAAAATGCATCTAAGGCCTCCAAAAAGCTACAAAACTTTGGAGGCCAGAAAAAGGCATTTCCAGGCATCCTAGACCCCATAAAATCCAGAAAATGTGGCCAGCCCGAAAGATGTGTCACAGAGCTCCAAATGTCCCAAAAACATCGGCAGCCTGAAAAAGACCTTAATCCACATCCTAGAACCCTGAAATTCCCAAAAATATATAAGCCCCAAAAACGCCATCTTAGACTCCGGTAGGACCAGAATGTTTGGCAGCCCAAAAAAGCCCTAAAAATGCATCTCAGGCCTCCAAAAATCTACAAAACTTTGGTGCCCTAAAAAAAAGGCATTTCCCGGCATCCTAGACCCACTAAAGTCCAGAAAATGTTGGCGGCCCGAAATATGTGTCACAGAGCTCCAAATGTCCCAAAAACACTGGCAGCCTGATATAGACCTTAATCCGCATTCTAGAACCCTGAAATTCCCAAAGATATTCTCGCCCCAAAAAAGCCATTTTAGAGCCCTGTAGGACCAGAATGTTTGGCAGCCCAAAAAAGCCCTAAAAATGCATCTCAGGCCTCCAAAAATCTACAAAACTTTGGAGGCCAGAAACAGGCGTTTCCAGGCATCCTAGACCCCCTAAAATCCAGAAAATGTGGGTGGCCCGAAAGATGTGTCACAGAGCTCCAAATGTCCCCGAAACATCGGCAGCCCGAAAAAGATCTTAATCCGCATCCTAGAACCCTGAAATTCTCAAAAATATTTTCAGCCCAAAAAAGCCATCTTAGACCCCGGTAGGACCAGAATGTTTGGCAGCCCAAAAAAGCCCTAAAAATGCCACTCAGGCCTTCAAAAATCTACAAAACTTTGAAACACGAAAATGGCATTTCCGGACATCCTAGACCCCCTAAAGTCCAGAAAATTTTGGCAGCCCGAAACAGGTGTCAAGAGCTCCAAATGCCCCAAAAACATTGGCAGCCTGAAAAAGACCTTAATCCGCATCCTAGAACCCTGAAATTCCCAAAAATATTTTCGCCCCAAAAAAGACATTTTAGATCCCTGTAGGAACAGCATGTTTGGCAGCCCAAAAAAGCCCTAAAATGCATCTCAGGCCTCCGAAAATCTACAAAACTTTGGAGGCCAGAAACATGCGTTTCCAGGCATCCTAGACCCCCTAAAATCCAGAAAATGTGGGCGGCCCAAAAGATGTTTCACAGAGCTCCAAATGTCCCCAAAACATCGACAGCCTGAAAAAGACCTTAATCCACATCCTAGAACCCTGAAATTCTCAAAAATATTTTCAACCCAAAAAAGTAATCTTAGACCCCGGTAGACCAGAATGTTTGGCAGCTCAAAAAAGCCATAAAAATGCCACTCAGGCCTCCAAAAATCTACAAAACTTTGGAGCCCCGAAAAAGGCATTTCCAGGCATCCTAGACCCCCTAAAGTCCAGAAAATGTTGGCAGCCCAAAACAAGTGTCACAGAGCTCCAAATGTCCAAAAAACATTGGCAGCCTGAAAAAGACCTTAATCCGCATCCTAGAACCCTGAAATTCCCAAAAATATTTTCGCCCCAAAAAAGACATTTTAGATCCCTGTAGGAACAGAATGTTTGGCAGCCCAAAAAAGCCCTAAAAATGCATTTCAGGCCTCCAAAAATCTACAAAACTTTGGAGGCCAGAAACAGGTGTTTCCCAGCATCCTAGACCCCGTGAAATCCAGAAAATGTGGGCGGCCCGAAAGATGTGTCAC